>NC_139349.1:17132287-17324787 GCF_055883805.1 Amblyomma maculatum | reverse complement strand
GAGCCCACCGTGCTAAATACACCCCAGAAAAATCGAGGCCAATCATTGTTAGTTTTATTTCATCGAAGTTTCGGGACGCTATACTTGCCTCCCATAGCAAGTTTAAAGACCACGAAATAGCAGTAAATGAGGGCTTCAGTAAAACAAGGGCTTTGAGAAAGAAGCTATACAGCTTTCAGAAAATAGCGGCAACTCATATTCAGTGTGTTACAAGTTGTACATGAATAACGATTGCGTTGTATATTCGCCAACTACAGACAGTGTTAGTGAACTTGAGACATTCAACTGTTCAAGTGCCACTGAGCCTAACAAAGTTGATAAGGATACTGGCCTAAACACGTTACTGTCCTAAACCCACTGTTATCTTAAAAGTGCATATGCCCATCGGTAACAGTCGTCATGAATGGTCATTCTTATATTCAAATGTTAGAAGCATCATGTATAAACGCGATGCCTTATCTTCGGTTTGCGACGATTCTTCAGTTCATATTGTTCTATTTACAGAAACCTGGTTGTCTGCAAAAGTTGACAACGCCGAAGTATTAGGCTGTCAAAAGAATTACCCTGTTTACCATTACGATTGGGACATTAGGTCTGGAGGAGGTGTATTGATTGGCGTGGCTGATATTTTTCTTTCTAATGTGTTTGAAATTAGCACTCTCTTGGAATTAATTTGTGTGAATATACGTTACAGTCATTACAATTTGTTGCGGGTTGCATGCTATCGTTCACCGAATTCTGCATCTACATTTCATGATTACTTACATGACGTTTTGAACAGTTCAACTCGGAGGTTTCCACATGACTCCAATAATATTATTAAGTGGCTTTAATTTTCCAAAAATAAACTGGACATCTTGCTGTCCAAGTGTCACTGAACCGTCATCTGAATGTGAATCATTTATTAATTTATGCAGCGACTTCAACGTTACGCGACTGGTTGATAGGCCTACCAGAATAGGTCATACTTCAGCTAACGTGCTACGTTTTACAAACACGCCAGACTTTTTCTATTCGGTATGGTATTTTATGGGCTTAAGCGATCATTCATTCATGCTTTTTAATTTAAAAAGTCCCATTTGTCATCGAATTTCTTACTCTAAGACAATCAGAAATTACGGTAAGGCTGACTTTACTTCAGTCAATAGAGAGCTGGAATTGTTTTTTGAAACATACTTGCTTGGTTTTTTTTTTATCGCTCAGTTGAAGACAATTTGGTATTATTTAAAAACAAAGTTACATCTCTTATTGCCAGATACGTTTCGTGGCAAGTAATCTCCGGAAAACAGCGATCACCATGGTTTACCGTTACACTGAAAAGGCTGCTCAACAAAAAAAGCGTCTTTTCCGGTTAGCGAAAACAGTGAATAAACCTGATCGCTGGCAAGCTTATCGCGAAGCTCTTGTATTCTTATCGTGTCGCAGTCAGGGAGGCCAAGCATGCTTTCTTTCATGAGCCACTTTCCTCACTTCTTTCAGTAACCCATCAAAGTTTTGGCGCATAATTAACCCTCAGCGAAAACTGTCATATCGCTGGTAGATTCCGACAACCATCCCGTGTGCAATGAAGACTGCTGTTCTGTTTTGAATGTTGTTTTGTGCAAAAGTTTTTTTTCTGATTCTTCAACTACTGCTGTGCCTGGTTTGTGCAATAGCGAGTTTTTTTCCTGTGAACCCGATAGTTGTTGACTCTGTTGGGATGCTGACCTTGATTCGTAAGTTAAAGCTCTCATCTTGTTCTGACATCGACAAAATTAATTCAAAATTTATGAAAAACACAGAAGGGTATTCTTTCATTTTATCATCGCATATTTTCACACAATTCATTCAGTGTTACACTTTGCCGCACGACTGGAAAGTGGGGAAGGTGGTGCCGCTTTTTAAATCAGGCAAACCGTAACTACCGCTTAATTACCGACCAATTTCGTTAACTAGCATTCCGTGTAAAAATTTTAGAACATATCACCTACTCTAGCCTTGTCTCTTTCCTCGAATCCAACTCTTTCTTTAGCGGCTCAACATGGCTTTCGTAGATACTACTCTCGTGAAAGTCAACTTCTTACTTTCACCCATGACATAGCTTCAGCCCTTGATTGTAATATGCTTACTGATTGCACTTGTCTTGATTTCGCGAAAACCTTTGATAAGCTTCCTCATAACTTATTGTGTCTAAAGAACAGTAAGTTAAATATTGACCCTAATATTCTAACATGGATTTATACTTTCGAACAAACCGTTCTCAGTATGTAATAGCTAACGACTGGGCTTCACCATCTTGTTTAGTGAAATCTGGTGTCTCTCAAGGCTCTGTATTAGGTCCCTTACTTTTTCTAATATATATATAAATGACCTCCCTGCATGCGCTAATTCTCTTATTAAACTCTTTTCTGACGACTGTGTCCTTTATTGTACAATAACTACACCCTCTGACCGTCTTCTTCCACAGGCCAACCTCAATAATATTTCTAACTGGTGTAGCACATGGTTAATGACTCTTAATATTAACAAATGTAAGCACATGACAATCTCACACCGTTAAACTCCCCCCCCAAATATCAGAATACAAAATACATGATAGTCTTTTAGAGCATGTTACTTCATATAAAGTACCTGGATGTCTACATAACCTGTAATTCCTCCTGGAATAATCACGTTAACTACATCATAAGCAATGCAAACCGAACTCTTGGCTACCTAAGGCGGACTTTTTCTCAATCCCCGTTACATCTCAAACTAAAACTGTATCAGTTCCTTGTACGTCCTAAGTTGGAGTACGCGTCAGTAATTTGGGACCCACCACAGCAGTCTTTTATCAATGCCATTAATGAAGCTGTTCGGAATAGATCTGCTCGTTTTATAGCTTTCAATTACTCTCGTACAACCAGTGTTTCTCTTTTGAAGTCTAACCTTAATTTACCCGATTTGAAAGTCAGAAGAAAAATTTCCGGTCTGTCTTTTCCAAAAAGTGTTCTTTCATAATTTTTCCCTGAAACGTGAACTTATATCGCAAACTACTTATGTATCATCTCGCATAGATCACCGCCATAAAGTTTTCATACCTTGTTGTCGAACAAATATCCTTTTTGATTCTTTTCTGCCCAAGACGAGTGCTGAGTGGAACCGCCTTCCCTCCTCCATCACATCAATTGAATACGCATTGTCGTGGAAGTCTGCCATTTTTAACCATTTTTACGTGACTGTGTAGCAACTGTTTTTGTTTTTGTTCCTGGGCGTAGTATACATTTCACTGTTTGAATTGTCTTATGTTCTTTTCTTACATTTGTCATTCTTACTTTGTTTCATTCTGTTTGCGATTATAATCCCCCCCCCCCCCCTGTAATGCCCACAGGCCCTGAGGGTAATGTAATAAATAAATAAATATATAGGGTAAATAACAGAGGCGAAAGTGGGCATCCTTGCCTTACGGACGATCTTATCTGAAAGCTTTCTGTGACTTCCTTATTTACAATAATGCTTGTGAAGCAATTGACATGTGCCATTTTAACTCCATCTAATCCGATTGAGCTTACATTTACATAATCCAATATTGAAAATAAAATTTCGTGACTAACCCGGTCAAAAGCTTTCTCGGTCTAGTTGCAACATTTCAACGTGATCTGCAATCACGTCACAACAACAGCCGTGCCCCGAATTGTGAAACGCTCTTCATAAAGCCTTGTCTACCGTCATGAGGATGATAACGGGATTCCGTTCATGACAGATACTGCGCCTTTTCTTTCCTGTAAACGAATGATAGAACGCCAGTGAACTTTTATGCCTTCAATAAAATGCTGGTTGTGTTCGATAAGGGAAGTGCGATGTACCGTCGCGGCAAGTCATGACATCATCAGGCGATTCTTGCATATAGACCAACATTGATCTTTGACGTACGTACGATGCAGTGGCGCTTCTGTCGACAGGCTGGGCCGATTGGGGGTGAAAAGTAGGCTTAGTGCTCATAGGAATACATGAAACCGAAAGTTTTTAAAGCAGTTTTATCATTTTAAAGGGCACCTATGATGTCGTTATATGGTACAGACCAACCATGAGGATCCTAGAACAGATCGTGAAAGTGTAAAGTCTCATTACTGAGGCAAAGTATTTTTAAAACAGCTCGAAACGTGCCGAGTTGCAAGTTGGCAGTGCGACCCATAGAAACGCATGTAAACACAACTTACCGCAGCAACGGTGGCAGAGCGCCCGCTCCAGTCCGGAGGACCTCCCAATATGTTTGAGACATAGCAAATGGGTCTGGGTGCATAACGCTATCAATGTACAGCTTTTCATTCTAGAGCTGCTTACGTGAAAAGCTTGTCAGAATCGGGTATTCAGATATTGCTGCAGGGCACACTACATTCCCTTGCAAGTACTGCGAGTCTGACGATTTGCGGGGCTGTTCACAGCACGCTAAACCGACCGCGCACAGTTTCAGACGACCATGCACCGCCGGCGCTGTCGCTTGTGCACGCTCAGGAGCTGGAGGCGGCCAGCTGCGCCGTCGTCTACTGCAACGCGCGATTTTCGTTCGACCCCTGTTATCGCATGGCGTTCGACAACTGCTTTTTAAATGAAATTCTGTCATGGTATCACTTGAAGCTAATTTTCCCCATGCGGCATGTATACAAAGCTGTGTGAATCGCTACACCTAGCCTGCACTGAACCTTGGGGGTGTCCGGATTCACAACATAGATTATACGGTGAGTTTTAAAAGCAGACTGCCTCCGCAATGACGCACCCTACTTTGTAACACGCATCTTCAAAGCGCTGGTCAACGTTTAACCACCAGCCATTGCTTCTGGTGCTCTGAAAAACGCGAAAAATGTTGCGGTAAGTTGTGTTTACTTTAGTTTTTATGGGTAGCCCTCCCAACTCGCACCCCCGTACATTTCGCGGTGTTTTAAAATTACTTCCCTCGGTAGTGAAATTTCATACCTTCGTGATCTGTTCTAGAATGTTGATGGTTATTTTGCAACGAATATACGACATCATAGGTTTCCCATGAAATGAGAAAACTGCTTTGGAATCTTTCAGTTCAATGTATTTATATGGGCGCTAAGCCTACTTTTCAACCCCGGTCGGCTTGTTTGTAAACACGGCGTTGGTCTATACGAAGCTGACCGGCCTACCGGGCGTCTGATCAGGCGTTCGTGCTGCACATTTCATTTGCCGCTTCCTCAAACGCCAATGCGAAAAAAGCTGCATAATTATAAACTGCGCAGAAAGTTATATGAGAATATATGATCCGTCTGCACTGAGCCAATGTTACTGGCAAAAACATAAATCAGTCTGTAAACAATATTCTCTTTTCACTGGTCATTACTTGTGAGGCCATCTCAAATTTATCAGTTCACTTTGATATCTTTATTACCAAAATACACCAAAGTGCCAATAATTGATCGCGGCAGCCAGAGATGAGGTCAACGCACGTGCATTGCTCTGAAGTACATGAAACAAGGCTCTTTCCAGAAAGTATTTAAAGCGCTACAAGTACTTTCTCAGGATGGGAATCAGATGCGATGAACTATTATGGATATTTGCAACCTTCCATTGTGCTCAGCGGCCTGGTAACTTAGTGTACATCTCACGTGAGCAAATTTCAGCTTAAATGATATTTGAAGCTACTAACGTGTCGCTCAGGATACTATTTCATGCAATCCGACACAATGTAGCCAGCAGTCGCCACCACACTCAATTCCGCTTTCAAAAAAGTAACCAACAGAACCCCTTTTGATCGAGTGAGAGTGCTAGACTTTAGAACTTAATCCGTTTAGGAAGCTCCATCTCGAAGCCTACAAATACGGAACACAAAAGGGGGAAAGAACAGGAGCCCGGAGCCTCCTCTCTTCGCCTACGTGAACGGCCTCCTTCGCGAGGTTACAAAAAACCGAAGGTCTTTGACTGAGACGTGCTTTTCGTTTAGTTGTGCCTGAAGAACGGACTGACTTTGAAAGCTTGATTGCTGTGAGCGCCTACTGGATGTCTGTTTTGTTCACTTCCTGCGCTGAGTTTTAACACAGTCTCTTTAAAGGCCCCGTTCTACAGAACATCTGGCGCCGGTGTCTCCGGCGCTGTCAGCGCCAACGTCTCCGTTGTATGCGAAAATCACGGGCATGGCTCTGAAAGCTTGTAGCTGGCAGTTGGCGTGGAAGGACAGTGATTGGTCGTAAGGTTATGTGACGTCACGCTACCACGTGACATTGTCGATTTTACAGGAGCTGAAATCTCGGACTTCTTAATTCAGATAGCAAAGTAAGAGGAATCGAACCGTACAGGACCGATTGCATTCAGTCAGACATGCTATCCCTAGGCCATGCAAGCGCTTTAGAAAATACAGCTTAGTTAAGCGTGGCTTTATATTCCCATGGAGAGCTCTTTTACTTAATCTGGTAGCTTAAGACTGTATGCTGAATAGTATATGTGAGACAATAGAGGCACGAAGGGAGAGGTTAGGAGCTGAGCTAATGGAAAATTAGTGAAAGTAGGCGAAAGCGTATCCGCTGGGGGGTAGTCGCAGATGAACGCCGTTTACGATGTCGCCTCGTACCCTTAAATCGGAGCTTAAGTGTTCCCCCCAATTTTTTGTTACTCTTCTTAAGCTATTACCCCTCGCACTGGGGCAATAATACATATTAAATAATTGCTTAACAATTGCTCTCTCTAAAGGCTTAGGCTTGGTACAGTTTTCGCTGACCGAGAGCTTGATGCAGTACACGATTTCGGTCACACGTGTCATGTAACAACTGTAATATAATCGCTGCTTGTTCATTTCCCTGTGATCGCATCTCTTGGGAAGGCGTGCATAATATTCATTGTGGAGTGAAACGAAGAAAGGAGCAACCATACTAAAGTCTTTTTATGCCTCATGTCACCTCAATTCACCTGTACAGTCACACTCGTCGTTCGACTGCGAAAACTAAAGTAACATGTGGTAAAAATTCAATTATTTCTTTGAGGCTTCTTGGCACAAACATGTGGCTGTCGATGTCTTAATGCGTATGCATCATTCCATAAGAACACACAGCTAAAACGTGCTGTCCATGCCTTTAAATAACAACGTTTGTAACAAACGCTTGCGCGCATGATAAACATCGCACTAAGGACACAATAAGCAAGCCAATGATCGTTCAAAGTATGGTACACAAAAAGAGACAAAAGCAGCAATGGTCAAAATACACCACTGTGGGTAAGTGGACTCATCAGGAACGAATCCAAGAAAATAAGTGCTCAAGTACGTCAAACTCGGTCCAAAAACATGCACCGTGACGCGGAGGGAGACGTGCACATACTATCGGGCTAAATGTGATCCGGACGCACTGAACGTAATAACTTAGTTCACAAAGCTGTGCTAGCACAGCATTGCTCGAAAGCTGCGCTCTTAAAGAGCAATTAAAAGAACCGTGCGCAAAAAAAGTTTCGACAAATTTTATTTTTTTTTCTTTAAGAAAGTGTCTTCAGGGTAACCTGAAGCGCCTACTTCAGTTGGTTCACTCCGAGTGCGTTGTAGCTGATACCAATCTGCCGAAGTGCGTGTGCCAGACAAGACACGTGGAGCTGTGAATCCGAGTGGACGTTGTTTCAAACATCAATAATATATTTTAATCAGTCTAAATGCACTCTCCCTGCTTTAACGTGAACGATGACGTGGACTAGCACGCGATGAAAATATGCAGAGCGTGACGGAACAGTTGGCAAATAAACTCTAACTCCAACCGTTTTAGGTTTTTCTTTTTTTAGAAGTATGTCACGAATTTCCCGCGGGTAGTAAAAGCATGAAAAGCGCAGCACACTCCAATACAACATGAAATTTTTTTCCTCATATGAAGTGCTGCTGGTCCTGTGCTCTTGCCGCAATCTCTGCGCAACAATCCGCCAGAACGTTTGCCGACCGAACTGTCACATTTTGGCAGGGAGACCAAAACAAATGCCGCCATACCCTTTTTTAGAACTGCATGTGTTTCGAAAAATATATATGAAATAGTATGTTACTTATCCACGAATATTCGCAGTCGCGCGAATCTATCCTCACCTTCCCATTAACGTCACCGCAGCAACGAGTCCGACAAGCAGAAGTATGAAGTATTATACTGCAAAATGGATAGATCTACAATGGAGGTGCGCTCAGTAAAATCGGCCAGGCCTTCATATTTCAATTCCTTGAATGCTCACACAAACTGCCGAATGGCCGTTTGTGTGAGCAGCACGCATCGCACAGCACACTGACGCCTCTTCATTGCTGCGCAATGTCAGCGCACGTTAAAGATCCCCAGGTGGTCAAAATTACTCCGTAGCCCTCCACTACGGCTTCTCTTGCTCTGTGAACACCTATATCGCGCCGTAAGGGAAGGAAGGAAAGTGGGAGTGAAAGCGGACAGAGAGAAAAAGGTAGCCTAGTGGAGGGTTCCGTCGTAATTTCGACCACCTGGGGATCTTTAGCGTGTGCTGATATTGCACAGCACACAGGTGCCACTTCGTTTCGCCTCCATCGAAACACAGCCACCAGTGGCCAGGAAGATCGACTGTGATTTCAGTGCAGAAGCATTACTTCACAGAGTGAGACCCGATCACAAATATTGTGCAAAACCCGAACTTTCGGCTGTTCCTCGCAAAACACAAAATTGCAACGGTGTACGTCATGTATCAAGCGTAGTATGTCCCCTGTCCACCCGGGGTTGCTCAGGTCGACACTGTCCTCCATAGTATAAATAACCCTTTGATGTTTGTGTTCACATTAGAGATTCAATATGTGCGTTTTAGTACGGATTCACGGGCTTAGCCATGATTAAGCCACAACTAACGCTTTTGGCATAGCACGGCCGGTGGTGCAATGCAACATTAACATCATCATCACATCGCCATCATCTGCCGGACTGTATCCCCACAGGACGAAGTCCTCTCCCATTTTCATCCAATTAACGCGGTCATGTGCTAACTGCACTCATTTGACCCCTACGAATTTCTTAATGTGGTTCGTTTACTAGTATTGAATCTTAGCTTTCTAATTATTCTTTTTATATATTTCTTATCATTGAGAAGGCTGTCGCCCATGTTTATAACGTTTTACTCAGTTTTCCAATTTCGAAAGCGGCATTCTCATCGCCGCTGCAGAGCAAAGAAATCTGGGGTTGCACTGATTCTCCCCGATTTTATTAGTTATTTCTTCCAGCTCGGTTTTTCCAAAAGAAATAAAAATCCGAAGCTGCTGCTGGTCAGAACAAACTGCTCCTAGCTAAATACTACACTGTGCATTCAATCTCTCTTCTATTCCAAGTACTTCAGCTTGGTATTTCGTACAGCATCTTGGAAAAGATCAAAGAAAGCTTTTAGCCGGACGTGCTTTCGTTCAAAGGACGCTGAGCGTAGATGGGAAAGCTACGTCTCGCAGAAACAGTTGAGAACTCGGCAAAACGTTGGCAGTGACGTGAGCCTTTTCAAACTCAGGTGCTTTACTCTTAGATTTCCGAGACGCGAATGTACGACCTACCGGTAGGTGAACATTTCCCTGCCCCGAAATATAGCGCGCCTTGGAGAGCTTGGATTGCGCTGGCCCCAGCCTTTCGCGAGTTCTTTGTATCGCCTTTCTCCGGCATTACAAAGCGAAGTGGAATCGATTCAGCGTTTCCCGGTATCGCTGTAAACGGCCGCTAGACGGGACTCGCTCGTCTGGCGTTGCGCCGCTGTTTCGCTACCGAACGCTTGCCGCTTTACATCGCCGGTATACGACCGTGTAGTTCGGTGTCTCGGCCTTCGTGTCTCGCATTGTGCGTCAGTGACGACGCCCTGTCTGCGAAACCCTATCCAAGGCTTTCAAAACTGGTGAATGCTGGGTTTATTTCTTATCTGTTCAAAATGGGGCGCTCGCCTTTTGTTGGAGAATGTGCGTAGGAATGAGACCAAGTTGAAGGCAAACGGTCCACCCTGAAACATGAAACAGCGACGCGAGACCACGGCTCGACCGCTCGATGCATTTTTATTGGAAGTGTTTTGTACCTCTAGGTCGTGTCTCTGAATGCTTGCACATTTTTTCGTTGGTTCAACGTTTGACAAATTTCGTAGTGTTGAAACAGAGTCCGGAAGGAAAGAAACTCGATAACAACAGAAATTTTTCTGCTGATGCTCTCTTCATATCAGCGCACGTGCCCGAATTTTCACTACGATACCACTGGGCCCCGTGCTACATATAACTCTGTCGCCCAGAAAAAAGAATTTGAGCTTCCTGCAAATGAAATTTAAGCCTGACGACCTCTTCTTTATTTTTGGTTGAATGAATTTGTGGATCAAATGTACAAGATCGCTTTAAACTTGACCTTTGAGGAGCGGAAATGTTATTGGATGCAGGGCACATAGGCTTCAGGTTTTATTTCCGGTACCCATTGAAAGAACTCGAATCCTCTGGGCAATACGTAATTCCAACGTCATGAGCAATTTCTCTCAAGCTTCTGATAATTTTATCTTTACTTTTTATGTGCTTTTCACCAACTGAGCTCCTATTATATTTATTTCCTAAAATTACACTCCGCACATTTTTTTCCCGCTTCTGCTATTTTCTTAGTCCGCATTGCTAAAGAAACTTGGCAGCACAGGAACTACGGACACAAAACTAAGAGACGTTATTGTAAAGGGATTTCAGCTGGTTTTCAGCTCAGAGCTTTATTCAATCTCTCAGTATTCTAACAGAAGTGTTTCCACCGCTATATCAACAAAGTGAGAAGAAAAAACACAAATTTAATTGTTTACTCCGGCCCATTAAATATTCACAATCGGCTACAAGAAAAAACCGGCAAACGTGCACCCCGTTAAATTTGCGAAGGTAGCTGAAAGGGGAGCGCTGTCGGGTAGAGAGAGTCAATGGCTGCGGATGTGTGCTCGGAAAGAATATGATGTGGAAGCAAGGTGGCGCAAAAGAAAGAGGCAGCACGCGCGCAAACCTTCACCAATTGCGCGGAGTACACTGCTGCAGTAGCCTGTTTCGATTTGTTTCCATACGATAACATTTTGGAGGTCACCACGGGGGAAATTTTGCGTTCCGTGGGACGGAATTCCCCAGATTGCCCTAACGTCATAAGCGCACAGCCTGACGTGAGCACTTCAAACACCCCGCTGTGACCACACCATATTACGCCGTGATGACCACACCATATCTTGTGTTTGACGCATGATAGCCATATGTGCTCATGCGCCATAAAATCAATGTCACGAACAGCGTAAAGGTGGGGACACGTGTGTGAAAAGCGAATGCGATCCGCTCCGGCAAACTGGCGCTCGCCGCTTGCATCCAGCCGAGAAGATGTCACCACCAGTCCGGATGCGAATCCTGGAAAAGGACGCTCCGGCGGGCAGCCAATGGGAGCCCGAAGAGCGGCAACGTAACAGTGACGCGGAACCCTTTAAAACTAGCATGACGGTATGGTGTCAGCTGCTCAACAAGTGACACTAGCTGTTGACCGGGAACGTTTGCCTACTGTTTCAGCCATTAGTACATTCGAGGAATCGTGATTTAGCAAAAACGAGCTGCTGATATCGGTAATATGGACACACAGCTATATGGGATCAGAAAAGCCTACTATTAAAGACATGAAACGCATGAACAGATTCGCTATCTGGGTGGCCATTGCCAAATAAGTTGGATTGGAAGGAACACCCGGTGCGTACCCCAGCGAATACCCTGTACGTGTAGGCAACAACAAATGGTTTGCCTGTTTCAGCATTTCTTCATCTATTCTACCAAC
Source organism: Amblyomma maculatum (assembly GCF_055883805.1). Taxonomy (NCBI): domain Eukaryota; kingdom Metazoa; phylum Arthropoda; class Arachnida; order Ixodida; family Ixodidae; genus Amblyomma; species Amblyomma maculatum. The sequence continues at coordinate 17,313,061 of NC_139349.1, read as the reverse complement.
AATGTCAGTTGTTTGGGCCAGAAGCCTACACATCCTAATGATTGAAGCGCGCAGCGTTCTGCGGCGTCAACTGCGCTCTTTGTGAGGTGTGAGGACTCCTCTCGAGCTCTGCACGAGGGGAACAGCAGTTGTGCTACTGCAACATTTCTTAAGAAAACACTTCCTAAAGATCGCTGTACAAACTTTTAGCGCTAAATGAAAACAGAGGAAATCAGTTTTTGACGAAAATTTGTTACCATCGAGTGCTTCCGCAAGCGGTCAATGCGGACGAAAGTTCGCGGCATGGGGGTTCGCGAGTTCTCTATTGTCAGTAAAAGCAAGCTGACAAACAGTACCAAATCGCGACTGGACAATCATGCTCCATTTACAGTAAAAATATCAGCTGACGGAAAAGTGTGGTGACGCACTTTTCCCTCCGCGAATCGCCTGCATCGTGTCCTCTTATTAAAATGTGCCGCCTTGCAACACGCCGACCACGAGTGCACGTTTTCCTTTAAGGAACGTAACAAGAAAATGTGTTCTCATATACTGTGTCACCACAGCGTATCTTTCAAAGGGCAAAATTATAATAAAGCAAGATTTACCTCTTAAAACATGTAAAGGATCAAACTTTTATTTCAGATCACTTATAATACTGGTAATGCGGCAAGGTTTTCGGTCCTTATCAATGGTCCATAGATGATGTGAAACCCGTAACCCAGCGGTGGCTTAACCTAAGAGATACGTTCTGCAAGAAAGTATAAGACGTCAAGAAGAAACGTGGCTCTTCTGCAGGAGACGCAACATCATCATGGAAAAAATTTTGAACTTATGGCCTTCTTGCGAGACATAATCGAGCCTCGTGAGTAAGTAAAACACTTCGGTCTTGATTCTTTCCTTTTGATTGGTGTGAAGTTGGTACGCTCTGACTGCTCACTGCTCAAGTTTTCTAAGCATATGTTTGCTGTTCTTTAACTAGGCAACTCAACACAATAAGCATTGCAATTGAAGATCCTGCTGTGGAAAGGAAATATCACTTCGACTGAAGAGGCAACATGGAGATCACGAACAATAAACATACTAAAATAACTCAGCATATGCCTACAGTAGGTAGTGTAGCGCGGCTTCTACTACAGCTCTGCGGCAGCTCCACCTCCTCAATGCTGAGCGCTGAGACGCCAGACGCGCGCGTAGCCACCTTCTGTTTCTCCACTTCAAGTTCACGAAGAGAGAGAGAGAGTGGCTTCGGACAGACATCGGCAAAATCCGTGATTGCGGCTAGTAAAACTATGCACACAAAAAAAGCAGCAGTAATGCTTTCGCATTATCACACTTAAGCAGTCTTAAATGTCTTTTCTAAATATTCCCTCTCCCTCTCTGAGTGTCGTTACAATAAATGTCATACATTTCCAAAAGCAGTCCTATATCCATGGAGATTATAATATCGCATTATATCATATGTTCTCCACATTACGGTGGACTCTAGTTTCATCTTCGGGACTGCAACAAGCTCGTAATATGACACGCGGAGAAATCACTTTAAATTTTTATTTTGGGCTATTACGCAGAATCCGTTTACTTCCTTAATGCCTCGCTGCTAGTTATGCGTCTCTGCTGGCTTTAGCATCTTCCCAGTGCTGTAGAAATCAGGTCTATATCTGCCATCTACTCCTCGGGTTAATACAGTAATACATAAAGAGGGCAGGCATTTGAAAAGCGTGTGATAAACCAAGAATACACTCTTAGCAAATATTATATACAGTGACCTTTGTAGGGATCTCTCTGGTAATTGTGCATGAAAGTCTTCTCGCCATATATCTTTCTCTCCACACCTCTTCCATAAACGCTGCTATTCTCACCAAAGTTGTGGGATCATAACCATCTGCTCGGTGCTTTCGTGTCTAAAGAATGATAGAAATTCAACTATTCTTGAATAAGTTTTCATGAGCGGGAACCGTCGACCGCAGCCGCTATCGCTTCGATCTTGGCTGGCTTCCGTGATTGGTGGACGTCTCGGCAACAGGCTAGTCTGAATTCTAGATCCTCAGTTGTCTGGGCAGCCTGTTTAACACGGCTGCGTATTTATCTGGGTTAAATTATGGAGCTGCGCAGATGGTAAATCACGAAGACGGCGAAGTTTCATGTACAGCGAACTAGTATTTTGCAGCTGGAGCTCGATGAAGACGGTGGTGTTGATACATAGAACGAGAGATCAAGGTCCCAGTTTGACAATTCATTGACCTTGGATCTTTAAAGTTCTAGAATAGCTAGTGGAGCTACTGGGCAAAGGCTTTGGAAGTCGCCGATCGTCTCCGACAACCCGCCACTTCAGGAGACCAGGAGACCCAAGAATAGAGAATGCAACAAGGCTCAGCATTAACGTTTTCCGCCATTGTTGCCGTGGCGCATACCCACTGCACCGAGAATAGCCCTCAAGAAGGCGATCCATGATGCTCAGTGAAAGCAAATGTTGCGCCGCATTTTCATTGACACACTTTCCTATCTTGTATAGGCCTTCCGACATCTCAGCGGGATTATATAAACAACCCCAGAGCTTCTTTCTCGATGCTGTCGATGCCTTTATTAAGTCTACGAGCACCAATTCTTCTAGAAGACGCGGGGATGACATAGCCAACCCTGATTCTCATTTTGAGCAGAACAGGCTTGGACTTCTGAAGTCCGATAAGGAAGTACGATTTCTGGTTATACAGAAGATCGCACGAAAAGGGTCGTAGAGACCATCTCTAAGAACTTTGTTTCGGTGAAATTTAGTGAGATCCGAGTTAAAGGCAAGGTAGGGAATTTATGTAGAGGCAACTTAGCAAATGCAATTGGTGATACCAGGTGCAAGGTTTTAAGTCTGCTTTACAGCCGAAACGCGTGAAACTGCCGTAGCGTTTAGGTTGATATTCAGTGAGAATGGTACCTGGCAGCATGCCGTGAGCCACTATCTGCAAAGGTACCTAGACACGCCCAGTGTACAGGACCCCTTCTTTCAAAGAGCTCGATTGATATCGTTTGTTTTCCTAAGAACTAAGGAGATGTGGGCTATTTGCTTTTGGTTGACGTGGAAGGTTTGTTCATTCTTTGCCGTATGCAGAACTGTTAAGTGCTTGAAAGATACCATAGAGGGAAGCGGTGTTGTGCTTTTCCGGAACTCTTCGGGTTCGTCATCGGATTGCTTTTTCGAGCCTGCTGGAGATTTATCTCTGGGTCACTTTTATTTTATTAACAGCAGATTTTATCGTCAGCTGTAAAGAATCTGCATAGGGTCTTGCGCTGTTCTGGTTTTATATAATATATTTTCAGCTCTCATTAACCACGACTGCGAACAGGTTTTAATGGGCAGGGTCTTATATAAGCTTTAGATGTGTTGATGACATTTAATAGCTCTGAGGAAACACCCTCGATTGCCTTACGGCAGTGCAGTGTGCAGTGTTTTATTTGGTTTTGATGAGAATGGGTAGGGTTTGATATTTGCGCACGAGCTACATTTACAAGATTCGTTGCAATTTTTAGATATCAGTATTAACTTGGGTGGTAACCATGTCTGCTGGGAGTACGCACCGCGAGAAGAGAAGGATCTGGCTTCTTATGATTCGCCTCAGTCTAAGACGCTGAACTCGGCCATCACCAACCTTCGGCTGAAGCCCGCACTCGTGAAGTTAGGTCCGCATGCCATGCATTCGAGGTTTTGGAAGCAGATTGAGCGGCTGCTTACAGCAGGCCTCCCCTGCCCGATAGTTACGCCTGTGAAAAAAGGTCTCGCAAAAAAAAAAAAAAAAAAAAAAAAAACTGTACGGAAAGCTGGCAGAGCGAAGAAAGACTGTGGAAAAGCCTGAAGTGATGCCGTATGTGCACAGAGTGTCTCAAAACATCAAGAAGAGCTTGAGTCGACGAGCTGTTCCTGTCGGGTTCTTCTCTCTGCCGAAGGTTTCAGGCCTCTTTTCGGGCATCATGATTGAGGTCAGAAAGCCGGCCTGCGATATTAAACATGAAACGCGTACTGTAGAGTGCCGCACCTGGGTCGCGTATGAAATCTTGTCGACATGTGGGAGGGCAACATTTGGGCTCAAATAGCTCACCTACTAAGTAGCTCGTCTTCCTGAGAACTGTGCTCTGCGTGGTAGCCGCGACTAAACGAGATACGAATTATGGGCAGAAGCGGTGATAACAAGGCGCACAAACTGCCTGTAACGTATCAAAAAAGAAAAAAAAAGGAGGGGGGGTTGTTGGTGACAAGTCTGCGGCTCTGTTGAGGGCAGAGATGCGTTATTTCGAGTGGTGCCCGCGAAGACTGCTTTATTTTTCGGTCTGCGCATGTTTGTTCATTGTCATACATTGTTGATATTTCCTGTGCATTAACCTAGATGTAGTAGCGCAGTCTGATGTCCTTCCTTTTGTACATCCCAGTCGGAAAAAACTACAGAAAAGTTTCTGATGTTACGACAGAATTTCTGTGCGGTTTTTGACGGGAAACCTGTTGTGACAACAGAACAGTCTGTAGTAACATCAGAAATTTCTGTAGTTAAAACAGAAAAGTGCCACAGAACTATAGACAACAGAAATATACTATACAGAAAATCTACAGAACTAAAGAACAATTTGATGGTTACGACAGAACTACAGGATATTTTGTCGTATTTTTGACTCATTTCTGTAGTTTTTTTTTTTTTTTTGACTGGGATGTTCTACATATTTTGTTACATATTGGTACCATGTGTACATGTACATGTTTTTTTAGCGCTAAAGAAATGCCGTTCAACCTTGCAATCATCATGGTCTTGCGCTTACGCCACCTTTCGAATATAACGAGACGAACACAAAAAAAAAAAAAAAAAAAGAATGTCGCGCGCTTTCAGGAAACCTTCATTTATTGCAATTTAGCACCGGCTATACCGTACACCGTAAGTGGCCTAAGTATAGAGCCCTTAACCACAAAGTCTTAAAAAACGCAGCCTCCCTATTTACATCGCAGCTCTGATTTTCGGGTTTTCGTGTCTCGCTGAAGATCGCATACTTTTCTGTATGCATCTCCTCAGTTTTCTAGCGGTGTGTTTACGGTCGTAAATAACCAATTCTTTCGCGCAGCTAGTGGTAACAATAACTGATGAACAAATGCAGAGGTGGTAGCTTCGTTCAGTAATAAATTACCCTCTGTCCTCTGTGCCGTCATAAAAAGATAATTGGTGCGTGAAAACTCGGCAGCGAAGCGCACTACCTGGACGCGCTGTACATGTATAGAAGCGTATTAATCGCGCTGGAAAAGACATGATAAAGCAAGCGAGGAAGATGACCGTAAAAGCAGCTTTTTTCGTAAAGAAATCCAAAGTAAGAATTAAGACAGGAGCGATGGAATTTCTTCTGTCCGAGGCACCGCAGGGATACTGCGAGAGCTGGTAATGGATGACACAACTGCGGGGCCCCGCCGGGGTGGTGCAGTGGTAAGCAGCCCGACTACTGTGCCGGAGTTCCCGGGTTCGAACCCAACCACAGCGGCTGCGTTTCAATGGAGGCGAAACGAAGAGGCGTCCGTGTGCTGTGCGATGTCAGCGCACGTTAAAGATCCCCAGGTGGTCGAAATTACTCCGTAGCCCTCCACTACGGCTCCTCTTTCTCTCTTTCCACCTTCACTGCCACCTTCCTCCCTTCCCTTACGGCGCGGTTCAGGTGTCCACAGAGCAAGTGTGACAGATACTGCGCCTTTCCCTTCCTGTGAACCTATTATTATTATTATTATTATTATTATTATTATTATTATTATTATTATTATTATTATTATTATTATTATTATTATTATTATTATTATTATTATTATTATTATTATTATTATTATTATTATTATTATTATTAACTGCGGGCCGAATCACGGCACAAACCACGCATATGACAGGTATTTTATTGCCGCTAAGTCAAAGTTACGTCCATGAGGGTCCTGTCTATGGTGCCGCTACCACGACATATACTATAGTATCAGATACGCCATGTACCCATGGGCGCATCACGTGCCAAACAACGAGGGCAGACTAGTGCTTTTCACACAAAAGGGAAAAGCAGAAATATTCCTTCACTTTTTCAGTAGGAAAACTGCATTCTAGTGTTACAGGTAATTTCATCGATGATCGCGGGAGATCGAGCCACAGCCGCGACTTGAGAGCTTGCTATTAATCGTCCCCCTGGACGTTAAAGGCAAACACCCGTACTTATTGCTACCTTTATTCCTTGTCCTTCTCTGTGTATATTTAGTGTCGTCAGAACTAAGGGCGAAAAAAAAGCGTTGCTTCCGGTTCTTGGGCCAGCAATATGAAGGCAGCGTTATTAAAGGCATTCGTTGAAGCATGCAGGTGGCTGCTTAGTGGTCTAAGTGGCGAGAAAGAACAACAACGGTCGAAGGAACAAACACGTCACATCCAAAGGACAGCACAGTGAACCCTGCTCTAGCACCATGTGCTGACTCGGCCGTTAAAACCAGGTCAGAAAAAGAAGCTACAGGCCTGGTTCCGGCGATGCTATTTTTTTTTTTGGCCATAACAACGCATGCTGCTTGCTTCCGCGTTTCATCACATCAGCTGCTTTTTATGGCGTGCACACTGCGGCCAGCGATGCCTTTCGGCTTCTCACCCGTTTCAGAAAAGAGTGCTAAAAGTTTTTAGGCTGGCAACATGCAAGAGCGCTCGCGTTTGCGTCTCGAAGCGTTGTTAGCGCGCACAAGGGCTTATTCTTCCGCATCGTTGCGTCGCTCAAACGCTACAGGCGCCGTCCTGCCGCGCTGCCGCACGCCCCGCAAAGACACTCCGTGTTCTAGCCCAAACACAGCCGAGCTCAGAATGTGTCTATTGCATTTAACTGCCGCATATTTCCCGCGATTCACCTGGACTGAAATTGCTCGTCCCATATCGGATTGCGCAAGCGGGGACCCGTTGATCCCGTGCTTGAGCCCAGTGGCTGTAAAGGTGAGGCTGTCACCGGAGGTTCTCCATACCCTTACGACACTATGCATAAAGAAGTGGTCCGTACTACTTTTTCGGGAATCAGTGCTCTAAATATGCCCTTTCTGCTCTCCGCAAAGTTTGGAGGTAAGCGTCTGCATGGCGGCGGCGTGGAGCTAAGAGATTCGCTCTCCCATTGTATCTGCCATTGTAGACAACATGCACATCTGTATGAGCAGAGTATTTATTATTAATTTAATCAGCGCGAACACGAAGACTAAGGACAAGTTAAAAGAAAGCCACAGTACAAGCGCTGTATTGTGGCTTTCTTTTACCTTGTCCTTTGTTTTCGTGTTCGCGCTTTTTAAATTAATAATGAATAAGTACCAACTCGCCCAACAAAACATCTTGGTAAGCACAGTATTTCTTACGTTGCTTACCAAGTCTTGCTAATGAATGCCTCTCATATCTATACTGAACTCTACTCAGTGTGCACGTCTTTTAATGAGTCAGTGCCTTGTCTTTTACTGCAGTCTTTCCACATAAAACGCATTAGGGCTTTTGTAGCGACAGCTACATTGGCCACAGTCTCGCCATTTCGACGTGTCTGTCCGGTGCCTGTCCATGCCTACCCGAAGGGCGAAGAAAGATGAAGTCGTGGGAGGCAGTAGTTGGCAGCTGACATGTCCGAGCACTAACTGGGCTTAAGGCTTCCTGAGATTAAATTTGGCAGGAGCTGCCAAATGTAATGTCAAGAAGCCCTACATTTAGTGCTCGGTGATGTCAGCTGCCAGCTACCGCCTCCCACGACTTCTCCTCCGTTCATCGCTGTTCGGACAGCAACCCGGGCCTCTACTTTCGTATGGGAGGGTGATATCACAATCAGCCTGCCAAAACCCTTGCATTTACGTTATCCCTAGGGCACGTAGGCTCGTTCGTAGGGCTCGGTTGAAGCGGGGCTTTATATTTTGGCTGGAAGCTTACGCTATTGCGTCATCGCGAAGGTGGGAGGGAAAACAGAGAGAAAGAGGTACCTTAGTGGAGGGCTTCGAACCACCGGGCAATAGAGGCTTTCGCCTCATCGCAGTTTAGTGGTCAAAGTACCCCCATGACATAAAGCTGAAACCACAGAATAAACTACTTCGTGCAAAAGCCATGAGTTTACTTTCAAGCCGAACATAAGCGTAGCATTGCAGATATCTCTCGAGTAATTCTAGATTTAACCACAAGTTAAACCATAGTAATTTTTATTGCGAAATCAATTTCTACGCCAGGTCTAACCGCTCGTCACTGTGTGTCATGTCTGTGTCCGTGGAAGAAGAACGTTCGGTCACCCGCAGCTATTGGTTATCTTTTGCTGCCAACCGACCGTGTCCATTGGCATAAATTTCGCACCCCGCAGGCAGGTATGGTCCAAAATTCGCTACACCCTTTAAATTGCCCCCTTCCTAGTATTATTCCCATGCAAACCATTGTGTCGTCTATTGAAATTGTCTTTAACGACATATTCCCTAATAATTCTAAAGTTTTATCATCCGTTATTCTCAACGGATTATTAAAAGATAATTTAGGAAGCCTTTCTGCCCACTTAGCAATAGAAACCGACCCATCTCAATGTAATGAAAAGGCGGGTGTGGGTATATATTGTCCGCATTTAGACTGGCCTGTTTCTGTGCGTCTTCCGGACTTCACCCCAATTTTTGAAGTGGAGTCTCTGGTGATGAAAGTCATTTTACGGAAAGTAGACTCCTCTTTTTCTGCAGTGGCTGCAATTCCCGACTCTCTATCCTTGTGTTCATTCCTCTCTTCGTCAGTGGATTCTGCAATCGTAAAAACATTCCTCCCCTTATCCCTCGACATTTGATACTTGTACATATGGTATGGGTACTAGGCCACAGCAATGTGACTTCAAATGAATATGCTGATAGCTTGGCAAAAGAGTCCTTCAGTGGCCCGGTATTATCTATCCTCCCGGCGACAGCTTATATAACCGCAGCGAGGTTTCTTAGAAACATTTTATTAAACATGCAAACTGGTCATCTTTTAAGATCTGACGACTATCTGCATCTAAAATATTCTTGGAGTAGGAACTTATGTCATTCACGGCAACTTGAGATTTCTGTAACAAGGCTGCGATGCTGTATTCCACCTCTAATTTTCTATCTTCACAGGTCAGGTCTGGCACTTTCTCCAGCTTGCGAATTTTGCGGTGAACAAGAATCACTAGATCACTTTTTATTGTGTTGCTGCCGCTTCACTACTTCGAGAAGACAGTTGATGGAAAAGCCCTTGCAACAGCCTGGCCTCAGTTTAAGTAGCCCGATATTGTTATCATTTGGCGCCACCATCCTTCGACACAGTCACGGGTGCAAACCTTTTATTCGAATAAAATCGTTTGATTTGCTACATATTTCGACATCATCACTATTCTACAATTCCAATGTCAATCTCCCCTGCGTGTTATGACATTTCATATTATACGTATTTCATTTATTTCATGTTTTCTTTCCTTATCTTCTACCCCTCCAGTCACATTCTTTTTTTTTTCTTTTTAATGAAAGTATACTTCCAAAGCTTTCTTTGCTGCCCAATGCTTAGCCGATCCCCCTTAGGGGTTATGTGTCAAATGTTATTTGGACAACAACAACATCAACAACGACAACAGCTTACGCTAAATATTCGGTTCAGCAGCGTTGAACCCTTCTACTTTTTAAATTTTTGGGCGCTTTCTGATGCAAGTTCTACTTAAATTTGTTAGAATTTTATTGCTTCACTTGAACATTCACATTATGTTTCGTTCTTGCCATTTTGAGTCTCCTAATTATTACAAATATTTAGCGTTTAATTAGTCTTCCCCTTTCACCACTTTGATGTGTGTTTTCTTGTACTCTTAAAGAGAGATGAATGTTTCACACGATTCGGGGTCGGTGTTGTGAGCGCAATAAACAGAAGCATGTCTCTGCGAAGCTGGAAGCTGCCAGTTGACATGTTAATTTCTATAGGTTCTAACGTCCGTAACAGTCTAGAGCTGTTAGGGACGCCACATAGGGAAGGGTTCCGAAATGTTCGACCCCCGGAGCTCTTTAGGTACACATAGACATCGTAGAGTACACCGGTACCTTGCTTTTCGTCTCCATCGTTTTAAAAAGAGAATCAAAATTCAATTCCGCATCCTCAGGTTCAGAAGTCGAGCACCCTAACTGCTGCGGCACCGCGGCGAGGGAGGTAGCCGATATAGTCGGGCTCTGTTTTTCGTTTGCGTAGAGTTGTGTGACGCAATGGGACCACATGATATGATACCTTAATGTGAAGACCGCTCAGTCTTTGTGAAACAAAAAAGAAGCATTGCTAGCTCTTGCACACTCCCAGAAACAACAAAAAAAGATATCAATACGCTATATGGACAATCGCAATAAGAAAACGAAAGAGTCAAAAAGAAGGCATCTGGATTTATTCATATCGCTGAAGCTTACATAGGCAGTGTAGGCACCGTCCTAAGTCTGGTTTTATTCATATCCATGAGGCTTATATAAGGCAGTTTGCACACGTTCCTTTGTCTTTTTCGTTTTCTTTCTTTGAATGTGCGCAAATGGGCAGACAGAGCATCAAAGGGTTAACGGCAGTCGAATTTATTCTTCGCAAGCAGTCGAAAACTTTTAAGTTTTGTAGCTGCAGAAAGAAAGCTGAACTGCCCTTATCGCAGAAATCGTACCCTCCCGATATGCCAGTGTGGTAGTACCGGTGGACGAGAGAGGCAGCTATTTGAATCTTCTGGCTTCATTATCTTCGTGCACTCACCACGACACTCTTACGATGAGCTGAAGAAATTGAGTATAGAGGGACACGCAGTGTCACTATGGGACCAGAGCCGATCCATAATGTGCGACGCGGCGAACTGAGAAGAAACGTGGTCTTCGTAAGGATCCCGATCAGCCGCCGCCTTTATTGTGACCGGCCGCATGGAGCCCGAAAAACCGGTAGATACAATCTTAATCGCCCTCCCTCACCGCGAAAAAGAAAAGGCCCTTTTGTGACCATGGTTGCCTATTCATTAGCACAGAGGGTTGGAATCATTCGTCTTCCCTCTTCATTTCTTTATATGAGGCAACAATAACTCGCCTCCCCATTACAACATTCAACGTTTAGATATACCCACCGATTTCAGGCATCTTGACATGAAATCTTTCAGTAGTTATTCAATCGATGCGCAAAAGATTGCTAGCGATACAATGGCTATGCTGTCGTATTATTTCTTTTGTTCTGGCATTAGCCTCCATGGGCTGGAGGATCGGACAATGTTAGTTTTATTTCCCGTCTCCGCGAGATACCATTAGTGCAAAGAGGAGTCACCCTCGTTTTTATTTATTTATTTGTTTATTTACCACAGAGCCACAGTGCCATTATCTGGCATTAAAGAGAGGGGGGGGGGGGGGGGGTAAAGAAAAGAAAAACAATTAGCTGTGATTTACCTTTAATTAACCCTGGATAAAATCGGAGGCTTCTTTTGCCTGCTACATTATTGCCATATCACATCATATCAGTGTAGGGCGCTACACTAATCGGGCACTTAAGCTCAGCCTTTAAGGGTATGACGCGAGAGCTTAAGCTACCAGCCCACTTCCGCTTTAACCAAGCCGTAATGACGTGCCTACGTGTTCTAGGGGTAACGTGAAGGCAAAGGGTTCGGGAAGTATGATTCTGACATCCCCTACCCATATGAAAAGAGCGACCCGACTTGGCAGCTCCTGCGATGGCATAAAGGTAACGTGAAATGAAATTTTATGTTAAGTTGACTCTAATGTCACCCTCTCACATGAAAGGATAGCTTGAGTTGGCGCCCTATCAGGAACCCACCGAAACTGACGCTAAAGGCCCGATCTAGCTGGCGAAGTGAAGCCTCCGCTTCAAAAAAAGCATGATATGCGCAGATATCCCAGTCGAAAAACTACAGAACTGAGCCAAAAATACGACAAAATATCCTGTAGTTCTGTCGTAACCATCAGATTTTTCTGTAGTTTTGTAGTTTTTCTGTAGTACATTTCTGTTGTCTGTAGTTCTGTAGCACTTTTCTGTTGCAACTACAGGAATTTCTGATGTTACGACAGAATGTTCTGTTGTCACAACTGGTATCCCGTCAAAAACCGCACAGAAATTCTGTCGTAGCATCAGAAAATTTTATGTAGTTTTTTCCGACTGGGATGAAATAAAAAAAAAATTACATGTGTTCAATGCTGCTGAAGCGCGTGCAGAGCGAACGTTTTGGCTGCGTGCGACTGGGCGTTGCATCGAAGACAAGCAGCACTCCGTCGAGCGCATAAAATTGCACTAGCGTTTTAGGTGCTGTGGTAAAGGCGTTCATTGCATGTGAATATGGGCCACACTTAAGGGTTTTACGCGATAGCGTAGGCTGCCAGCTCACATACAAAGCCCCGCTTTAATGAAGCCGTATGAACGTGCCTTAGTGGGGTATAGGGGTAACGTGATTACCAGAGTCCTGGCAGGCTGATTCTGACACCGTCCCATGTGAAACGTGAGACCCAAGGTGGCAGCTCCTGCCGCGGTACCACGATGCCGCGCCGAAGGCTTGAAAACCTACAGTAGTGTAGCCTTCATTAAAAAGATATTTGACCGTCAACATCATCATCATGGACAAAGAAAAGCGCTGTTGTCTTTTCGCGCTCTTTTCCGCAAGGTGCTGTACACACTTCAGCTTCCCAGTTTGCATTACTTCGTAATGCTCACTGTCCCTGTTCTTCTTTCCGGAGGAAAAGGCACTTCTAGGCGTTCTTAACAACGACGTCTCAGGACGAGTTGCTTATGCGCCATAAAATTCCGTATGGATAACTATCATCATCAGCTAGACTATGCCCACTGCAGAGCGAAGGCCTCTCTCATACTCCTCCAATTAATCCAGTCTTGTGCTAGCTGCATCCATCTTACCCATGCTTCATTGTTATCCCTTGGTTAAAGTTAGCTGGGACATCCAGTATCTATTGCGCAACTTGATGGCGAATCTTGACGCCCAATCTCCCTATATGACCACCGGCACAAATGTATTACAGCAATATAATCCTTTTCTTTCAAGTGAGTTGCTTCGTTTCGGAGTCTCTACGACAGTGCCCCGGAAACTGAAAGTAAGAAGAGGAATGCTTTCTTTTCTGGAAGTCGATATAAAAATAAACACTGCTTGACCTTTCATCTTCGCTGAAAAGGAAAAACTGCGCTTACAAAGCGTGCATTTTTATTGCTGTTATATTTTTTAACCGCCAAAAATTATTCAGAATTATGCATTATTCAACCTCGTTTTCGGAGTGGCTAGCAGAGTTCTGCAGGTGCATATGTCAGGGCAGAAGAAGCTCCGGCAAAAACCGGTAGTTCTCAGAAAGGCCTCATTCATAAATGCACATAATTCCCAGCACGTGATAGCAAGAATAAACGGAAGCTCCGAACGGTGCTCGCATTGACGCCTTATTTGCCAGCATACTGGCGCTCAAGTGAACAAATAAAAGAATCGAAGTGAGATGGTTCGTTCTGAGCGCCATCATTGCGGGGGCCAAAAACATTTTTTTTTTTCAGTAGCTTTTTAAACTTTGAAAATAGTATACCACTATACTTTTATGTCAAAGTGAAGGTTTCCTGGTCACCACTAACTAGCGGACACCTACTGGTCACTAGTTGAAAATGTCAACGTGCATACTTTGAACTTCTGATTTAAATTGTAATTGTAATTTTAAGGTATGGCTATATAGTTCCCAGACATTCTGCACGAACATAGTGAAAATCGTAGCCGAGACTTCATCTTACCTGCAAAACTACCCTTATAAAATCCATCGTGCACTCGGAATAGATACTTCCGATAGCTACTGAAAATCAGCAGCATACATAAAGATTTCCTGCGATTATTTTGAGCCACAGATACTACAAGCCTTAGGCTAAAGTTTTCTGGAATGGCTGGAGCTTCATTGGTTGTGTTCGTTTGCTTTGAGCTTTCTGCCTGTCCCCTTTCGCCAATTTGCTGCGAAACGCTCTAAGCAAACCGCGTTCAAAGGATTTCATTGAGCAGACCGATGAGGCGAGCGCATAAACTAATGCTCGTGCTCGAATATTTAGATGCCGTGGCTATGTTGAGGTTTACTTAACGAACGTCAGCAATAAAAATGAAATTCTACAATATGCTTTTAGTCTAGGAACAGAGAATGAGTCCGACGTGATTTAACTTATAAATAAAGGCGAAAAAAAGGAGACATGGAGAAAAATAATGGTACTCACTAAAGGGCACAAATTTCGTTTTACTATGCTACAGCATTCCGCATTTCCAATAATTTTCAGCAAACATCGATTTCCATCTGAAGTGGCGCCTAGCTGAAGCAGTCCGGAAAAGGGCAAAAGGAGTGAGCATACGCGCCGGCGCAATCTTTTTGACTAGTAACAAAAAATGACGGTGACAGATACCACAGCACCTCCGTGGGGCACCTTTCATTCTGCTGGAGAGAGCGTCGCGTGCTTGGCTGTTCCACTGCTTGCGAAAAGACGCCCCCCCCCCCCCCTCCCCCTTGCGAAGCAAATGCTATGGCCGACTCCTGCGTGCGATTTTTGTGCGTGGGGTTGTCCTATCTGATGCGTGTTCAGGGCTCCGCAGTGATGTACCCACGCAACGTTGGAAGCAGAAAGGTAAGAACCGATTACGTTTGCGGTCAGTGTGAAAGGAGCGTTCGTTTTGAAGGATATGAATTAATTGCTTCACAATTACAAATTACCTTAACCTTGGTGGACTTCTATAAACCTGGAGCTACACCATTTTCATTTCGAGTTGTAGGCCAAATCACTGTTGTAATAACACCTGGCTGACTAGCCTTCCCCGTAAGCTTCGCTGGTCGGACGACTGTCTCAAATGGGCAGTGGTTGCGAGTTCGGCACCTGCAACAGGTCGAATTTTTTTTAAACTTTGAAGTTTCTGTGAAAGTCGTAAGGCTTGCTTTGTAACCATTGAGCTGCACTTGTATGGCCACTAATGAGAAGTCCCTACCTTATCACTAGCAAATATCGAATGTCGCTTACTACTAATTTTTCATAGGTGAAAATTGAAAGTCCTTTCCTGGGCATGCTATGTGGTTTGCAGCAAATGTCTTCTCTTGTCAGTATCCTTCGCAATTGAGGGTCCGGTGCAGACGATTACTGACCGACTGCTTCGCAATAACCGAAAAGCTTACAAAATGACGCTCAGTCCATCAACATGATTGTTAGCAGGCTCTAGCCCCAATACTTTCTCCTCTCCTTCATAATTTTTTCGTCGCAGCTACTGAGAATCAGGGAGCGTCTAAAAATGAGAATGAAAGGTGAAAATTAAACATTTCGTGCCACTACGCAGTGCATGAGTACACCGCGCGGACTCGTCCTACTTGTCTCTTTATATTTTGAGATGATTCATACAGGCCTGGGGCACTATTGTGGCGCGTTTGATCGCATACTCTGCTCATTCATCTGCATACAGACAAAACGGTGAACAAGGTGTCATTTAAGGAAGAGACAAGAGCTAAGAATGGCGAGAAATTTACCCAAAGAGATGTTGATGGCGCTCTGTTCAGAACTATAGAAGGCGCTTTGTCGCGGGAAAACAGGCACATGCTGCTGCCGAACCTTCACAATTCTGGCGCCATCTTGTTGAAACAAAACCCACCTCAAGCGTAGTGCTGGAGGGAACCTTGCTTTATACTAATGTATTTTTCTAACATGGCTGCCACGTACCAGTGTCTCACTGAATGCCTTCAAGACTAGTATTTTTCACTGAAATCGCTGGTGGCGTGGCGACGAACTCTTGGCGTCATATACTTCCTTCCACTAGTCAGCTGCAGTTGAGAAGTGACAAAAAGGAGAGTTTAGGTACGCAAATATCCTCTGTAGGGGCGCATTCTTTATGCAAATCTTTGGGTGCGAAACGAAACGACTCCGAGGCGCATCCAAAAGTTTTCTTGCCTACGGATCGCGAGCGCACCCTGAGAAGAACGCTGAAGAGTGCTGAAGTCACCAGCGAAAGATCACACTGCGCTGGGTGTGACACTACGAATAGTTTTGACTTGGAATGGGAGCGACAGTCCCCTGTGGCCCGGTTTTCGGTTCTCGCGTTTTCATTCCGAAACTCTGTCTTAAGATGGTTCTCTCAACGCACACTGTGACGCAGTGGTACTAGCTCAAGCGTCGGTGTCCCTCAGTGTAAAGCGCATTGCTGCACACCGAGTGTTGAGGTGAATCTCTGGACGGTTGCAGAGAAGCTAGGCGGGGAGAGAAAGAGGAGACCCGCGTGATGTATGACCCTCTGCCGCGTGACTGATGATGGCCTCAACGTCGCCGCCTCAGTGGGCGGAGCCGAAACAGAGAAGCAGTAACCCAGGCTTGAGTGGCCTGAAGAACGTGAACATATTTGTAGAGCAAGCACTGGGAGCAGGAAAAAAAAAAAAAAAAACGTTATCATGTAAGAGCTTGGCCGCAACGACCTGCTTTTCTTTGTTATTGGTTGTACCTGTCTTCGTGGTAGAGTTTAAATGCGCGTGTTATTCAAACAATATTATGGTACTTTATTTGATAACTCGATACACTGCTCCGAAGACACTATGACATCAAGACGGACATCGTGTTCTTGCACAAGCATTTAAGAAAGCTATCGTAACTGCTTTGGACAAATGTGCGTCTCTTCAGCGCCATTTCTACGGCGCGTTTTTCGTAAGTCGATCATTTCGACATTTCATGGAATGGTCACTGCGTGCTACGATGAATACCCCGCTGTAAGATCCATGGTCACTGCATGCTGTAGAAGTATAATGCTTCGCTAATAAGCATCGACGATTTCGAGGCTGGGGTAACTTTTTCTTTGAAACACTGTTGCTGCATGGGCATAGGTTTATAAGCAACTAATGAGTCACTTGAACAGAACTTTTGAGACGTACGTACCCATGATTCCGTTCATTAAGCTCTAGCATAAACCAAAAGGTAAGCAATACGGCATTTCAAGTGCAAGACAAGGGTGGTAGAGCACGGGACAAGAGTTACGAAGCTACTCCTCACGATCACAAGATTCTTTCCGAGAGTAGCTTCTCGCTCTTAGAAAAAAAGCCGGGGAGGAGGACGGATATATTTACACAGAGATACAAATCATTTCCGTGAAATGATGAAGATTGTGCACTACAGAAGAACAGTTTCGCCGAATTTGTTCAGCCTACTCCATTTTTACTGTCTTTCGACTTCTTCAAACCTGTGGCTTGATGGGCCATTAAATATAGCTTACCCGTGAATATATATTGTTAAGGAGGAGGAAAAAGAAGGGGCACTGGTGTCAGCAGGCTCGTTCGCGCTAGACTTGCCAACATTCATTAAACATCATCAATCATCGCCATCGGACATGTTCAATTTCCTTTCTTCATCGCCTTACCGCCTTGTAACCCATTAGTGGAGCGTGCGGGATACGCTCATGTTAACTGGCCTGGAGCCTCGGCACCCACTGCTTCAATCGTCGGCAAAGGGTTCCTGGGACGCATCTTCTGGCTGTTTCCAACCTACCAGACTCGATTTGACCTCTCCTTTATCTATCGCCTCCCCCTCCAAAACCCCGCCCTGACTACAAGCCGTGTACGATTAACGAAAAGAAGCCCAACGTGAAGGCCAACTGGCCAGAGCCGCCACCAACATGCGAGGACACATCACGAGACACAGCGAATGAAATAGCCGACCAAAAGATCCGACCCACCACAGACGCGAACCAGACGAACCCACCGACCCGCTACAACGACACACGTGAGAACATCGTCCTTGACCGTGCCGTTTGATGCGTGCGTGAGTCTCAGCCGTCAAATCCTGGCGACCTGTGTAGTGATAGCTTCATGGGCCAGGCTTCATCGGTCATCACGGCAGCAAACCGTTACCTTCCTTCTCTTCTGTGTTCCCCCATCCATACACGATCATCGTCATGCCATAAATCTGAGCAGCATCGACTTCTTCTTGATCCACCGATCAGGACGATCGCTTAGTGGCCGAGGAAGAAAGAAGAAACGGGCACTGGTGTGGGCAGGCCGCTCGCGCTAGCCCCGCCAACATTCCTTAAACGTCATATATATCACCGCCATCGGACATGTTCTGTCTCCTTTCTTCATCGGCTTGCCACCTCGTAACAATATTGCTGAAAAAATATTAAACGTTACGCTACGAAACGTTAAAGTGAGGGGGAGTGTGTGTGTCGGGGGGGGGGGGGGGGGGGGGGGGAGGGGAGGTGACATTTAAGCTCTGCCTTTAAGTGTATGAAGCGACAGGATTCTTTTTGCCTACTGCACACTTGTTTATTTTTTACCCTAATATCTCATACATACCCTATACGATAGCCTAATGTCCAAGCCTACACTGCATAGATATAAATTTCTACTTTATCCGAGCCTTGCCAACATCCCTGCGCAACCAAGGATTAGAGTGTTTGACTCAGATTGTAAGGATAATAAAAGGATTATTCTGGTTTCACTCTTCCACCTGGAACGAGAGGCTCCATGGCGACCGTTGCCGAATCAATCATGTCTTGTGGTCACCTGACGTCCGGCAACCTATACAACCAATCATATTTCGGTCATGCCAGCCGCCAACTTGCTCCTGCCAGGTACTACATGCCCGCCATTTTTTGCTCACGTCACCGACAATACCGTCGCCAAATGTTCCGGAGGACGGGGTCTATAGCGCTATTTGCGTTAATAGTAAAGTTCACACGGCTCATAATAATAACCTCACAAATTGCTTTTTCCACTTTTTTGCCCTCTCACAGAATCACTCTCTTCAAAGATCTGTCTCCGTGTTTCTTTTGCAAAGAAAGACTGGGCTCACCACCCTTAGCATTTACTCTTTTGCTAGAGCCGCTGCGCCCCGTTAATACATCTCGTGGAGTTGAGCGCTTTGTAGCTGCGCGAAGCCATTGGAAATATTCCGTTGGCTTTCTTGCTCTTGAAATGTAACTATCGTCGCGTATCGTAAACTCAGCCTCTCCCTGTGTAGCTGGTGCCGAATTTCCAATTACAAGTATGTAAATGGCGCACTTGGCAGCAACGTCGCAAAATATTTTCGCCCTCGCCTCACTGCAACCTGAGGTGTCCGAATCACGGAATGCACTGCAGCGGTTCGGTTCCTGTAGGAGGATCGCTGTTTTATATACTTGGTTCCAATATATAGTAGCAAACGATAGCGCTTTTTTTCTATCATTTCTTGTATTTTTCTTAAAAATGCGTAACCCGATTCTGTGCCTACGTAATCTGGCACCGTCTCACTGCACACGTCACGCGTACGTCACAGTTTTGAACAAAATGGGCAATTTTCTAGAATCGGACGCCGGATTTTGAATATATGACTGCTTTTACTTCGGCTATTGATCAGTACTTCGCCATGGCTTAAATATCTTCGGTTTTAGCTGTGGTTAGTCCGTGGTAGCACGTTTGAAAACATTTTAACATGCAAGAAGACATTTCTCTAGATAAGCACTCGAACACCTCCCAGATTCCTTGCTGACCATTGGAACACGCGCAGGCAAAGAAGAGACCACTTGCCGACTGTTCTTCCGAGGCTGTGAGCTTTCTCTGTCGTGATTTTCTTGCTTGCAACGTTTTTTAAGGTACCGAATTTGTCACGTTCAGGAGATGGCAAATTCCTTTCTTGCAGAGTATATCTATATGTACGGCTTGCTTTGGGCTTGTTTTTTGGCCGCGTTTGCCTTACCAGGAAGTTTCTGCTTGTGGGACGAAAATATTCAATCTGCTTATTTGTTAGCTTCTAATTTAGCTACAAAAACTGTTAATGTTTGGCCACATTGTCCGGAATCCAGACTGGCACGGGAGTTGTGCATAACTGTGCCTCGTTTTTTGCATGCAGTGGTTTTCTTTTTCTGTATGTTGCTATTAGTCTAGTAGGGCACTGTTTTTTTATTGGTTTCTAAGCTGTTCCAGCTTATATGACGTTCTTTCGTTATAATAGGCATCGTGCTCGAACATAAATTTAGAAACCTGTGAGTGTTATAACGTTTTCAAACCGCTTCTTGCTTCGCGTTATAGCTTACGTCGAGTTCAGCTCATTTCTAACGTTCTGTGGTAAATAATGCGTATTTACGCCAATGATTCCACTACTGATGCAAATTTTGGTGTTATCTCAGTGTTGCACCTGCCATATATATAGTTTCGACGTGTACAGCCTCGTAGTAATTTCGCGCGATCATACACCACGATGGCAGAGAATAAAAGCTAAGTATTGCTTGCTTTATAAAATGCTCATTATTTTAAGTCACTACTGAAGACTACTCATTGAGCTACACTGTATGACCGCATGTCAGTCGCTTGCACAAAGGCACTTACTCTGTATGCCTCCTGTATAGCCTCCTGTATATTGTAGGGTGAGCGCACCACGTAAACCCAGAAGAAAGTTCCCGAAATGGCTGGAACGCACGAAGAACCCCCATTTCTTCGGGGGACGTTGGGTAGCTCCGACCTTCTCGCGAACCGTGTTCAGCTGAGCGCGAAGGACGGTGACGGCCGCGGCCAGGTGAAAACGGGCTGATAGCGGATTGCAATGCCGAGATGTGTCAGAAAAGCCTGCTCCAGGCGAGCACGAATTTATCCTCACTTCCGGTTCAGTCTTCTCGCTCGTTTTTGTTACATTCGCTCCTTACTATCACATTCCGCTCTATTCGTCTTCTCCGTACCGGATGAAACTTCTTACATCCTGTGCTGTCGCTTTCCGCGATCAGCTCATGGATCACTTTTTTCGATTTCGATTTCTTCGTTTTGTATAGGCGCTGCATGGTACACTTTTCAATTCGAGAACGCTCCTTTACCTTTATATTTTGGCTCTCGTTCCTTGCTCCCGCTGTCTGCATTTCTGAGAATCCGCCGGTGGATTTAAACTGCATGCTTTATGCTGCAGTTCCTACTCGTAATGGTAATTTCCGGGGGTGTCATTCGTTGAAACGTAGCAATGAAAAAAACCTAGCATTATTGACGGTATTGTCATTTTAGTATTTTGCATCACTTTTGTTCGTGTTCGCAGTATGAACATTTTTTTCTAACTGTTTTGCATAATGAGTGGCTCACGTTTCTTGCAGTAAGCCTTAAGCGGAACAACAAACACTGGGCAAACCAATTCCCCATTCGTTATCACGAATTCGGGACAGCTGTCAACTGACGCCCAAAGCCTTGGGGTCTGTGCTCTTTCTATAGTCGCAGTTTTTAGCAAGGTTAATCGCATGGCGAACGAAGTGGGTTCTTGCGCAGCTTATTGATTCTTGGTTATCTCCCGCGCGCGTCAGAGGCAATGGCGCCTCGACTAACGTTTCCGCTAAAGATTTCCAAAACTTTCTTACAAGCATATTCAAAATTTATACAAATGGCAAAAGTTCAACGATATATCTGTAAAAAATTGTAAAAATGACGGGAACATCTTGGCAGCTCCATTTCCAAGCATAATCCGTCATTTCAATTTGACGGTGTTTTTAGACATTTTGATGTTTGCTTTTCAACCTGGAATAGATTTAACGTCAATATGACAGGCGACCATAATATTCAAATTACGGTGCATATTATTATTTTGTAATAATATACTTAACTTGTCAATATGGCAGTTGATTGTCATTCTCAAATGACAGTTAAAGTCACTATTTGGTATCATACTTGGGCCGTCAGTATGACAGCTGGCTGCCATATTCACATGATGGTGGTGTTAATAATTTTGACGTACTGTTCCTGAACCAGGAATACAACGAAGTCGTCAATATGCTATTGTACAATGTGCCGCTATATTGACGGCTGTTGTGTCAGTTTGAAATACATTTAAAGCGTAAATATGACAACTTGACATGTTTCCACTGCACGGTACAATGGCATTTTATCACTTTTTTGTACAGTGCAGCATCAGTTAACGTTTTTCATCAATCAACTTAAATCATATTTAGACTATCAATATTATGCTATATGAATTCATCGATATCATTTAAGCTATGTGAATCTGAATTATAATTATTTAGAATTTCCTACAGCCTCAGTTGTAAGATGCTGAGCAAAGCTAAATTTAAGTTAAACTTCGTGCTGCTTTCAAATCGAGCCTGTAGAGCAAAGTTCAACTGCTTCTCTTCGTCATTTGGAACTGCTCTTTTTATTTTTAATCAAGGACTTCCCCTACTGCTGTTGTCAAGCTGGAGTCTCGCTCGCAGAATAGCTTTATAAAAAATAACCAAAAGTAACACTTTTAAAAAGGTCATTAGTTTCAATGCACTAAAATGTCAATGAAAAAATATTCTTTTGAACTTGCTTGCTACTTGCAGATTGATCCCAAGATATGGTGTGTCTAAAAAACAGAATATGACTTATACTCAAATTAGATACAAGATTATATTATGGGTAATTAAACATAGAACAATATGGGACCGTAATAAACGCGTCCAACATAGGCTGAAGCGAACTTCAGACGTAAAAAATACAAACATTCAAAACGAGGGCCAATTCTGTTGCCATCATTATGTACCCAGAAATAAAATCGAAATATTTTCTATAAAGTGTGACTCTTTCCAGCCTCTTCCCTGGCTTTGCGAAAGTTAGAGATTTTGTCAAGCTAGCCTGACGTTACAGTTTCCAAGTCCACTTTTTCCAGCTGTTATCTCCCAAAGCATTGAAAACAAACAGTTTGAACAGAAATGAACCACAAAAGTTGAGGTGACTGTCAAATTCTTTATAGCACCATAGTTCAAGTAAAACCTTTACACTGTTGGAAGGAATGGAATCATTTCCTCACTTCATTACGATTTCGTCTGTAAACCATTCAGATTATATTCTTGCAGTTCACTTTATTTTACCCATATGAAGGCAACATATTTGCTGTACTTTATATTGGTCAGTTTTCTTCTTTTGCCTGATTCTTTCAGTTAAAGAACAAAAAGGCTTAAAGTCGTCTTTATATCATAATAACATGGCTTCCCACTCTCAAGGCATGTACACATAAGAATTTCTCAATGTCACACGTCCACTTTTGGGGCACTCCATATGCTGTAATTTAGGTATAGCCTTAGTTGAACGCGTCAGAACCATCTCACTGAACTGGCCAGCTCCGAGAAATAAATTGTTCCTCCTGCAAGGAACAATTGCAACCATCACAAGACCGACAACCAACTTTTCAGGTTCACTAGGGCTCAAAGAAGGTTAGAAAAATTAAATCTTACAGAAAAACGCTACTTTACATGAACTTCCGATTGCAACCATGGTGGAGGAAGAGTAATGAAGTTTGGTTTCCATTCTGATGCTTGTCTCAGCACAGTGTTTACATCCATGGCAATGGCTGTAGTGGTTCCGTGTGCCACAGGCAAGCGTGTGTTTAGACGAAGTTTAGACACTAAATGACGCACTGTGAGTTCACTGAAGGGTAGTTGCTTGGGCTTGTTATATATATATATATATATATATATATATATATATATATATATATATATATATATATATATATATATATATATAAAAGAAAAGAAACAGCGCAAAACGACATGGACTCAGGGTCGAGACGCACAGTGCTGACTTCTAACAAATGTTTATTTCAGTAAGGAAAGGTTTTTATGTCATCATATCACAGTGGACCATCAGGCATGCACTAGCAAAGCGTATCTGACAGATATACAACTTATATTGGCAACAGTGCAATCGAAGGGCTGCTTACATACTTTTCTTTCGAAAGGGACAATCAACTCTGCTTCAATTATTTCACGTGTTAACCTGTTTTATGCACTTAAAACCACACGCTTTCTCAGATGGGACGGGGAATGCATTCACACACATGGCAGTGGGTTGACAAACCTTTCCCTCACGTGTCCTTAAAGCCCAGCAATGTCGAGCCCACTGTCCCGGAGCTTATCATTTAGGCATGTGCCCACTTGTCTTACATTTTGTTTGCCACGTGAGAAAGGAATTTGAAAGATAACATGTTCGGTGCAATAAACAAAATAATCCCCAAGCTTCTCTTTGCGCAGCTAACTGCGTTATTGAGTGCTGAAAAAGCTTTTGTGCACAGGTGACTCAGCTGATTATGAGCCCAAATAACCACTCTGCCGCTAGATTGCGGGTGGTTTTTTTATGATGTTTTACATCATTTTTAGGCAGTGCAGTTTACGGCGTATTTCTAGCCGGAGCCCAGCTTGTATTCTAAAGTTTGAAACAGAGGTATGTCTACTGTGAGCATTATAGATGAATCTACGGGCTTTCTTTCTCACCTTTTAACTATAGCTGCTGCTTTTTAAAGTGTGGCGCCCCACACAATGTCACCATAATGAACGAGCGTCCTAACGAGCGTCGTGACAGTTACAAGTTTTGTTGCACCGGTGCAGTGCTTTTTGTGGTGTTACAATAACCACTTCTTCTTTGATGATGCCGAAACAATATATTCAACTTCTGCATTCCATGTCCAGATACTGAAATTGTTAATCTTCTTTACGTCTTCTTTTTTTATACCTTACACTTCAACGGGCGTTTCTTTGTTTTATCTTCATATGAGGAAATTTTGAGGCATTTAGGCTCATACGTCGGTATTGACACCAATTAGTGACTGCGGAAAGCTAATCACATAGGGCAGCCTCGGTTTGCACGGATTCGATGTTCTAATACACGAGAAGAAACGACACTGTCCCGAGGAACCCAAAATCCAAAACCAGGTCATTTAGATTGATCAGAAAGAAAAGAGGTCTGAAGACAGAACAACAGAAGGGAAAGTGTGTCGATTTTTAGGTTGTTCATAATTGTTTAGTGGGTGCTGTTTAGCACAAAGCCAAGGCGTTGTTTGAAGATTCGCCTTAAAGAGCACAATAATGACAAATCTTCAGAGTATATAAACACCTCGGAGAATGCAACAGTTGTCGAACCATCTTTGACGCGACACGACAGGGGCGTTATATCGGCATCCACAACAAAGATTTAGAGGAGTGATGGAAGCATTTCATATCGCCTCGTGTGAAAATTGTGTCAGCAAGCTTCGCTCTCGTTACCAAAAAGGGAAATCGGCTATCTTCGCAGGTTTTGATCTCCATTTCTTTTTCTTCTGGCTCCAGGTGTTTCGTTCTTAATAAGCTTCGTTTTCTTCCCAACAAATCAGTTGGAAAATAACGCCAGTTTCCTGTTTTCTTCTATTTGTCTTTGTGTTAAAAAACGCCCACCAAACCATCATTATGACAGAACCTTGTGGTACACCGGATAATATGGGGAAGACGACGAATTCGAGTTTCATATACACACATACCATTAGAGTTGGAAGAGTAAGAATGAAGCTAGTTCATGATATGCTCATACAGAGTCCTTTTTCCCTTCAATATTAGCCTTTTGTGATAAGCCTGATCATGTCCAGAAAAGGTCCAGGAGAAGTCCAGGAAAAGTATATCACTGTTTACACCCCCATTCGAATCTGTCATAAGACCACTTGTAGTGTGTAGAAGTTGTGTAACCGTGGACAGGCCAAGTTT
This sequence comes from Amblyomma maculatum, assembly GCF_055883805.1. Taxonomy (NCBI): domain Eukaryota; kingdom Metazoa; phylum Arthropoda; class Arachnida; order Ixodida; family Ixodidae; genus Amblyomma; species Amblyomma maculatum. Next base: position 17,287,660 of record NC_139349.1, on the reverse strand, counting down.
AAAACCATGTAGCCCCTCATTTTCCACAAAACTCCTTACGTGCTTAAGAATGAACTGTGTCATCACCTTGCTATCTGTACACAGGAGCGGAACAGGACTGTAGATAATGGCACTAGCCTTATCGCTGGACTTCTGAATGAGAATGACCTTAAACGTTTTCAGATCACTAAAAAACGGTAGCTTATTTCAGGCTCTCTTTGCAATTTACGAACATACAAGTCGAGTACCATTCTGTGTACCTAAATAGACAATTATTGAGTATGCCGTCATGACTAGGAGACTTTTTTTATATCTATGTTTCGCAGTAAGGAAACAATGCCTTGCTCAGTAATAAAGATGTTTGGCAGCTCTTATCTAGGATACAGAAATTCAGAACTAAGATTGTCAACATGTGAACATTCTGAAGCAAATTTCGTGTTGCAGGTTTCAGCGATTCACTGGGTGTCGCTATTATAAGTATTGTTCAGCCTTCATTTCTTCTTTTTTGACTGTTAAATGCATCCAAAGATTTCTTGGTGCGCTTGTAAGAAAACGGTGCATCTTTTCGTTAAGAATAGTTATATAGGTGATTAATTTTATTCTTGTTTTCAATATGCATTTATTGAGTAGCATTGAATGGCTGGTGCGAGAATTTGGGCGTGGATTACGCTTGATATGAAGCTCTAGACGAAATACGAGTATTTTCCGAGTAAGCCACTGGTTGTTGTGAAGTTCTTTCGTGTACTTCATGGGAATGTACTTCTGAGGGCATGCCCTTACTGAGTATATCAAAATGCAACCATAAATCGTTTACGCCGAAGGTCCTCATCTTGTGCTTTGATAAAAGATATCAAAATCCTGTTCTCAGTAGTGAATCACGCTTTTGTTGGAAACCTTTTGAAGTACAACAATATCTTGGGAATGCCTCATGGTACTTTTCGAACTAAATTATTCTAAAAGGAACCGATTCAAGATCAAATATCCCTGGGAAAATTTTAACAGGAAGCGTTCAGTCACATACTGCTTAAAAGGTAAAAATGAGATCGAGAGCTGCGTTTGAGGTCGCAGTGACACGTGTTGGCATTGCTATCTCTTTAAGGTTAAAAAAAACCGCAATATATAGCAGTAGTTCAGAGGGCGTTCATGAAAAAAAGCTTGCATGAGTAGTCGCTACATAGGACGTCATAAGGTTAGCTTTTGTTGTGCTCACGAAGAGAGTTGTACAGTTATTCCAGATATCCATGTCAGCATTTGATGGTCACTATATTACCTTGATAAGAAGGATTCACTGGAATAATAGCACATGGTACAATCCCCCCTTGACAGATGTATTGTGAGGAACTTATGTGTAGCTAATTCCTTCCTTAATTAGGGTCGCGGCACCAACACCAAGGGAAGGAAAGCGTAGCAGGGGGCGGCAGAAAATTAGGCGGATGGATGAGGTCAAGAAGTTCGCAGGGGTCAAGTGGATGCAGCTAGTAATTGGAGAAATATAGGAGATTCATTGCCCTGCACTGGGTTTAGTCAGGCTGATGATGATTATGATGATGATTATGACCAACACCACTCGAGGCGCTGTCCTCTCGAATTATGCCATTCGAGCTAGGTATAATATAAACGTGTCATGATTCGAATTGGTGTGGTTTGTGGGGTTTAATGTCCCAAAGTGACTCAGGCTATGAAAGCGCAGTAGAGGAGGACTCCGAAAATTTCGATCACCTGGAGCTCTTTAACGTGCACCAATATATCACACTACATGGTGCCTTGCCTTTCGCCTGTATCGAATAGCTGCCGCCGAGGCCGGGCTTCGATCCCGCATCCTTGGGAACAGTAGTCGAGCGCCATGACTACTGTGCCACCCCGGCGAGACATAAGTATCGTAGATACTGCTATGAAGTCATCCTATCCTGAGAGAGGAGAGTCAGACCCACGACCAAGAAGAAGGCTTTCCAGTTCATCAATTTCATTTGCGTCGTTTTTACGTTGACGTTTACTACATATAGCGATGTTCTGGCAGTGTGCCGTTTTGTCTGCATAAATACGATGTTGCGATTATTTTTGCCAAAATTATACCACGTGAGTCACTACAATTCCGACGGAACTCTCTTGTTCAGTCCGTCGTCTCATATGGGAACTTTCCCTTTTATTTTAAAATTCACTAAGGATGTCGCCTTTGCCACTGCTAGCCTTTCTATAAGGCCAATGTTTTTTTACCTTTTTTTGCTGTCACTTAAAATTGAGAAGAACCGGTCTCTGAAGCACTAAACCCTGAATCTTTTAAGGCACTGTACGCTTTCAGTATCCTTTACTTGTCCCTGCAGTCTGAAACCCTAGATATACACACTCATTTACCCACTCACTTTCCCAATTCTATGGATGTGCCCTCGGTTGGCTAATATCTTTGCGTGGTTAACCCCCTTAGTTGGCTATTGCTCACGTTCATGAGCGCGTTCTCGTAAGAGCCGTTGTCGGTTGAGATGGCGGCGAGGGTGGGAGACACGAATGAAATTGGAGAACATTTTGTGGAACCCCACCAACGTAGAGTCTTGCAGCAATACTACCTAGATCCGAAGCTGGCATTCCAAAACCTAGCCTACATCTTCCCCCGCCTGCGGACCAAACGGGTAGCGTGTGTTTGCGTGCTGAGCTAAGCCAAGCAGCGAGTTGACTCTTTTCTGGAAAAGACAAGTCACCCTGTCGGCACACAGCCAGCGACAATGCTACTCTTTGAGAACCACGGCAGCGCCGGGCCGCAGCCACTCAGAAGAGACAGGTAAATATTTCACCCAAGAACACCCGGACCCAACCCTACAACAAGATTTCCGCTCTGTCGACGTTCATCAGCTCTCTTTGCCTACCCAGAAATACCTAGCCAGCATGGTTTTCTCTTATCTGCATTTTGTCCTGGTGGCCGGCGCCAGATCCTTCCTTCCTTGTCCTTAAAAAAATGGTTTCTTTTCTAGGTGTGCGCCGGAAAGCTTTCTTTTCATCGAAGCCTGTCGCTTTTGCCTGTGCCGCCTAAGCTTCTCATTACATCTCGCGTTGATCTCCATTCCACCACGAATTTCTCTGGCTAAGGGCATTTCCTTTTACAGCACTTTCTCCCTGTTTCCTCATTTCCGACACATCCACTCTTTTCTGGTACTCAATAATAAATCTTGGTTCCCCCCATTTTGTCCCGGCAAGGCTTTTTCTCGCTCTAATGGCAGAATCTTTGGGCTCTGGCTGGGACATTTTTTTCTAGGACCAGGGATACATAAATCTCTTAAACCTTATTTCTATGCGAACTGAATCAAACCTGTGCCAACGGCATCAACCGTTCGTCTCCTGATGAGGTACGTAACGAAGAGCTATACTCGAATTTCGAGATTAGACGGCAGCCACCAATAATATAATCATATTATTTGTTTAGTTTTTCTTCTTAAAGTCATTTTTCTAAAGAAAACTGAACCAAATCGACACCTTGACCGCATGCGTCTCAGCTGTTGATCAACCGTCTAGCTGCACTCACACACGGACCACCAGACACATTCAGAGGATGTATTTCTTTGACGGACCTTTCATAGTATATCGAAGCATGGCCATTATAAAACAGCGCTCATCTTCTCTCCATCTTCTTTCTCTCTTTCTATGATGCACGGGTATGTTACAAGTACATTGTCGGGTCCCTGGCGTTTGTTTCGCATATCCAAAGAGCTATTTCTCTTTTTTCAGATAGTATATCTACCAGCATCGAGTTTTCTTGTTTGTTTGTTTTTTGTCAGAAACCAACTGCATTAGTTTCGTTTTCTACTAAACCGATTTTGCGTACGCATTTGCGTCTTCGAGTGCTGCCTGAAGAGCGTACGTTTGTCTCCAGACCGAGATGGTCTAACACCGTGCTTGATAGAACACTGGAGACAAAATTTGGAGGACGCTTAAGCTTCGCCTTCAAGAGTGGAACGCGATAGCGTTATTCATACTCAACACTTCTAAGTACACTGTACAACTTTTTTCTGATTATCACGTCAGAGGCGTCCGGCATCCGACGCTGCATCTAGCAATCGCGCTGTGAGCGGAAAGAGGAGCCGCGTCGCCTAAACACCCCTGGTCGAGTGACGCACGCTGGATGTTGGAAGGGGAGAGAGCGAGAAAACTTATTAAACGCAAGGGTATTGGGGCATCCTCGCACCGGTACCCGCGCGACCCGAAGGGGAGAAGCGGGTAAGCGAAGATAGTGATCTAAAGAAAGTAAAGACGCTTGATTCTACAACCCGTGAGGGTGCACGGCGAAACGTCAGGGGCGAGTGGCGCGCCACGTGTCGGGGCAGCGCCGCACATTGCGAGGAGGGGTTCTTCTGTGTTTGCCGCAAGACGGCTCTGCATGTGCGCAGAGCGCAGAAGAAATGTAGCGGAAACGTAATTCGCTACTCGTGTAACTGCGACTTCTGTAAGTAACGGGCTCATAATTACCGATATACACCGCAGTATAACGTTCTACGGCACGTTTCTAAGGCAACACCGCATTCACTAGAAGAGCTTTTGTACCGCTTTCAAGCATCGAACTCGTGGTTGAGTATTTAGCGACGGTACCACCTAAGCGACTGTACAAGGATCTTATTTCACAGTTGTTCCCAGCTCCATTGTACAGAACTTTATACTGTGAAGGCCCAGGGAAAGATGTTCTCAAACGAGTTAAAAACATGACTGTTGCACCGGGCGTAAAAACATTCTTTTTTAAATTGCATACAGGAACCCTCCCAGTCAAAACATGGATGGAAGAAAAGGGCCCTTTTGTACCTTGGGGCTCAAACTGTCTACTATGTAGGAAACCTGAAACAGTTGAGCACGTGTTCCTGGATTGTTGGGATGCGGTGTTTTACTGGGATGTGTTACAAAGGACACTCGAAAAAGACCTGCCATTGACTCCACGTGGAATTCGGTACTTGACAACTATTAATGATGATTTTCAGTATGACCTCATCATGCTACTGGGCCTTCACAGTATCTGGAGGAGTAGGATGGCTTATAGACACTGTGATGTCGATGCACGATCTGTATGTGATTATTTTGTTGAACAAGTGTATAAACTAAAAAAAAATTTGAAGCAGCAAGACGCTGCGGAGGAGGTCTTGAGTCTGATGGGCGAACTTGTGGTAATGAAAGTCCATCAGACACGGTTGTCAGCCAAGGGGCATCGCAACCACGATCTTTTACTGATGTATTTGTACCAATTCATGCAATAAAGAAAAAAAAACTCGTGGTTGAGTGGTAGCGTCTCCGTCTCACACTCCGGAGACCCTGGTTCGATTCCCACCCAGCTCATCTTGGCAGTTGCTTTTTATTGATGAAGTGCATTCCGGGATTTATCGCTCACGGCCAACGCCGCCGACGACACCGGCTTTTCTGCGACACGAGCTCTTTAACGCTACCGCGTTAAAAAGGGGACTCATGATAACGCACGTCCTGTCTTCAGACTAGGCATGTTGAATCACAGAATAAACTAATTTGTCAAACTGAAATTTTGGCTTAAACGCAGACCTCCATTTTGCTTTTCCCACCTCTCACGAATAGTAACATTCTTTAAGTATGACAGTATAGTTGTTGCAGTGTTTGAAAGTTCTCTTTGAATTCTCATGCTAATGCCGTGCCATCGTTTTGATATCAAGCTTGTAAGCGGGAAAATACAAAGACGCTAAGCGGGAGTGATGACAAGGAATTCACCATAATGATATGGGCGAATTCAATGGGAATTGTTTCACTAAGTAAGAATAGGTTCTAGTTAGAAAGTGCTCATCACCATATATGTCAGTCTCCGGCAATAAATCCCATTTTCAAGGCACCAACAGTCCGTTTATACAACGAAGTTCAGTTTATTTTCAGTTTCAGTTTATTTCGCTCCTTTACAATGGCCGAGGAGAACGGCAAAAAAAAAAAAACCGCGCACGCTGCTTGAAAAAGCTCCCTTCTCCCGCAGTGGTTCGACACGGCGATGGCGGATAACAGCAAAAACAAAAACAAGAGTAGACACAAAAATAAAGAATGTATACAATATTTTCCGATGGAAAATAGTTTCTGTACAGTTACATACAAAGTCAAAAAGATGGCAGCTTCATATCGCATGATTACTTTGTATTTCTTATGGACACATTCTCTTCATTGCTATGCAGGAACCTATTTCTGATGCTGTTATTTAAAACTGAGTGAATAGATAGATTATTGAAAGTGTATCAGTTTAGGAATGACGGTAATTTATATCGTAATGCTTGAAGTCCGTAATTTGTGTGTGGGCAGGGTAAACGCCAGTATTCATAGCGTCTTGTATTGTGGAGAACAGTATTTTCCTGTAGGTTATCAAAGCCAGCTAGATATGTAACGTCACTGTGTGTCTGGGGTTTATATAGCTGAATTACACGATGCGGTATCATAATGCGGTATTATGAAAATAAGGAACTTGTATACGCTGAATATAAAACACCTGCTATTGATTTCACGGCATTTTCTTGCAATATTAAAACGTTCTGAATATCACTTTGCAGCGTTGTGCCCGAGACCAGATAACAATATTTAACACGAGATTCAAATAGAGCAGGATAGATTACAAGTTTCGTCCTAGTAGGCAACATGCACTTTAATCTAAGCATGCCGACAACGCTAGCCAGTTTAGCCTACAGCTGTTCGAAGTGGTCATACCATAACATGAATTCATTAAAGTAAACACCAAGTGTTTAGTGTTTTTACGACATAAGTTATTTCCACTGTATTAGTGCCCAACACTAAATATGTGTCTCCTACTCATTTCACGTTTTTCGCTCAAAAAAATATCGCCTTTGTTTTGCACGAGTTTATCAGTAAAGATTTTATTTCAAACCGGGAGTTACGTTTACCCTACACGATATTGGCCCTTTTGACTATATCGTTCGCGTTGGTCCCTGACAGAAGTAAAGTTATGTCTTCAGCATAAATTGCATATTCTGTTTCGGAATCAATCTACACTAAATCATTATTATATACGTTGAATAATAAGGAACCAAGAAAACTTCCTTGAGGTACACAATGCTTTATTTTAGTATAAGTTGAGCAATGCTTATCTATGGAAACATATTGATATTGGTCAGTTTGACAGCTAGTGACAGATAGTGAATAGTGCTTTGTCACGAACACCGTAAACCTATCAAAGGCTTTAGAGAAATCTGTGTATATCCCCAACGTTATTTGTTTACATTCTGTGTTATTTAGCATTATTTCTTTTGCCTTTAGAAGAGCCATTTCAGTAGAAGACTTAGGTCAAAATCCAAACTGTTTAATTGTTATCACATTACACTTCTCAAGAAAATTAGAAAGTCGTAAATGCATTATTTTTCAAAGCCATTAGAAATACTAAACATTATTGAAATCGGCCTAAACTACCCACATCATTTTTGGAACCACCTTTAGAAATCTGCTTTCGTTCACAGCGGACTTTATTGTTTTTGTATATTTCAATAAAATGGCTGCACACGCTTGTAATTTAATGCTAGTTCTAACTCTGTAGGTTATCGTTTGCGTTCGTTTTGTCACGTTACCAGTGATGACATTCAGACATGATGGTTAGCATTTAGTCCAAATATTTGATCCCATGAACAGAGGTTTCTGAGTCGCTTTATGACTTCCCCGCTTTTTCTCTGATAGTTCTAGCTGTTCGATCATTTATCCTCTTCTGCCCTGATATACCAGAATGTGAGAGGCTGTCACTGTGTGAGTGGACGATTAATGTTATATCTATAAATGTTGGTTCTAGTTAAATGCCTCCTCAACCTTCTGACGTGCGTCCATGGATAGTTTATATGAATGACTCGATGTCATCTCCCGCCCCAGTTTTTGGTAAACCGTAGCTTTACAGTCAAAATAACGAAAAGACGAGCGTTTTCACACAAAACTCGATCGCTTACTAGCATTCCTGACGAATACGCCACGGAGCCTCTCGTCAAGAAATCCTTAGAAGACGCCGAAGATGGAGCGAGCCTTTATCCCACAGGCAATCTCGCTATAAGTTTCCTCCAAACCATCTTTCACCCTACTTCTTCGGTAACTGTATTCATGCACTCGCTCTGTCTGTTACGTCGAGACCACCCATGCTCAACCTAAGGAACGGGCCCAAAACGGACCCGCTATAAAATGTCCATCCGCAGTGAGCCCGTCAAACAAAGCCCACCCTCCCCTCATTTCAATGTTGCAGGTGCTCTCACCTACACACATGACAAAAGCGAGCCACCAGTTCGGTAGAGGCTCTTGGCATTACTTCGGCGTATTGTCAGTTATAGCCACCATATATGCTTCTCCAGCGTTGGTTGCCAGCGCGCGCCGGCCAGAATATTTGGTCTGGGTTGGGTTTGGGGTTTAAAGAGAGAGAGGGAAGAGAGACCCTTTATGAAGAACAGAGATTTTAGCCGGCCTTTAAATTTCGCTGACATCCTACTCTGTCTAGGAAGGGGAATCGGGGAGGAAAAGATGGAAAAAGAATGGTGAGGAGAATAAAAGAAATGAAGGGGGAGATAAAATGCGGCTATTATATGCGTCAGAAGGTGCATCGAGGAGTAATAGTAAAAAATGAAATGATGAAATGCGTAGTCCTATAAATGTGCTTCTAGAGTCTACAGCGTGAAACTTCCCAAAGAGAGTCAGGTTATAAGAGACACTGTAGTGGAGGGCTCGGGAAAACTCGACCACCAGGGGTTTAGCATACACTAACATCACAAAGCACACGAGCGCCCAGCCTTTCACATATACTGAAACGCGACCGGCAAGGCCGGGTTTCAATCCCGCATCTTTGGGCCCTGCAGTCGATATTTAGAAGCGGAGTTCTTCTCAAGCTTCAGCTTGAATGCTCTATAGCCATGCCATTTTAGGCCACAGCTTACAAAGCCATCCGCAGCATGTTTAGCAGTACACCACTATTAACAATGGGAAAGAGAGCCATGGCTAGCCTTGACCGCCTAGTAAAGAGCAGAGATATTAGTCTGCCAACCAAGATCCGTATAACTCGTGCTATGATCTTTCCAATTGTGATGTATGGATGTGAGAGTTGGACTGTGAAGAAGGCTGACCGCCGAAGAATTGACGCATTTGAATTGTGGTGCTGGCGGAGACTCTTGAGAGTTCCTTGGACTGCCAGAAGATCAGATCAGTCGATATTGTCGACCATAAACCCTGACTGCTCATTGGAGGGTCAAATTCTAATGTTAAAGCTCGGCTACTTTTGTCATCTGATGAGAAGAGAGGAGTCGCTGGAGAAAGATTTGATGTTGGGAAAGGTTGAGGATCACCGGAGAAGGGGTAGGCAGCGAACGCGATGGTTAGATGGCATCCTCGAGGCGCTGCAGATGAAGTTATGTGATGTTAGGAAGGTAGTGAGAGACCGGAAAGCATGGCGTGATATATTCCATAGGGTCACGAAGAGTCGCACACGACTGAACGACTGAACTGAACTGATTACTTAAGCGGAGAAAGAGCTTCCAATGACACAAAGCGACTCAAGGCCCACCAACTTTCACTGAAAAAAAGTTATCTTACCAGAAGAGCAGTAGTCGCCGGCAGGAATAAGTTCCAAAGAATTCCTTCAAAACAGGACACGCACCAACATATCGTTTGGCTCATAGGAGCGCTGCTTTTGAAATCTGATCTTTGTACGCTGCCTGAGCACACTGTGATGCGGGTACACAACTGCTGACATTGAAATAAAGTGAAAAACTGAAAAAACTGTTGTCACTTGCCTAGAACGTTACTCAGAACGCGCATTAAGTTATCAACACTTCTTAGCTGTATTTAATTTCTATCTGATTGTGAGGCCCAATAAATTAGGATGAATCATGTCATCCTCGGCTCAGATGATTTCAGCAAACGGAAGCAGTTAGCGAAAACCGTTTCTGATTCTTTTTTTTTTTTACTTATTTTCAGTGGTGTTGTAGGCTGTACTAACTGCTGTTTCTTCTCGGATGCATGAGTAAATTAATATGAGTTACTGGCCTGTAAGTAGGATAACACCTTTGTATTTTCGAATATAACATCTTCTTAAAATGCAAGGGAATAAGGGCGTCCTTACACATTTTCAGCACTTTAAATAAAATCAGAATAACTCCCCCAAAAAAAGGGGAGGGGGGGGGGGTGTATTAATATGTCGTATTGAAACCAAGAGCACCAATGCTAATGTTGTTGTGACACCATGCGATTGAAAAAAAAAAAAAAATCCCAGGCCGCTATAACATATGCGTCAATCGGCGTTGGCGCATCATTTGCACTTAGTTTATTTTTTCATTTAATTATATTTCAGAGTGCACTTTCATAGGGTAGTTCGCATTATTCCGTTTCCTGAGCAACTTCAACCTGGCCTTCTGCAGTACCATCGTAGAATCCAAATCCTGTGTATTATAAAAATGAAAGTTGATAATCTTCGCGTTAGTCAGTACAATTACACTCCGAAAACCCAGAAAAAGGATAATGTACTGCCCTGCTGAAAAACACTGGTTGCGTTGTGATCCCACCTCATTAGCCAAGAAGGCAGCCCGACCAAGATAAACACGAAATATGACACACAGGTGTGTTTTGGAACGAGCAATATGAAGCGATACTGAAAACAAAACAAGAATTGAGCAATAAAGGCATCCGTTTACTCAACAAAAAAAGCAATGTGTTTTTTGGATGGGAAAAACAAAGCCATTGACTTCTTTCAGTAAAATATAGCTCTTCCTTAGTGCTTGGGATTATAAAAGGGCTGCTTTATGATTTTGTTTCCAATTTCGATAAAGAAATGCTTTCAAAAGAGTCAGTTTAAAAATCTATGAACCGTCTCGCATTTCAGTATGGCAGGACCACAAAAATATACGTGCTTTTGAAATCCGAGGGCGATTTCACATGACCCGAAAGGAAATCTCTACATGTGTCTGCCGTCAACAAAGCCTTTTTAGGAGATGCCTCGAAAGCATCAAATTTCTCTCGATCTGATCGCGGCTGCTGGGGTCCTTTCAGCAGACACATGAAACTCGGGTTACAAAGCGTAAGCGATAATAATGGATTCGCAAACAGCCAGAACAGCAAGGGGAAAAGCGGTTCAGAGTGATACGGCGTCATCAACCTTCTTGCGCGAAAAATGTACGGCGCCTCGATGGAGTCTCCTGCGCTCTGACGGCTGGAAACTATGAAGCCCTGTAGAATGTATTTTTACAAGCAGCAAAATAGCAATGCTACCTCGGAACCACAAGGTGCTCAGTCGCGTAGCGTATTTTATGCTCATTGTTTAATACTATATGAAGCCTTATTCGCTTACAACTATACGACATTTACCAGGATAAAGCACGCGTTAACAATAATGCGGCCAAAACAAGGTGCTTTACTAAAACTTCGCAAAGCGGAAATTGCCAGAGCTATGTTAACTACATGAAGCTTCCTGTCATCTTGAACTGTCGAAATAGATTCAAATCTGCCGGCCAAATAACATGCATTTAGCAGTTTCACCATCAGTGTCTTTTCTTTCGAACTCTGATTCAAACTTAGCGGTCTCTGCTCTGAAGCGATAAGCGTCAGTTAGCGGAAAACTTAGCTTCATTGTCTTCGGCGCGTCGAGAAAATCGGGATCGGCCGAACGTGTATATTTTTACACACAACTCGGAATTTGCCCTTTTCTTGGAAAGAAGTTAAGATGTTTTTCTGGTGTTGCCTGGGCACACGCTTGTTTTGTACTCTCCGTAACGCGCAGACGCGTAGAACGTGTAATTTTCTTGCTGAAATGTAACTATCCTAAAGAATTTTCTTTGTTGTTATTAATTTGTAAGCGCTGTATGCCATATGTAGGCAGGATTCGCATGGGCGGGACCTTCTCGGAGCTGTAAAAAAGTAACTAATGCGTAAAAACAATGATACCATCGAATAGAGCGTCAAGGGAAGATGTGCAAGTGGTTGTGTGATTGAGGTAGAATAATAATGTAATTTATTAGAGCCAATTAGGTTTGTAATTGGGAACCAAGATGGCCGCCAGCCAACTTCCGGTTCAGTTTTCAGCTTGCAGTCCCGGCTCTCAACGCAGAAATGCGAAATCCTGAGCGTTGCTGCTGTGCACGGTACATCGCGCACCCCTTGTCGAACACAACCACCGTTCCGTTGACCGCATCAAAGTTCACCGGTGTTCTATAATTGGTTTTCAGGAAAGGGAAGGCACAATATCTGTCACTGGTGGAATTCGGCTGACACATCTCAAGGAAAACACCGCAACTCTTAGGCTTTTGCATTTCTCCAGTGCAGATTAGACAGTGATCTCGGAAAATTTTTGCACTATGATTTTGTTAAATCTTTGGTTGCTTTTGACACAGTGTTTGTTGTTCTTTTACTAGCATCTTGGAAAACCTCGATTTCTGTTGCCATATGTGCCCTATTTGGATCTGTGTATACATATTGCGTGATGTTGTTTTTTGTTTCTTTCATGGTGACATGCCCCATGATGTATTCCTCAATTGCTTGCTATTTGTAGGGTACAAACGTTTATCCATGTAAAGGTGAATACAATTTTTGTTACTGTCGCGTCGATACGCATTTTGCGCATTTATTACATGAGCCTAAACTAGCAGTTTGCTAAGGACACAGATGCTTTTGTCACCCGTTTTAGTATGATTTTTATATAATCAAATAAATTGAAATTAAAAACTGGAATGCTACCAAGAAAACTAGTTTTGGGTTTAGCATTCGTCCATGGATTGCGATTTTTCTTCTCTTGAGTTCGCATTTCTTTGCTGCCATCATGGATTTTAAAAATACGGTCTTTTGTTCTATCTTTTCTCAAGTGCCGAAGTTGAGGTCGTACATGGCGGATTGCCCTCTGAGCATGCGAAATATTTTTAGTGCTTATCGGGAGGTGTCTTAAGTGTTTCACCCTTATTAGGCATCGGGTTTTTGCAGGCACATCTCAAACTACCATAATTTACCAGTACTGGCCGTTATATCATCATCTTAGAGTGCATGTTACACTTGATAGGCACAGAAGTATATGCTGTAATCATGCGTGTTACATTGCATCTTTTAGAGTGCTGGCACCGAGAAGTGACGGTCAACAATTCACATACGATGAAGACTTCTCTTGAGTACGCAGCTGTTGCATTTGGCGCGTCGCTTGGGAAGAGTATGGAGGGTCACGAGAAGCTGAAAATGGAGGCCTTGGGGGTGGCTGCTCCTGGACCTACGGGGCTGAGAATAGTAGGTTCCGCCATTTGCGGCGGGGACTAGCCAGCCACCGGTGGTTGTACCTGCTATAAGCCGTCATTGCACCCGCCACCGTTTCGGTGGCGGACGACGGCTGTTGCGATGCGCGTCTTTCTCTCTACCTCTTATTTTTTCTTTCTTTCTTCTCTATTTTCTCTTCTGTCCGCACGAGGCACCGGAAGTGGCTCAGCTACAGAGCCAGTAGCAAGTCCGAGTATTTTCTTTTCTTTCTTCCTATACGGTCGAAAACAACAAGTACTACTAAAAACTAACTCTTAGCCATCGTTTTCCTTTTAGGCCTGCGACATCGACGACGAATTTCTGTAAGCACAAAGCGAAATGAAGTGTGTTTCTTAAAACGATTGGTTATTTGGCCAAGAGCGAAACGTTGGCACCATTGGCTATAAATCTACTTTTTTGCCAGCAAAAGCACCAAAAAGGCCGTCAAACTAGAGACGAGTTTTGTGCCGAATGCCGCGGCCTGGCATGTTTGATTAGACCAATTAGGATGAAATCTTTTACGCATGTATCTTAGCTCACATGGGCGTTACTAAAGTTCTACAAAATAAAATAGTTGTCGAATTTCACTATGGTTAAGTTTTCTATAGAAACATGCCTGCTAAATGCGGCTGATAAAAAGTTAATTATTACATTTATTTAAGCATTGCTATTACGATGGCAATTAACCTCACAATTAGTGTTCACATCGCTGCATACACCATGTACAAAATCTTCGTGCAGGGCTTTCGTGTTTGTTTTAAGAAATCCAGAAAGCAGTGAGGAGGTTTTTTTTTTAAGACATAATTACGACCTTCTTCGGTGGCTTCTTCGGTGGTAGAAAACAATACACACTACCAGACCGACCAAGCTAGCAACACATTTTTATCTACACCCATTCCACGGGACAATTGAGCGAGACTAACAACTAAGGCCTCACGCCTTTAAAAGTGCACAGGTTCACAGGAAAGTAAAAATAATGCCGAAAGATCTTTGCTTCAGCGCTCACCATATAAATAAACCTGTTCTCTCTAATATTCGGTCCATCCCTGTTTCGACGACTACGACATGACAGGGCCGGCCCTTGTTCAGCACTTGGCTCCCTTGTAATCTTAGCCGGTGCTGCCTTAATTCATGGTCGTGGTTAACGTATTTAACATACGAGCTATTCTATCAAACGCCTACTGATCCGGAGCCCTTCAAAGCGGTTTTGACCACCCGCAGCTTTAACCACCCACCCACCGCAGCTTGACCACCCGCAGCGGCTTTGACCACCCACCCGGTTTTGACTTGGGTCGTTAATCTCAAAAACTATTACCATGACATTGTTTTCATATACGCTTAATGCAGCATCGCTTTTGCGCGGTCACGCAGAAGTCTATAAATTAGAAGGGTTACAAACTGCAGAGCTGCGCTACTTACTACCACACTTGTATGACAAAACTTTGCGAATGAGATCGTGCCTGTCATTTTGGTCTTTGAAATTGTAAGCACTGCCGGTTTACAGGGGCCGAATAAGTGGAAATTGTATGGTGAACGACCGCGGGTGTGGCACTTGTCGCAGGCGTTGTATCATTCCAATTCCCAGTTTCAACGGTAGAGTCATGGCGGACTTGCTTTGATATTTGACTCATGCAATTTGTACTGCCTGCCTAGTTTCAATGCATAACACGCAAGACAGTAGACGAAAGCGTCATCAGGGGAAAGCAAGACGCATCTCGTTTTTATTTATACAGCCGTGACGCAGCTTCAAGTATAAAAAAAAAAAAACGCCCCCCACCAACGTACACGGTGCGCGGTGTTGCCTCCGGGCATTTGCTTGCCCCCGTCGTGGTCGAGGGGAGACTAGCACAACGTGCGCGAGCAGCACGCGGTGAGAAGCGGTGTCGCGCCCGACGAGCGTTTCTGAATTTCGCCGCTTGGGGAGGAGCGCGCGCTGCGATCGCGCAGACAAATTTGAGGTTGGGTTCCTTATGCTGCCGTTGCACTGACATGACGAAATTACAAACACGTGAAGAAACAACACGGTGACGTCACCAGAGACGCACACTCTGCACGTCCAAAGGCAACCCCGGCAAAGCGGCGCGCGGAGGTCAAGAAACGCGCACGCACGCACGCACTTCCGCATGCGCACGCACACACACACACACACACACACACACACACACACACACACACACACACACACACACACACACACACACACACACACACACACACACACACACACACACACACACACACACACACACACACACATGCGCGCGCGCGTGCGCATGCGCGCAGACACGCACAGAGACACATGCACACACCATTTAAACGAAGCCAGCAACGCGCGGAAGCGGTTGGCCAGTGCAACGGTCGCAGGGTGGCGTTGGTGTGGCGGTCGAGATAAAGGTCGAGAATTTAAAAGGGATAAAGGGAACAGGTGGAAAATTGAGAGGAGGGGGAGGGGGGGGGGGGGGAGACATATAGAGAGGGAGAGATAGAAGGCCAAGAAACGTTTCCTTTTCGTGTCTACAAGTGAAATTGTGCTCCTCGAATTATCCGGGAAGAAAATGGCCCGCGCTTACCTCCCCTGGGCTCAACGACTTCTGAAGACATAACTTTTATTCAATAAATTAAAGCTTTTTTCGCAGGAATAAATCGCCCATCATTTCTCGCTCACTGCTTAATGTCAAGACTCTGGCTTCCTCGTTCCAAAATTGGCTCCGTCTTTGCCTTACCATGCGCCGTGTACTGCAAGACCATGTTGCCGATGTCCTGCGTCTAACCCCGCGCTGCCGCCGGCGATGATGTTTCTGAGGCAGGCCGAGATGATTTTCAGGCCGCGACTCTCATTCCCAGCTGGTTCCTACCTGCCGGCACATGCCTTAAAGGTCCATCTCTCCCAAAGGTCTACTGCCAAACCCATTCTGAAGTGTCTGCCAACTTCCTGCAAACTATTGGCGTACTGCAGAAAACCGTCCGATCTGTTACGCATGTGGCTTGCCGGACAATATCATGTCCAGTTGCCGCCAGCGCCTTCCACCTTCTCACCCGGATCTGAGATTCTACGCGTGCAATGACAGCGAGCCATCCTCGTCAACGGCTCCACCCGATCCCCATTTTTATCTCGAGATTGCAAGATGTACACCATTCCCCGATCATCATCTCGTCATCACCAATCGCCTTCTCCGATGCCCCCTAGAGGCGTCGTTGAATAAAACTAAGAGTCGCATTGCCTAGGTCAAGAAATGTGCGTGTTTAAGGTTCCTCAAGTCCTCCATCTCGTCCCGCTAGCGCTATTGAAGTGTTTGAGCAAGGTTCCGCAGATCTCGCTCTTGATATCTCTCAGTGCCCAGAATAAAAACATTCTTACGTAAGAAATAGTCGATGCTATACGAACTTCACAGCAGCCTTGTCAGCTGATCCCATTACCAAGCTAAAGCTCAGTCTTCGCCACCCGCGACATAGGAAAACGCAGTTTTAATTCCCAGAAATACCTTTCAGCAGTGTACGCTTTCTTCCCTGCCAATAGCCAGTGTAAAAAATATGAAGGAGAAATACTGTCAATTTGTGCGGCTGGGAGTCGCTCAAGGTTTCAAAAACGCAATTCGATTGTTTCGTGTACCAACTGCGCAAATTATTGCTTCCTTCTAGCGCGAAAATAATTTGACCGTGAATTCCTACCACCTTTCAGCGCAGAAGCTAAGTGAATAGCCCGGGTTTCTGATTTTGTCCAGCTTAAAGGAGGCTCGCGCCACCTGGGAAGTATCCCTTCAAACCCGAACTATCTCCCTTGCTCTTGGCTGCTCTATTCATGGCAAGGTGGCGCCACATATTCCGCTGGGCTAAGGAGCCTACATGTGCCGCGGCGCCCCACAACATGTAGGCTCCTTACGCTCGGCTGTGTGCCTCGATGCAGAGCCGCCGTTCTCTGACATCAACGGACCCTATGCTGAGCTGATTGCTGGCGAATTTCATCGCTTTCGTGCCCGCACGCAGAGCATTTTGAACCTTTACCCCTCCCCTTCTTTTCTGACTCTATCACCTCATCAAAAATGCCCTCACGTCGTCGCTCTGCGCATCAAAACTTCAGGTGTTCGTGTATTTTTTTTATAATGCCTTATGCACAGCGCACTAATTCGCCAATCAAATTTGATTAATCCTGCGAGCCTTCTGTGACTGAAGGAAAGCAGAAGTGACATATCAGGCCACATCGCTTAGTTTGTGCGTGCCTTGCGCTACCTCATGCGCTACTCCTCATGATCTCTTTTGAGCGGCCCCCTTCGAGAACGGCCGTGAGAAATTATGAATACTCGCAAGGATATTCTCCAAAGCGTCTCCTATGTTATTTTTATTGCGAATGCCAATCCTGTTCTGTGGATTTCAGTGCTGCTATAAGAAACAATCGCCAAGGTGAGACTGGAAAGAAAACAAAATGAATTGTTTTGATCACTTCACGGCACGCTACTTTCCCTGTTTCCTTTCTTCTGTTCTATACAGCGTTTTTTGCCTGCTTCATTTAATGCCCTTAGTATCCTCCGGCATGGTCTGGATAAATATACAAGTAAAAAAGCTACTTGGCAGGTCTCACCCATAAATAGGATAATCATCGCCGAGAAGGGTGCCAAAACAATCGTTAACTATGACATCTCCTTTTTTTATGTGTGTGTTTAATGAATTCCAACCCTGTGTCACTAGGTAATAATTATAATTTACTAACGATGTGCCCCTATTTGTGCGCACACTCCCAGACGCCCTTAAAGTGTGTGGGTAGCTGTTCCGATCTGATAGGAGACTCCCTCGACTTGCGTGGTGAACTCAGCCGGAAGCCATCTACTTATGGTGACAGAGAGGGTGGCTGTTTGGTGCCCATCGTTCGCTGCTTCAAGCCAGAGAAAGGGTTGGAGTCAGAGTTAGCAAAAAACAAACAAAAAAAAAACTATATACAGAGCAAGAGATGATAGAAAGGAATTCACACTAACACTTATAATACACGGCCAAGAGGTTCACAGAAACGCAATACAAAGCAGGCAAATAAAGAGGCTTTCGATAAACACAGAGGCTTTATAACACTGAGCAATACACGATAGAGGCACAGCAAATAAATACCAAGTTGTTCACCGAGCACTGTCACAGACCGGCGTCTGGAGAGTCACGACGTAGCCGTCGACGAGCGCCACTGCCTTGCATTTAGATCAGTGGGCTTGCCGAGCAGCAGGTTGACCCTTAGAACCGAGCAGTAGCACTGCAACATTCGCTGCAACTCAGACTCTAACAGTGGCTAGCTTGCCGAATCGACGCGGCTTCAATGAATAGGTGCGCCGCGTCTGTCTGTCACAACGCGCCAAGGCAGGCGCGCACATACACGTAACTTGCACTCTGCAAGTGTCCTCTCCTCGTCGAGATGCGCGTCGTCATTGTTGAGATCCTTCTGGAGACATCCAGCTGCTTCTCCGGCCGGATGAGTCACTGTCGCGCCAAGTGGTGAGGAGGGGTTGATGCCGATGCATACAAGGCTACGCATACTCCTCGCGCGGAAAAAGAGATATTTCTCCAATGTTCTGGAGCCCTCTACCAACACTACCTATCTCTACGCGAAGCCACGCGCGCGCTTCCTTTGTGCTGCGCTGATTCAAGGAAAGTGAGCGCTTATTTGGGGACGGTGACCCCCTGATATAGTACAGTTAAAGTGCGTGCCGCTGTGATGCAGGTATTAGGACACTCGACTTCTATGCCCAATGATGTGGGACTGAATCCCGGCCGCAACGATTGCTTTTCGACGGAGACTGCAGAGTCTCGCACAGCCTGAGCCGCTTTGGGACGTTGCACCCCATAAAGCAAACCAAACTAGCCTAGGACGATAATATTAAAATTGAAATTTGAAAAAAAAACAGCTTTTGGACATCTGCTACCACTTGTGTGCAGTGCCGATGATGCCATTTTTATGCCTTGAGAATTATTTTTGTTCAATATTATTGCCGGGTTTCGCGGGAGAAGCCAGAAGGAATTGAAAGCAGGGGGATTAGCCAGGGGAATACGATGTGGGAACAGATGGTACCTAATAGCAAAAGCTGCTCAAGACACAAGACACAAAGGGGAGATAGGCAGGAGAGACTTTTAAATGAAGTTTAGAAAAACGCCGCGTTCTTATTATTATTCGAGCTATCTCGCATATCCAGAAATTTCGGGAACTTTTATCTCAAAGGGAACTTCTTAATCAACTCATTATATCACATACATTGCGCCAAAAAGTCAATATATGCGCACATTCTTCCTCCTGGTGTTTGAGGGTATATTATCACTCAGATACTCACCACTTTGGTTGTTCATGGCAGGCTAAGGGGCAAGCGCAGGGCAAACATTTAAATGCACCGTTTCGTTACATGTTGGAAAATTAGAAACTCTTTCGTTATTTTTGTATACGATATTTTGGAATATGCCTTCGTTGTCTGCCAATTATTGTGAAAAACGCATCCCACTTATTTTCTACCCTAGCTTTAAAGAGGATTACAGTCCAATACGCTGTTGAAAGCTTGTTTAAAGGGAGGAAAGGAGGGAGGGGAGGGGAGGAAACTATTTCATTGAAAGCAGAGAATTTAGTCGGTGTTTAGAATTCGCTGACATGGAACCCTGCGTAGGAAAGGGAATTGGAGAGATAAAGAGGAAATAAAAGAGGTGTAAAAAAGAAAAGAAAACAAGAACATTTCACTTGTCTTTTAAATGACAGTTCCTGAAAAATTAGAACGCTTCATCGCTAAATGTGCGGCACAGCCGACAGAACAAGTTTTATCGTTATGTTTTGTACTCAGTGAACAGCTGTGCATATGAATGGAATTACGACGTATCTCAAAAACACCGAATTCTTTTCGAGAAGTCGATTGGGGCGCTGAACATTTGCTTGTGTGGACATGAGCAAAATCAGTGTACGGTTATTTATGGGATAGGAAATGTAATGCATGGCAAACTTAAGTTTTGCTCTATTAAAAAAAATGACGACACCGTGATAGTTTAACGAAACTTGAAGTTGGGCTAGATGGTGCATTGCAACTTGACTGAAGATAAAGCGCACAGGAAGACACACACAAGAGAAGAAGACACAGGACACGCGGTAAATAGTGATAGTGCACCAACCATTTAAAGAATGTCGAAGGTAATGACTCTATGTGATGAGTCCATGACGTGTAAACCTCTGAAGTTGTGCCCAGAATTTGTTTTAATTTCTAGCGGTGTGTCTGAGAATGACAACCTTTCATTAATATGTCGTTGCTTGGTTGTAGCTGAGATATTACATAAACTTAATTGTATGGCAATTTATTTCATTACGGCGGTCGATACCGGTGCAGATTTCTCATGCCCAAATCTCGTTCGCGTTTAATAACATCTGTACCACATCCAGGCCGTTCAGCATTGAAAATAATATCGCGGGTTCTTGTGCTAATCACCGCCTAATAAAATCACAATGCGTTGAACCGTCATATCAGGACGCTTTTAATGCTTTTTATCTCCGATGGATGTCAATAAAGCTTGGGTAATTATGCAGGCACGAAAATGCATGACTGCTTAGCTGAAAGGCAAGGTGAAAGGACGACGCTAGGTGCTATGTGTGTGAAGCCCGACACGCCTAGCATTGAACCGAAATCTGGAGGCGCTCCAAGAGCCAGGAGCGGCTATTTCTTTTGTTAGTTCTTATTAATTATGTTATTTCTTATGTTAGGAAAAATGATCGTGCCGTTTGCCTGGTTCAGGTAGGTCAGGCGATCAAAATTGATCGGCCCGACCTCACTGAAAGCCCTAGGTGGGGCCGCTTTTGGTGAGGGACACTGGCGAGGTACTTCCCGACCCAGGATTTTCTACGGGAGCTCAATGTTTTCGGGCTTATTTTTTGATATGAGGACTAGCTGTTGCGAGTTTTTTAAATGAGAACGCATTTACTTTGTATCTTCGGGATCCTACGCTGTCCCGGGGTCACATTAGCCCTAGAAACAAGCAATCAGCTTTAGCGATATATAGACTCAAGGAAAAACAAGCATTGACATGAGGTTTACAATGAGCTACCTACATAATATTACATACGAATTGCCACTTCTAATATACAAAATCTTATCACATCCTTGTGAAGGTAAGCCATTTTCTTAGTTAATGATAGGGCTTCAGTAAAGAATGAATAAATTGTTGGTTTACTATTTTTCATGCACAGGCACTCAAGACATTGTTGCTATATATAGGTTTCATTTAAATAACCACACATTACTTTTAACAATTGCCGGTATTCGTTATTTCTCTATGGTACGAGAATTCTGCCACGACACGCAGAGAACACCCTTAACACAACAAAAGCCTCATAACAAGGTAGACCAATTTAAAGACATCTATATCTATAATTCTAAGCCGATATATATAAATAACGCTCTATAAATCTATATCTTATTTTCGAGAGTATAAGAAAAGCTGGCTAGGGAGGAGATGGAAGAAACACAATGCGATCACTCCCCCTCACCCCTTGCCATCAATCAAAGGTGACTGACGTGATAGAGTCGAACGCTGCGGAGTCCTTGTTAGCTCCAAAATTTTTTTCGTAGTAGTAGTTACTCACAAGATCTGCATAGAAAGGGAGCGTTTCAAACCTTAATGCGCCCTCAAGACTTTTGCAGAGATAGCCAAGGAAAGCCAAAATTAGGTTTGTTCATAAAGACTCCTTACCTTGATCTTTGCCGGCCATGGTGCTGTGCTGCTAGCCGGAAATCTACACTGCTTATTGATTATGTTTACAACCCTAGACAAGCCTTTCCTGTACATCGATCTAGTCCACACTTTCCATTCCATAATTAACAAAATATACACGTCTCCCCCTCAACTACTTCCGACATAGTCCTTCAATGGTATTTTTCCGCCCGTTGCCTGTAACGCTTGAAACTCTTTTAATTTACTTATGCCTTATAAAATATTTTACACGATTGTCGAGTATTTAACTGATAATGTTTCTCGAGGGCAAAGCAGTGCTAGGGTACAACCCCAAAAACGACCGAATGATTTCACTTCGGATCCAAGGTCACCCTTTCAACATAACAGTTATCCAAGTCTAGGCACCGACCACTGCTGCTGAAGAAGCTGACGTTGAGAGAGATTAGACCGCACCCCATCATCAGACGTCGTTTTTCTCATAGGAGACTGGAATGCTAAGGTCGGGAGTGAAGAAATATCCGGAATTACAGGCAAGTTCGGTCTTGGTGAGCCAAATGAAGCTGGGGAGAGGCTAGTAGAGTTCTGTCAAGAAAACAACCTGACCATAGCGAATACTCATTTTCAACAGCACAAGAGGCGCCTGTACACATGGATTTCACCGGACGGTCTGTACAGGAATCAGATCGATTATATTATTTGCCGGCAGAGATGGAGAAGCGCTATACAAGCAGTAAAAACAAGGCCTGGGGCCGATTGTGGCACCGATCATCAGCTTCTTGTTGCCAAAATTAAGCTTCGATTGAGGAAAATGCAGAAAACTAGAAGGCCTTTCAGGTATGATCTGGGTCAGATTCCATTAGAATATGCTGTGGAAGTGAGGAATCGATTTCAAGAATTAGATCTAGAAGACAAAGAGCCCGAAGAGATGTGGACTGATGTTCGTGATATAATACAAGAAGTTGCTACTAAGGTAGTTCCAAAGCAAAAGAAATGCAAAAAAGCAAACTGGTTATCTGAAGAGGCTTTGCAAATAGCTGAGGAAAGGAGGATGGCAAAAGGTATGGGGGAAAGAGAAAGATACAAGGTTCTCAATGCGGATTTTCAGAAAATAGCAAGGAGAGATAAGAATGCCTTCCTGAACATACAGTGTCAAGCAGTTGAGGACAACAGCCAATTAAGGAACACAAGAGCTCTGTATAAGACAATCAAAGATATCAAAGGAAGCTTCTGTGCTAAGCTGGGCGTGATAAAGGACAAACGAGGCAAGGACCTCACTGAAGCCTCAGAGATAAAGAAGAGGTGGCAGGAATACACAGAAGAACTGTACAAGAAGGACCCGGATGTGCAAACCCAACATAGGGCGGTTGTGATTACTGATCTCGAGCCGGGCATCCTGAAGAGTGGAGTTGAATGGGCCTTAGCCAGCCTTGCTAAGAACAAAGCTAGCGGAATTGATGGTATTCCAGCTGAGTTGCTCCAAAACCTCAACCACGACGCTGTTAACACACTGCATACATTATGTCAAAAGATTTGGACAACCCTGCAGTGGCCACAGGATTGGAGGAGGTCAGTTTACATCCCCATTCCAAAGAAAGGCAGTGCCAAAGATTGTTCCAACTACCGCACGATCGCGCTTATTTCGCATGCTAGCAAGGTGATGTTAAAAATCCTGCAAGGTAGGCTGCAGCAGTATGTGGATCGGGAGCTTCCGGACGTGCAAGCTGGGTTTCGCAAGGGCAGAGGAACTAGAGACCAAATTGCCAACCTTCGCTGGATCATGGAAAAAGCAAGAGAGTTCCAGAAACCCATTTACTTCTGCTTTATTGATTATGCGAAAGCGTTTGACTGCGTAGATCACAGCAGATTGTGGCAAGCTCTCCAAGAGATGGGAGTTCCAATTCACCTCATCTGTCTCCTCAGGAACCTTTATGAAGGGCAAGAGGCCACAGTCAGAACTGGGCATGGTCTTACTGATTGGTTTCCGATTGAGAAAGGGGTGAGGCAAGGCTGCATACTGTCGCCCTGCCTATTTAACCTATATGCAGAGTGCATCATGAGGAAGGCCGGTCTGGACGAGTCTTCAGCTGAAGTGAAGATTGCTGGAAAACGTATCAACAACCTTAGATATGCGGATGATACCACTTTAATGGCAGAAAGTGAAGTGGAACTCAAGAGACTTCTCATGCGCGTACAAGAAGAGAGTGAGAAGTTTGGGCTTAAACTGAACATTAAAAAGACGAAGATCATGGCGTCTTGCCCTATCAAGTCCTGGAGCATCAATGGACAAGAAGTGGAAGCTGTGACAGATTTTCTGTTCTTGGGCGCCAAGATTACCTCGGAAGGAGACTGCAGCCATGAAATTAGGAGACGCCTGCTTCTGGGAAAGAGAGCAATGGTTAGCCTTGACCGCCTAGTAAAGAGCAGAGACATTAGTCTGCCAACCAAGATCCGTATAATCCGTGCTATGGTCTTTCCAGTTGTGATGTATGGAAGCGAGAGTTGTACTGTGAAAAAGGCTGACCGCCGAAGAATTGACGCGTTTGAATTGTGGTGCTGGCGAAGACTATTAAGAGTTCCTTGGACTGCCAGAAGATCAAATCAGTCGATATTGTCGACCATAAACCCTGACTGCTCATTGGAGGGTCAAATTCTAAAGTTAAAGCTCAGCTACTTTGGTCATCTGATGAGAAGAGAGGAGTCGCTGGAGAAAGATTTGATGTTGGGAAAGGTTGAGGGTCGCCGGAGAAGGGGTAGGCAGCGAACGCGATGGTTAGATGGCATTCTCGAGGCATTGCAGATGAAGCTATGTGATGTTAAGAAGATAGTGAGAGACCGGAAAGCGTGGCGTGACATGGTCCATAGGGTCACAAAGAGTCGGACACGACTGAATGCCTGAACTGGAACTGGAATTTTTCTCGAAGTTTAAACACAACATTACATATCGCTACTCCCTTCAACCTATTCTATGCAGATACTCGATCGCTCGTTCTAAACTAGAATATGCTTGAGCCATTGGGAAGGCTTGTGAAGTAGAACTCGTCCTTACCTTTGATGGAATCAGAAATCGCACACTGCTTTATTCCTCATAAGCTTTCACGTCCTCCCAGCGTCCCGTTGAAGAGAAGAAAAACAGTTTACCGGCGTTGATACTTCATCACGGCGCAAGTTAGCTGGATCGCCTCTATTTCAGTTCAAATGAAGGTTCATTGGTTTCTGTAAGCTGAAACATGTAATGTACACAAGCGAGAATCCCAAAGTCACCCGACTGTGGCGGGGCTCTAAACCGCCATAAAAGAATTTCGAGGAAACTTTAGCTCCGCATTTAAGGCTCGGTCGCGAAAGCGTTAGCGGCACCCGTTGACGGCTCTCCTTCCGTGTCCTAGTTTGCCTACAGGCATTTCACTACTTCGTAATCACAGTAACCCCTTCTTTTTGTGTTGCTATTATCTTACGCGTACTCATTACCGTGCAGTTGCGAACTACCGCATAATATGAAAGGCTATCGGACACAGACAAAGTCACACTACAAGCAAGCTTACCTGCATAACCTAGAAGCAGTGCTTGTGATTGCAATCCAAAGGTACCAGGTTAGACTCTCAACTCCTATCAACTCGGTCGTGTCATGTGGTCTCTTTCTTGCGTCACAAAAGCCTCGACCAATCAGTACACGCGTGCTAATTGGTCGGAAGGGGGAGAAGAAAACCCTTTATTAGGGACCAACAGTTATATCTACTGAAAAAAAAAAAAAAAAAGCGTGCTCGTGATTTTGCTCTCAAAATGCCATCGACGATGATAACGCTAACACAAGAGATAGAGCGAGCAACATAAGAACGGAAATATACAAAAGGCTACTACGCGATGCCCAGTGGGTTATCCAACACGTGGGGAAGGGAACCAAAGGGAAAAAAGGAAAGGAAGAGCGGTAATGAAACTACCTTTTCCGTGTCTACAGACTGCTGTGATAAGGCGAAAGAAGGCGCACACTTAACGTTTATAGTCAGAAACTCAACCTTGAGTCATTTAAGAACTTCAGGAGCGCCTTCATCACTTTACTTTGTGATAAACGTTTTGTCCAAGGCCCCAGAATTTTTGCTTCCGTAACGGGACGAAGTCTAAGCGGCGGAGTGTACCGCTTTGAAGGTACGCTATCGCTCATACCGAGGCCAGTCACAATTATGTGTCCGAACGTTTCATCACACCCGCAGCGCTCGCACATGGGAGAATTTGCCATTGCGATGAGGTGGAAATAGCGTTTGTAAATGCAACTCCCAGCCGCAGAATGTATAGTGCAGCAAGCGGCCGAATAGTATTCGTAGTTGAAATAAGGGACCACATGGTACCAAAACAGGATTTTCTGAATAAGCAGGTGCTTAACCATTTTACTTTGGTATACTAGAGCAGCTACAATGATAAGACGACACTTTTACACCATACAGCATCTCGTTACGCCCCGAATATAAACCCAAAATCGATATGCTGTCTTGTCGAATCAATATGTGCAGTTATTACTTTATAGCAAAAATCTCAACAAAATAGATCCACCTTCCTGCCTCGAGAGCATCTACCCCTGGCAGCAGTTCAAAGCGAGCGCACAAAGTGCCGCATACCTTAAAGGAGTGTAGACACCGAATTTGGTAGCATTTTTCTTCTTGTTAATGATGCCTAAGGCATTCCTGCTACGGATCAGCACTTACCTTTCGCCTACGACGGCCAAACATTTTTTATTGAATTTTCTTTTCTCTTCAGCTTAGGTTTCAGCAGGAGAGAGATGTCTGTGACGTCGCAGTCAAGTCTAGCCACCCACCGCATGTAAAAACAGAGATATTGCCGCTGAGTCTTCATTTGTTTTGCTTGATTCCTGGTCTTGAGGCAGAGTGGCTTTAGCATTACAGTGAATTAAAATGACACAACGACAAATATATCGCGGTTTTGTTTGCCTATCACGTGACCTAGACTTGTCTTTTATGTCATAGGCATCGCTCGACTGTTGAAACCGAAACAGGTGAGAAATGAAATTCGATGATAAATCATTCAGCGGTCGTAGGCAGATATCACGTGGTGATCCGTGTAGAGTAACATAATACGCATCATGACAAAGAAAAAAGTACGAATCCAAAAAATGTGGTGTCTATACTCCTTCGAAATATCGTTCAGCGCTTCAAAACCATGCGTTCAGTTCTGGTTTGTGTAGCGCGTTCGGGCCTGGACGTGCGAACACAAATATCTGCGAAACATTGCAGTGAGCCGCAGCAACACAACGTATCCTTGTCTCAGCACCGTTTGTCAAGCTCACATAGCAATTCTCACACAAAGGTGGTGCTTGATGGCTGTTAATGGTCCTGCATACCAACTTGTATAGCCTCTGGTGACCGGAGAGAGCCAAGGACACGGTGCGTGTAAAAGAGCAAAGCTGGTTCTCGTAAGACCTCCCACAAGGCTTCCGGCCGGCCACCAAGCGAGCGCAAAGTTGAGACAAAAGGCGCCGATTGATAGCAGCGCCCCCTTTCCGGGCATACCATCAGTTGGGGTCGCGCGAACAAAGGGTTCATAAATCGACTCTATCGGGGCTTTCCTCGCCGAAGAGTCTCTCGCCTCGCGGACGACTTGACGATACGCAGCGAGAGTATACCATGACAAAAGACCGGCTGCTCCAGTCGGAAACTGGACACGCTGTATATACCTGGTTCCCCAAGAAGCAATGTACGGATGAAGGTGTGCAGCATGTGTGAGAGAATCAAGCTTCCGGAGTTTCTATTGTCGTCTATATTGCATTGACTTCCTCATATTTTTGCTCTCCTGCGTGGAAGGCGATGTGTCGACGTACGCCTTTTGTGAGTGCCGCAGTGTCCTCGACACGCCTTGTTGGCACGATTCGTTGGCTTTTGCCTTTTCACGCAAGAAAAGCAAAAGGGCACCGCATAACATGATGTTTCCGCCTTTGCTACTCAGAAGCTCATCAACCAAGCAAGACACATAGCGTCTGTACACCGGAAGGCTATGTCTGCCTGTTGAACGTGACTTTAAGAAATGATTTTTTTAGAAAGGTTACCTTACCACGGCTTTTACTGGTTCTGTTTTTCGCACCGCAAAAGTGCGTAAGCGCCCGCCACACCATATTTGCAACGCTTATGTGAAACGTGATGCCGCAGGTGGAGTGACAGTCAATAATATATATATATATATATATATATATATATATATATATATATATATATATATATATATATATATATATATATATATATATATATATATATACAGATTACATTACTAATTTCTGTGATTATCCAAGTAAACATTAAATAAAAACGACATAAAGTACCATCCCCAACGCTTTCCTTGGCCTCGCCGACTGTTTGCTTCTTTCCATCATGTATTATAACGAGCACCCTCATTTACCCTTAATTGATCTGCTTATAGCTTACGGAGGTCTCGGTTCTGGCAGTCTTGAATCCATAGGTAGCGTAAGAGGGTTCTAGCACAGCTTTAGCCCTCGCTCTTGATCACGTTCTACGTGACGCTGGCGGTAACAAAGGACGTTCCACGTGAACCGCTATGGTTGAGGGTGGCGCTGGTGAACACTCTCAAGGTTCGTATACAGACAACATAAATACCCAAGCAAGTAGCAGGGGGGACAGCGGCCGATGTAGCTCAGTTGGAAGAGCACCGGACGCGATATTCGGAGGTCGTGGGTTCGGTTCCCACCATCGGCACGTTGTTTTTTCTTCTACTTTGTGTTTAATTATCTGTCCCCTAAAGAGATTACATTACTAATTTCTGTGATTATCCAAGTAAACATTTAAAAAAAAGACAAAGTATCATCCCCAACGCTCTCCTTGGCCTCGCCGACTGTTGGCTTCTTTACTTTATATATATATATATATATATATATATATATATATATATATATATATATATATATATATATATATATATATATATATATATATATATATATAATGCTTGTCCCCTTTTGAAACGGCTTGCTGACGACTTCATATAATTACCTTTTCACTAAGGATTATTCACCTGTAAAGTTGACGGTTTCCAACTTGGTCAAAATTGAAGTCATTGAATATTTGTTGACTTTCTGGCAAGTTTATAGCGCTTTCGTAATGTTCGCTCGTAGGCTGCACCACCATCTGGGTCTTCGCATACATTGAGCTTGCGTTCCAGAACTTGTGCCAGTCACAAATCTTATGCTTCCTCATGAACTGGTACTCCGATGACGTCTCAACTTGTTACTCAAAGGACTTCTTCCAGTGACAAACGCGGTCACTAGCGCACTCATGGCATTCTCCTCACGCACACTTCCTCACACTCTTTCGTGCATTCCTCTATAATCTCGTCATCCTCTCAACCCTCACTCCTTATATCCCACAATCAAACCTATTTTTATCTCATAAAGATGTCTGCTCCTGAACTATTTCTCGTTCTTGTCGCTATTTCCAATCCCCACACTTCAGTGAGATTGGGTAGTACTGTTAGCCAGCACAGAAAATTTATTGTGCTGTATAATTCCCCAAGAGCAAGAAATATAATCGGTGAACCATTTTTTTCTGCACACGTAGCAGGACGATGACGCGATCCGCTGCGGTAGTTAGGTGGTTATAGAGCTTTCAACTGCTGAGCCCGAAGACACGAGGTAAACGTTTTAGGCTCTCGTTACCTCATTTCTGATGCTGCCAGGATTGCTGAGCTTCCGTCTACCATATATATATTTTTAATTCGCCTCACTAAGGAACCCGTATTGATACCTCGATTTAGAGTACGCACAACGCTATAGCTTCGTGTCTCGATTCTTACTTTTCTCCACGCCTCGGACGCATGCTTTACTGCATAAACACTCTTGACAAGCGTGCGCCGTATAGCGACTCCGACAGCGCCGGTGGATAAATGGTATTAGAAATTGCGGCTTTGTTCGGCACAAAGTTTCAGCAGTGCCTACCGCAGAAGCTTTAGCATGAACTTGCGCTATAAAGGATAGTCGTTCTGTGAATACGCTTGTAAAATGGTGCGTGGTCGACATGCTCTCAATGAGAATTTGTTACCTTTACGTGTACTCGAGATACGTCTCAGTGAGGTTTTAGAGAAAAAGTGTAAAATTGCAAAAGAGAGTTCAGATCTGGGCTGATATTTCTTTCTGAAAACTCGCTCTTTCTCTCGAATTAAAAGCGGGACCGTTCACGCTTACCGATCGGCATGCACGTGTCCCCATCGTTAACGTGGTCCATGCACAAGGGGCACACTACTAATGAACGCGGGTGTTGGGCATATCTAGCGGCCGTCAACTATGTCATTGAGCTAAGCAGTTCTTGTTAGAGCCATTTCAAACAAGACAAAAAGGATTGCGAAGTAACTAAAGAGCTGTTTCGTGCCACGGAAAGGAGCACGCAAGTTCTTTTTGTTTTTCATACTCGCGCACATGTTGAAAAAGCTTCGACTGTGTAAATTTATTTCTTGATATAAAGACAAAACTAAACATCGTGAAATAAGCACAGAGTTATAGGTGTACTACTTATGCTGCCACTTAGAAGAAAAAAAAAAAAAACTTTCGCAACGGCAGCACCAGTAATGCTATCTCATGTATATCCCAGGAATAATACTTACTAGTCGTAGCCTGCACATAAGAACGTCCATACCTCCGATGGGCCTAACATGGCGCTGCCGAAACCTGTGCTGCTAAAATTGGTTCTTCAGGTTTGCCGTCGCATCACAGGATGAAGCATTGCTGAATAATTATGACCGAGTCAGGCAAGAACCCCTCCCGATCTTAATATCAAATAAAATTTGGAATGAAATCTTTGGGGGAAATTTTTGCAAGAATAGGTAACTATTTTTCAGTGCGCTCCGAACGATGCTGCAGTCGTATTGACTGCTTATTACATACGCACCAGAATTATAGTGTCCAAGACCCAATTTGCTATAAGTGCGTAATAAATAACTGCTAATCTTTTATAATGACATTACAAAAGATTTCTCCTACTTGTGCTATTTATTAGATAAGGTAAATAACATTTTGTCTATTGTTAAGTTATGTGTAAAATATTTTCCCGGCCACCTCCTTTCTAATGACATCTGTGTGGACGATAAGGAACCATAAAATAAACAAATATGCTACAAATGTCCTGGGAAAATTATTGTGCTTTATTTATCAGCATCAAGTTTCGGCAAAGAGACAACTGGGTGTCTCACGCCCAAATTTCAAAAGTGTCTTCGCTGCAGAGCGGAAGAAGCATCCCTGCGCCTAAGCTGCGCAAGTTTGGAGCTTGGTTTGTCGCACGTCTTGAACGCTAGCTTCATATGTAACAACAACCGTCCACTCTGTGCCCTCTGAAGCTTTTTTCGTTTTCGGAGAAGGAAGGCAGAGGAACTAGTCTTTCATTTGGACATATGAGGCTACCGGTTATTTGATTAGTTTGGTGAATAGGACAAGCGTGTCATTGGTTTAGACACTGTCACTAAGGGCTCACTCAAGCCTTGTCTCAAGTCTTTTTCGATGGGTAACCTCACTTGCCCTGAATTGCTTTTTCTTTTCTCTTTGACATCGTTGGCGGACAAAAACGAGAAAACTACATCGTTTTTTTTTTTTTTAGCCCTTATCCCTACGCATCAAACTGGCAGCCATTACCGTGTGTATCACGACAGAGTTCATGTGCTTATTATTCTAGCTTCTATCGTTGGCCATATGTTCATTTATGCTGGAGACATGTTCCTTTGTCAGGCACAAATTGTGAAGCGTCCTTCCTGGCGGCTGTTGGGCCGAATCGCGACTCTCCGCATGCTCATTGTTGAAGGCATGTATACATGCAAAGGGAAGGCCGCAGTTGATGCAATGACGCGTAAAGAATCGCAACCGCGAGAGTCGACCCCTTTTGTTCCGTAATGTTATCTTTCACTTATGCTTCCGCTTCCTTTGTATATTTCTCACACAACGCCGGAGCAGCCCGCGGAACTGGCAGTTTGCCAGTGCGACCGCGCGTTCTCCCGGTTGAATTTCTCCATTCGCGACAGCCGCTTTTTCAGCTCGCGTTGCGTTCCCGCGCACTGAATCACCGGGCGACCGGGCAAAGCAACCGTTTAGATCCCGTCCTTGCTGCCACTGCCGTCATTTTTCCTGTTCCTCCATGCCTAAGTTAGACACACCCGACATACATTTTTATTTAAGGTACCCCTTGCTGGCGCTGTTGTTCTTGCTGATGCGTGGGTCGGGCAGTTGTAAAGGTCCAACAGCGACTGCGGACAGCAGCTGCCAGCAAGCGGCCTTGTCCTGTCGCTGAACAAAGAAACGGTGCGAGCGGCCCCACCCATCGGCCTCACGGGTGTGCCACCGGGGCTGTCTAGCGAATAGACCGTTTTTCTAAAACCTCTCCGAACGACCAAATTGGGCTGAAATGCATGATCGAGCATTGATTGCGTAACCTTGTGCCTAATACCCAAGCGTGCGTCCGTTATAGTCATAACAAAAGCAATGTAAACGGTTATAAATTTTGAGAAGGCTATGTAATTTCGCAACACATCCCTTTTTTGCCGCTTTGCGTGAATCCGCTAAAGGCGAGTTGAATGACTGGCCTGCTTTGTGGTACAGCGTGTGTAAAGGGAACGCCAAGGTATCCGCCTTTCGTACCGGTACGCCGATATCGTGGCATTCAGCAAAAGCACGCTCGTTCAACCCCGACAGGGCCATAACCGGCCAAAGCGACGGAGGAATTCAATTGAGGTTGAGAAACGTTACTATAGGGAGGTCAGCATTAATAGTTATTGTAGTTGTATTCAGTATAGTGAATAAAGCTGCTTCGGGTTAGATAATTAGGCCAGTAAAGAACCTAACGTTCTCTGCGTATATTTATCACAAATACAAAGGACCAGTTTTCTTGCCTTTCAGCGATATCGTAGAGTGCGTAACGACCATTGGGGAAACAGTATTATTATTATTTTACTATATCCAGGAATAACAACGCCGTTTCCACGCAATTTTGTATATAGTTGTCTCATCTTGCGCTAAGAGTGCCGTCAGCTCTCGCATATACATTTTAATTGATTCTCCCAGTTCGTCCATAGCACTCGTACTGACTGCATATTTTTCTCAACTAATTCCACCAAAGCCTTCACTGTGGAAGTAGGTTTGCCTTAAGGCTCGAGCTCGTGAATATTGGAAGTCGCTCCAAAGAGAAGAATACGCTAATCTTGGTGAGCATTCTGAAATTCTGGTTACGACCCAGTTTCGG
Source organism: Amblyomma maculatum (assembly GCF_055883805.1). NCBI lineage: Eukaryota > Metazoa > Arthropoda > Arachnida > Ixodida > Ixodidae > Amblyomma > Amblyomma maculatum. The sequence continues at coordinate 17,254,583 of NC_139349.1, read as the reverse complement.
TTGCACAAAGAGGCTCTAGGATTATACGTAAATGTACAGCTGGAAGCAATATGAGAGGGAACATGAGAGCACGTGACCTCCATGGTTTTCGCAGCGCTGCCACCGACAAGTCATAAGAATGACCTGTAAAAGCGTATGCAGAGTAATGTTGGTCGACTGCTCTTTCCGTGCATGCCCCTGTGCTACCATTTCTCGTCTTCTGTTGGTGGTAGCGCTTTACGAAATGCGAATGCCACGCATTCCCGTGTTTCCTCTCATATTACTTCTAGCTGTACATATGTGGAATGTTCAACCCTTATACAGGTAAGGATATCACCATCAGTGCCAGCGAGCCTACAGTGACGCTCGCTCGCTGAGATGTGTTTTCTCGATGAATTTCCTTGCTTTAGAATAGCTAGTTTCTAGTCATCCTCATATTCTCGCTTTAGCGCGTTCTCCGACGTTTGTTAAAAACGGTGATTTCTAAGGCACAATGCACGAAGCTGGCATTTGTACACGATCGAGAAGAAAGGCTGCGATGATGTCCAAGGCAGTGGGAAGCAACGCTTGACACGTTCGCTCCTCCAAGGGATCAAATCTCACTCGAGGCCATAAGTACAAGTATTTATCTGTTTTCTAGGTGGGTGTTTACCAATGGATGGCCACACCTGGGTTCTCGTTTGAGTAATGTTCAAGCCAGTCTAGAGAAAGCGTGCACGTGTGGGTGAGACCTGGTCGACGGAGGTGTGGAGGCAGGGGTGCCTGCGTGATCGAGCAGACAAATTGGCCGATGGGCGACTGCTACACCTCCGACTGCCCGATTGCAGCCGCCTTTCCCGTTGTTGCCGCGGCGCTATGCTAACTGGCACCGCGTCAAAATTACGAATGCTCAGCGGCGTGCTGTCTGGCCGTTTCGAGACAGTCGCCAGCGCACAGGGTGGACCCAAACGGAAACTGTTTTCTTTAATCTCTGTTATTTTGTCTTTCAGTTCTTTTTATGCGCTCTGGGGAGCAGGACGCGAGGTGTTGCCGTGCGTGACACTGCCGGTTACAGCTCCAGCGGCCAAGTGCAGTTGCGGTTTTCTAAATGTGGCGCAGCGTTCTCCATACGCCCATTACTTCTGTTTTCGTATTACAAGTGACGAATAGGTGGCGCAAACACGATCCAGGAAGGCTTTCAACAGAAACCAGCCACTCAGTAACCCGAGCTCAAAACAGCGGATACTGCAAATTCTATTCTGGAATTACCTATGCCCTTTGGGATTTCTGATAACAGTTGGTCTAAGAAAATATTTCTTTTAGGTGAAATAAATAATGTATGCTTTATCCATGTCCGTCTGGCACCCCCTGCCTCGGAACAAACCAAATATGAGAGCGCTTTGATACTATTATGGCAGAAAAAGTAGCATGTACGAATATATATAACATATAGTCACTATTGAATCTCATTTTTAATTTGATGGCTTCCGCATTTACCACTTTAATGTTTTTCTCTCGAATATTCATATCTTCGTGTTGTTTTCTGCTACTTTCGGGGTTCCTACCCGCATGTAAAATTCACCATCGCTCTATGTTCGTTCTCACGTATCAATTTCTCTGAAACACGTTGTCTTATGAGAGAGAGAGACCATTTTATCTGTTCAACCGGAAAGCTGACGAGCACGCTGAGGCACCCTCTATACTAAAAGTTTCTCTTAGGTGTGAAGCAAATAAGTATGCTCAGTCTTTTATTGCTTTGAAATTGTAGTTATAGGCTTTTCCTTGAAGCACCCTACAAACCAAGCTTGGTAAATGAACAAAGCCAGAATTTTCAAAGAAGTGTTTCCGTTACTGTGTCCTGAAGGCTGGGCTAAACGCTAAATGCAAGCAAGCCCCATAAATATCAAAAAGCTTATGAGTTCCTCTGCGCATGTTATTATTTGCGCCAAAATGAACGATATATCAAAAATGTTTGAAATGAACCAGATATGCATTTCCGGATTAATAAACAAGATATCTTTGAGTTCTAAACCACAAGACTTGATTAGTGAAGCTTCTATCTGTTCTCGTGTGATTCTGTGGTATCCTTAAGTGCGACTTCTTAGCTAAAATAAATAAATGCTCTCTATGGTCTGCGTCTTGCGCATTATGTATTCTTAAAAAAAAAAACATGCTGCACAGCTGCTGTGCAGTACGGGGAAGAAACACCGAGGAAATGAGACGAAATAAATACAGTAATCTTGCTGCTCTTCTAATTCGATCTATACTTTTTGAACAGCCCCTTCATTGTGGTGTTGTAATTGTCGCCTCATAAAATGGCTCGGAACTGTATGACGTTGACTGAAATTTCTGGTGTTGGTTGCGATTCCGCATAATGCTCTCGTCGAGTGTTACGTCATAAAGTGCAGTAAATTGGGACACATGGCTGTTCTGTCGACTACTATTGCGGCAGTCAGATCCTGGCTACCTTTGACCGGCTCCTTTTCCTCTATAGCTAGGCGCCTTTTCGTCTTGATGAATGACGAACTACACAGCTAAAGCCAGGGTCAGGGAGGGATTTTGTACACAAGGATACGTCATGTGCCAGCCCACATTGTTTTGTCTTTGCTTCCAAGAAACACTGCTCGAGAGCTACTACTCAGTTCTGAGCATTACTGCACTACTCAGTTCGTAGCATTATATATATATATATATATATATATATATATATATATATATATATATATATATATATATATATGGTTTGGTTCGGTTTGCGGGGTTTAACGTCCCAAAGCGACTTAGGCTATAAGAGAGGCCGTAGTAGAGGACTCCGGAAATTTCGACCACCTGGGGTTCTTTAACATGCACTGACATCGCACAGCACACGGGCACCTTGTTTTTCGCCTGCACCGAAAAGCGGCCGTCGAGGTCGGGATATATATATATAGGGTGTCCAAGCTAACATAGCCAAGGGTTAAAAAATGAAAAATTTTAGGTAGGCCACAGAAACCACCTGTGTACAGCTGCCAGCCATCTGGCGCACCACAGGCATTTTTTTTGTTTTGCAATTAACTAAACAGTAATTAAGATAATTTTTCTAATTTATAATATTTCCTTTATACAATAAATTTGATTTGCGAAGTTGGAGAGCACCTTCTGAAACCCCCATTCCATTTATTTCCGATAAAGAAAGCCTCACTTGACTCGATTTTCCAAGCTGCATCTTATATATCTGCACTACGCTGCATGCAAGGGAAGCGATAACATTCGCTACTTTCCCCAAATATTGTGTCATATTAAATCTTTGACCACGACGGTAATAATATGGCCAGAGCACATGTTTTCATAGCAGATGGAAATATCCACAAAAGTGCATCGGTCAAGAACTGGGATGCAGGGAGGGTTTGGAGATGTATGTTTTCATGGCAGTAAATTAAATTGCTCAGGAAGAGGGAAGAAAACAAAAGAAATGAATTTCCGGAATTAAAAGAAGAATTCATAACGCAAGCTGGAGATGAAGTTCGACAATGTGAGATTTGTAGAGGCACATCTGATGCCTGGGTGCACATCGCCAACTTCTTTGAACTGCGAGACGGTGCCTATTCGCTGAATGCCGGAACATGCTTTTTCTTGCCGCTATAGTCACTTATAAAACGTTCGTTGCCTGTCAGGAGAATTCGTACTGGGCACTTTTAAGATCACTCGAAATACACGAGGCAACGATATGAGTTTAGATCCCCTCGCCTTGTTTAGGCTCCTAGTTGCGCTCACTGCTTCGTCTTACAAACCACAATCTTTTTACAAACCATTGCATCTAATCTTCTTTTCGAATGACAGATATATTTATATGGCAAAAGGGAAGGAGACCAGAAGAGATTATCCGTTGACTGCCCTGAACTTGGGCAGGGGGATTAGAAAGGAAAAGAGACAGACAGCACACTCACGGGGAATTCAGTTTTGCCAACACCAAACTTCAGCCTAAATATAGACTATTGCAATTGCTGAACAAGAATGTGGTATACCGGGTGTTTTAGCGAACACTTAAAAAAATGTCTCGATTATTGTAAGTTGAAAATAGCATTTGCACGAACAAGGTAATAAACAAAAATCTACTGACGGAAATTTTATTGCAGTTGGATGTTTAGTCCGAGACGGGAGTTTGAAGTCTTCAACAAAACGATGCCATATCAGTTTTTGGAACGAAGAAAATTAATCTACTAAAGCCCTGCAGCGCGAAGAGATCCGACGATATTTTTTTCTTACGCAACCGAAACTGAGCACAGGAGTCGCGTCGCGCAAGAGCAGTGATGGAGTGTGCAGTGGCTACGGCACTCCGTTCGAACTGCACCCGGCCTTTCGTCACGTCTTGTGCATTGCCTCTCAGTATAGTTATTACCAACTGCGAGGCCAATGTTTTTTTACAGCGACAAGTTTGTCTTTGTTTCCTAAACTGACGTAGCGTTATCTTGCTGACGGATTCGAACTCCCCTTTGGAATTAACCACCCAACTGATATAACAAGAATGTTAATCAGTGAAGTTTAGGTAATCAACTGTATGATTAGCAGGGTTAGAGCAAACCATGTTCACAGCATCTGAGATGTTGCTGCATTTTTTTCTTTTTCAAACTTAACATTTCGTAGGAATCTGTGGAATTGTTCGCTGAAACACTCGGTGTACATATCCATATCACAAAAAAGCAATCAGCTGGGTGCTTCCTGCTGCTCTTTATTTTTTCACAACAAAAATAGTTATCACAAGTAATGAGGAAATTGTACAAAACCAAACAAAAACGTTTAATGAATCGGCAAAGCTGTAGCCTGCAGGGTCCTTTCCGGGGCACCAGACAAAAAGCACGGGGCAATCCACGAGTTTTCCTTTGACGGGTGAGTGGGCTATGGAATCACAAATACATTGCGCAAAGGCTATCAGAAAGCTGTGCGACCGAGCAAACGTTAAGCTGAAGTTTCCATCTATCTATTGTTCCACGTTATTGGGATCCAACCAATACCAGTACTTGTACCAGCAAGATAAAGATGTTCCCTCTTCCAAGAATAAACCACTCAGTTGCGTCATACAGAGCCAAAGCAAATTTCAGCAAGTTGCGTCGTATGCAGACTGGAGAGAGACTAGCTTCTCATGTGTTTTGACCACTTTTAAAACCCTAAACCAAATCGTCAGCACAGCGGATTCTTCTTTTGCATATATTCGTGTTGCAACTGGTATTTGACCATGTCGAGGACCGCCCAATCTCCCCACTCAATACCTGTTTGAACCTGTGATCCCGGTAGTGTTTTACTTCACGTAAATGTTACCGCTGCAGCACAAGGACGAATCTAAATGAAAAATATCAAAGCGCCATGAAATCTGGCGTTGAATCTGAAAGGCTACCTTCTCACTCTAGTTTTCAGCTGCTAAATTGGCACTCGACAAGGCATACGCGGGCAAAACAAAGCACCATCACAGTTTTGGGATGGGGGGGGGGTAGACATGTAAGACTCGTACTGCGGTGACCTCGAAGAACCGATGAAGGATGGTAACGAACAGAGTTTCCAAAGTTTCACGGCCCTCTCCTCTAACAGGAGATGGTTACTGTTCCTCTTCTTCCTCTTCCTATTGGGCGCTTTCACACAATCCAGACGACACCCGCCGGAACCATGCGGCTGTGGAGATGAAAGACAGCGCGAGGGTGTTTCATCGTGGCCACCAATATTTCACGCCGCGGGAGGTATGCTACCTTTTTTTTTTTATTTACTTCTTTTCATGCAAAAGTTGCAAATGGCGCGGAAATAAGATAAACACGCCCGTAATATCTGGCCTGACTCAACGCCATTGAATAAAATATACAAGGAAGGCACGTCATTCAGAGCAATCTAGAAATCATCTTTTCTTAAATGGGCAAAAATTCTGGACCAAAACATGCTCCATGCTTTCTCTATCTTTGTGTGTTCCATAATCGCACTTAAAAACACTCTACTGGGTAATTGTAAAAAAAGCTCACGCGGAAAGCTCACACGCTCTTAATTTTTGAGCTTAGAAAAAAGTAGATCAATAGACATAAAGGTAACGTAAAGCCATGCAACTATCCACAAGTACTTGAGTTAACTTAACGCAAAGGCCAAGACATTAGGGAGGATCACAGAAAGGTAACCGCTCTAGTATTCGTCTCTCTTTTTCTTTTTCTCTTTTTTCAGCTGTCCTCTCTTTTGTGCAAAATGAGATGAATCTAATGACAGAATTTCGACTAGCCCAAGCTTTCATACACCTGACTCAAGCGTTTGCCTTTCTCTTGTGAGGCAAAAACAAAATTTATATCTAAAAGATAAGAAATACAAAGAAATGTTCAACTCACCGCACCAGACGGATACGAGATGGCCATGCTTCCAGATCTTCTCCCCCGCTGAAAATGAACCACATGCAGATTAACATTTTTTGTTTCTTTTTCTGACCACCCCCTTCAGCCCACTTACTCCACCTAAAGCCTCGAGGGTCCCGGTGCAGTCTTATGACTATGGGACCCTCGTCTGTATTTTTATGCATTTTGTAAATATTTTCAATCTAATAAACTTTCACTTTCACATGAAAAAAAAAACCCTAAAAAAGAAAAGCTGCTCAAAAATTTATCATAACATTACAAACATTAAGAGAGCGCTTCAGCTTCGCCTTGAGAGCAGGGGCGAGAGCGCCTTCAACACCTTCTTATTCGCTGCATTTTTGCATTGATAAAGTAGTCCGGAGATGGTGAAGAATTATACGAATCAAGTAGGTTTCGTTTTTTTTTTTTTTTTTGGGGGGGGGGGGGGAGGGAAGGGAAGGCGGAGCATCTGTCTCGCTTCTCGATGGACATCTACACCTAAAATGAATGGCATAGTTGTAGGTAGGTATGTAGTTGGTTTCAATTTATATCGAAAACAAGCCTCCAACTTGACTAAAATATGGGTGCTATATTGGAAGAGAAATGCTATGAAAATACCCTAAAAGCTGCACAAAGAACGCTTGCGGCACAATTTGCTCTTGATGCGGATTCACGCACATAATTTTTCTAGCACGTTTTTCTCAAAATTAGTGTACGGCGACGGCAACGGCGTCTGTTGGGCATTTTCGGTCACTCGAGCTGTTTGCGTTTCTCGTGACATACAGCAATAGCTGCATTCATTTTGTACAGAGCAAAGAGCTCCAAAATGTTTTTATCAATAAAACGTCCTACAGTAAGGAAGTGCCGGTAAAAGCCGAAAACCTACTTTAGCCCTTTTTGTTACTTGTGCTTTTAGAATGCATGTTGAATGGATCCGAAATTTTTGCAAAAACAAAAATTGCATGTCTTGATTTATAAAATATGAAACTTCTGGTTAAAATGTTCAATTAAAAAAGTTTCGAACGCTTGACATGCCCTCGTTAAACGGCTGCTTTCTTCATGCGTATTTGTTCCAAAGTACTCAAGTTAAAAATTTTCTCGATTGCGTCCAACCGAAAGCATCACTTTCAGTTGCGCGTACTACTACTAGAAAGTACGCGCGGTTCGCGCTCATTGCTGCAAGCATCGAATAAAGCGATAACCGCATGAGGCTACATCATTTGACGATGAGTCATGCGACACCGATGCCATCGCCTTTTCGCCCTCTTGCGCCTGCACGAAGCAACGGGACTTAGCGACAGAGTGGCGCGTTTTTACTCTGTTACCGCGGCCTCATTCTTTGGTCAAAGAGGGTATACCTAGGCTAGTATACCATTTTTAGAGCTTGACAGCATGAGGTATTATAAAAGCACTGATTAAAGTTCTGGTAAAGCATCGCATTTTTAAGGGACGCAGCCACGCAGTGATGCCAAACTGCTCTGTGATGCAGAGACATAAAAGAAGTGACTTCCTCCCGCTCCTTTCTATAGTTAACAACTGTATCTACAGCCCCAGTAGCCTTTATTTAACTTTTATTATCCTAGCGATAAACTTTCACTAAACTCTCGATCCGCTCACATATGCACGGATCAGAAAAAGGGAGCGTGTACAGGTTCTTCACCCAGACCGGACGGAGAAAACGAACTTATCACTTGCAAAAAACCAAAACGGAAGTTGCGTACCCCAAACACATCTGCAATTGGCTGCCGCGCGATCTGCTTTCGGGCGACGGGCGAAATTTCATAAATATATAGAATCTGAGCGATGCGAAGAGCGGTCATGCTCTGGCGGCCTTCAGTCGGCCGCGCGACGCTGTCGCGTAGTGTGTCGCAACGAATTGTCGCCTCCTGTGTTTAGCGCTTAAGCCTTCTTGCATGAGCAGAAAATCCAAAAATGCGAATTTAGTATAGTCCTCATCTGAAACCTGAATGATTGCGTTATGATGCATTGATCCCAATTTTCGTAAAAATGTAAACTTTGTCACAATGTTTAGTCACCGCCTGACAAGATATTCGAATTTATTAAAAATATATCTGGAAAAGCAAAAGTGCTTGTGGCTGAGCCTTCCCTAAAGACCATTATACAGTCTTATATCTAGTAGTAGGCAAATATATTATCCAGCATGTTTTTATGCGTATGAATATTCCTATAAAGCACAGTACCTGCATAAGTGTAAAAAAAGAAATAGAATTTTTGCTTTCAGTCATTACTCAATCTTGTATATTCGCCACTGTTCTGAATTTCCTAAAAGAATACATCCTTATTAGCAAAGATATTCCATTACTTCAATGATGTTCGATAGATGGATTTGCATTATATATAGCTTTAAAGCTGTAGATGATATAGCTTATTTGGCTGTTAATAATAATACCGCGCGATAACAAAATTACTTACGGGACAGTGTCATTAAAAATTCTCACACAACTAGTGTTAGAACCCTGCAGAAATAAACAGAAGTCTAGAGCAATCGAATGGTTTTCCTAAGTTTTCAGGCATCTCGTTGTAATGTGTAGGAAATTAGAAGTGAAGTGAGAACAGCAGTCCGTGTAAGCTTGAACATTAATGCTTTTGCGCTTTCAAATGTTCTCCGAACAAACTGCGCATCGCTCATTTGTGTTACTGGTCAAAGAGATACTTAAAAAAAAAAAAAAAACAGGTATGTCGACTATGCCAGGTAACAGTTCGCCACATCATCTTATCTTAAATCCCTTTTCAGAACAAAAAATACTCAAAGTGCACGAGGTTTAGTTCTGGCAGTACAAAACCAATATTACAAAGTTGGAAATTGTGCTAACCATAAAAGATTTAATTCCGAAATGACCAAATTGATTTTAAAACATATTCTGTCGCGTGAGCTTTGAGAAATATATAAAGCTGATATATTGCAGTACCTCAAATGCAATAATGTCTTTTGTGATTTTCAGTGGCGACTGACGGTCACAACCTCTAAGGCTCAATCTTCTTCGGTAAGTGTGCGCAGGCTGCTAGCATGAATGAATAATCTTCAGCCAGGGCGTCTAGACTGGCGTTTGGCGACGGCATCCATATGCACGGGAGCGTTTTCGGCTTTCCATACCCGTAGGTTGTTTCTTCTCGTAAATACCGGGGCTCGCCAAAATATGTTAAATGCTTGTATTCACCGAGAAACATACACATTGTTTTGTGACGTTCGTATTGACTGTTGAAGCCATTAGCTCGCATCTTCTGGCGTTCTTAACTCTCATTCTCATTTCCACTACCGATGCACTACCAGCTCAGAAAGTATGTTCGGCGTCAAAGTATTTCACGTGTACGAGCTTGGTCACTGTATCAAAACCTAAGCTATTTGCTACCTGAGGAAAAAAGAAGTTATGTTGTATTAAAGACTTTTTCATATTTTAACCTTAAAGACAATTGTATACAGCGTGAGCTCGCAGGTGTTTCTCAGACACTGCTCTGGCTAGCACCGATTGTTTTCGTTTCAGGAGAATTTAGCGTCCATCATCTGACAAATAAGGTGCTTTTTAGCAAATAACATTGAATTTGACAGTTTGTAAAAACACATTTTTGTATAAGACATTATGCACTGCTATATGCCTTAACGAAATGAATAAATAACTTTCTAGTTTCCTGAAGCTGGTGTTTACTACCTGACAAAAGAAAATATTGAATTAATATATTAAATGGCGCCTTCATGAATTAAGTGTTCAGCTGGTATGCGCTTCTAGCTACGATTTTTGAGGTATGACACGAGTGTTTTCACGAAGTGAAAATTTGGAATGGTAAGACAAAACTAACAAATTTAATTGCATGAGTAGAAATTCGCGCTGTTCTTTCAAAATCATTACGTATGCACAAATATTTCTTCAGCCTTATGTTTCTACAGGTGAGTGCAATAAGCTTCATATCGCTTGCTCTCGCCTCAATGATGTAATTAATGATAATAGTGAGGCGACGCCGGAGTAATTTGAGGCCAAAAATCGATGTAAAACCAACAACTGAAGCTTCGCAATACTGCCACTGTAGGTTTTGAGCGGTTTGACAAAGAACACATCAATAGGAAAACCATTTTTGCAATAGGAAGACCATTTTCGAGACGAATAAAATGAGTTAGAACATTTAAATTATGGGAAGTGCATTCTGGGTAACTAAATTGCTAGCCATACGTTTATATTTATGTAGTACGTCAGTATGTTTATCACCATAATAGATCAGAGGGGGCAAACCTATGTTTTTGTGGACTGTTAAATGTGAAACTAGTTTCGCTCAAGTGGGTCGTTGCATACATGAAGCCCGCTTTTGCGAGCATGTAGCATTCATGGGCACATTCGAATCCACGAATCTTGAAAACCATACGACTGCAGAAAACGATAACTAATGCTTGATTTCCTTAAACTACGAAATTTCTTTGAAGTACGCTTAGCTTTCGGAATTGACCCAAAATGCTGACGTTTGCGCAACTGGCTAACATACCCGTGAACCGTACTGCAGAGGACAGTTTGAATCAGAAGCATATTTAACATATTTATTTAAGCCCAGCCGAAATAGACGACCGCTGCTGTTCTCTCCAGGTGAATTATACGCACTCTGCAATGCGCTCTGGTAGAGGCACCAGACTCGTTTTTTGTTTTTTTTTTTGACACTGGGAGGAAGCTGGACCACAGCGTTGAGTTCTTACAATAATTCTTGTAACTTGCTGCCCGACGACCACCTCTTCGTACTTCACATGCAACGCGTTTGAATGTATTTTGAAAAACATTTTCATAAAGCCTCGGCAGATTCTTTGTGTTTAATACACAGTTTTTCGTAGATAATGCCGAAGTTTGCCGAATGGTTTGCAAGGATTTTATTTTACTTGGCCGCATTGTGAATTAAGATCCGCTTACTGCGTACGGGGGGAAACAGACGCTGGTAATCTACTAGAAAATAAAATTGGCATGTTTTATATTCCAAAGCCTCTGAATATTTCACATGCCACTAGGGGGGCTATTTTTCACGAAGCTAGTCAACAGTTGGAAGTTCTAGTTCTGCTGCTGCTGTTGAGATCCAACCGCTTGCTTTTGTGCCTGTAAGTCTTCCATTTTTAGCATGATTGAAATGCAAGAGAAAACTCGATTCTCGCGGTCGTTGATGCAGCCTGCCAGCACGACGCTGCAGCAAGCTCGAGTGCTCCGAGACCGCCAGCACTATGAGGCACAATCTAAAAAGAGGTGATGGCATCAGAGCACCCTCGCTGACCGCCGCGTCGGCGGCCGCCGCTACTCACGGGCGTTCCTCACTTCTTGCCGTGGTCGACAGTGTGTCCAGGCCTGCGGTTTGGATCTCCCTGGTAGGGAGTCACGTTCTCGCGGATCCGACCCCTGGTTCCGATGATATCCGTGTGGTGGTGGTTTATCTCGTCCGTGGCCGCGTTGAACTGGTACTGCTTTTGCAGGTCGCGAGTGCCGAACACCACGCCAAAGTTGGTATACATGAAGGTGGGCTGCTCGGGCTCGTATCCGGGTGCCACGCCTGTCAGGATGATCCCCGAGAGGCTGGGCGCCACTACGCACCACAGGAGCGCCAACACAAGGGCGATGGATGGAAGCCTCTGCGTCAATGAGGAAAGTGCTGTGAAATCTCTCTGTTGTCCTCCCTCCAAAAAACATTCAGCTTTAAAACTATGTTGTCGCTCGGCAATTGAGCTGAAGGCGCTGTGTTCAATCCCAGGCGCGACGACTGCGTGTTTCTGGCGGTATAGGGGGAACAACAGTGCGTGTTGTCTGGAAGGGGCCACCTGTGGTGGTATATGGGCTAGATCGACCTGGGAGGTAGATGATGGACGAGGATATGAAGAAAGCTAGCCAGTGGCTACTCCAGCATCACTTGCAGAGAACGGTGGGGCGAGGGAATGGAAGGAAATTAGGGTGATTAGATACGAGGGAGAGAGGCAGGTTAATGAACGACACAGCTGGTTGCTTTACCTCAAATGGCTTCTCCAACGATACATTATGTTTCTGTTCCCACGTAGCAGAGGCATTCTCGCATGTTTTGCAAGTCATGCTGTCTGTGCTACTGCAGAATACTGATTCTCATTCCAGCAGATCAAAATGAAATTAATGCCTCAAACTTACATTATTGACACAACTTCGGTACATGTTTGATGTTATTGTATATTACACAAAGCCTCAGAAATAATGAAGCTAAATCCAGGCTAGAACACCCTCTCCAATAGGAAAAGGCAAACCGGTGCCGAAAGCAGAGCGACAAGCGTAAGCATTTGTTCATAGACTCAGTGTTCTCTTTCTCCCTGAGTAGCTTCTCCCCCAGGATCCCGCTATGCTACGACTGACTTGCCTGCTTTATTCAACAATGTATTTAAGGCAGCATCGAAATGGAGCCATCATTTAATAGGTATTTGTAACACCTGCAGTACCACTAGTTGCTGCTGTGCGGTCAGCCAGTGAATACAGAAGAGCGTTGCGCCAGTCTTGTTCGTATACGGACAACATTAATCCCCAAGCAAGTAGCAGGGGGGACAGCGGCCTATGTAGCTCAGTTGGAAGAGCACCGGACGCGATATTCGGAGGTCGTGGGTTCGGTCCCCACCATCGGCACGTTGTTTTTCCTTCTACTTTGTATTTATTTATCTCTCCCTCTAAACAGATTACATTACTAATTTGGGTGGTTACCGAAGCAAAAATTTAAAAAAAAAAGAGAAAGTACAATCCCCAATATATTGTCACGCTACTGACGACGATGAAGGATTGTGATAGTGTGGCAGAAGAAGAGAAATAATAGAAGCGTTGGTTTCTTCACCTTGTCCAACGGCCTCAGCAGTGTAAATAAACACCCTCGTTTCTGATATTTACCGTAATTTACCGTAACAATATATATATGTATATATATATATATATATATATATATATATATATATATATATATATATATATATATATATATATATATATATATATATATATATATATAATGTGTGTGCGAGTAAAATAAACAAAGCATTTGAAAAATGATTCTAACTTTCTCCCTAATTATACCGGAATCCGCCAGGAAAATTTCATTCTGATTTTTCAAAGAGAAAATGAAAAATTTTATATCGCTGAATTTTCTGTGGTATGTGCTGATTCCGGACTGCTCGTAAACAAAGTTTTAGTCGAGCGCATAACACACTCAGGAGCTCATCGGTACGTGCTTGTCCTGATTAGAGGCGTCGTCAGGGGCAGAAAAAATTTTGCAAGCCCATTGTCCTTATTTAAGAAAAAACAAGAAACAGTTTCGCTGTCTTGCGCGATTCAAACCATCACCGGCGGAAAAGAAGACTTCCCGATCCCGGCGCCTCAGACAACTCGGCCATCGCCGCATACTTTTTGTTTTATTGCCAGAGTCTAACAAGCGATAAAGTAATTTAAAAAAAAAATGTAAAACCTGCTAACTTCTATGAGTATCTCATTGACACACGGAAATTCTCGAAGCGCGAGCAATTGCTTTAACCCTGGTAACTAGTCCGGGGCATATATATTTGAGATTTCAATACCTCAATAAACTCGTGAACACTTTAACGCAAGCACATGCATGCAGGCCGGCCATCCATATCACAGAGATACCCAGCCATTCGGGAGCGCCATATACAATGGAGGCCTTCGAGCATATCTAAATCAAAAGGACAACCACTTTCATTAAAACTAGGGAAAAATCTAGTTCAATACAAAGTGAGCGGTAGGTCTTTTTTAATAGCCCATTGCAGCACGCCCCCCCCCCCCCCTCCCCCCTCCTCGCCTCACCTAATCGCGCCGCATGCGTGCGCAGCGAGTCATTCCTTTATCAATATTATTTTCCTTCAGTCGCCAGGTGCGCTGAAGTAGTTCAAACCGAAACTAGCGAGGGTTTCCTACTTTAGGCATCGTTGTCCCGCGTCGCTAGCTCTGAAGATCCTTACAGCGCAAGAGCGCCGCCATTGTGAGTCTGCTGAGCCCGCGGCTATTGGTCACTTCCTAGCCCTGTGGCTTCGACGGCTGCTGGGATACTAGTGTATACAATTTTACCCTATGCCGTTATGAATGCAGGGAACGTAAACGATGCCAATAAATCCATCTATGACCTGGAATCAGTTGCGGCTCTTTCAATCCTTTCTAGAAGTCTCGATTCTTGCGTTGTGCCTCACCGATGACATGACAACATCGTTTCTCAAAGTTCTGTAACTGTGAAAACTGATAATAAACCTTAAGATAAGAACCTGCGATATATTATACCTGGAACGCTCTATTTCGAACGAGGTGAGCAAAGCGAAAGGTTCGCGCATCACACAAAAAACTGATTGATTTATAGGAAGGGAAAGGCATGGTAACCGTCTCACTTGTGTTCTGTGGACACCGCAACCGCGCTGTAAGGGAAGGGAGGAAGATGGGAGTGAAAGTGGAAAGATAGAAAGAGGAGCCGTAGTGGAGGGCTGCGGAGTAATTTCGACCACCTGGGGATCTTTAACGTGCGCTGACATCGCACAGCACACGACGCCTCTTCGTTTCGCCTCCATCGAAACGCAGCCGCCGAGGTCGGGTTCGAACCCGGGTACTCCGGCACAGTAGTCGGGCGTCTTACCACTGCACCACCCCGGTGGGGCTCGCGCATTAATTAAAAATTGGTTCACAGGAAGGGAAAGGCGCAGTAACTGTCACACTTGCTCTGTGGACACCCGAACCGCGCCGTAAGGGAAGGGAGGAAGGTGGGAGTGAAAGTGGATAGAGAGAAAGAGGAGCCGTAGTGGGGGGCTACGGAGTAATTTCGACCACCTGGGGATCTTTAACGTGCGCTGACATCGCACAGCACACGGACGCCACTTCGTTTCGCCTCCATCGAAACGCAGCCGCCGAGGTCGGGTTCGAACCCGGGTACTCCGGCACAGTAGTCGGGCGTCTTACCACTGCACCACCCCGGTGGGGCTCGCGCATCACACAATTCTTCGCGACATAATAGAGAGAGAGATAGGAGGCGAACACGTCTAGCCTATGAGAACCCCGCTGCGGGCTTTTAGCACGAAATTATTTACTCAGAATTAGCGTTTCGGTTCAACGGAAGCCCAATAACCAGAGCGCTCTGCGGTGCGCGAATGCCTCCCGCGGTGACCTTTAGGCTCCGAAGTGATTAGCGTTCGTGTTTTCCGATGTCTAGTTATCTGGTCGCTGCTGACCGCCGGCCAAAGGCTTCAAGTGCCAACGAGGAGTGCGCGTTAGCGGGCACGCGCGGTAGCTGTCGAATCTGTGCGCTATCTTCACGGGGCTGTTTTATTGAGCCCAAGCCCACTTCCTCAACGCGGACGACGATACGTGAAGAGGCACAGAAAACTGAGCATTAAAGGCTCCCGCAGCGAGTCCCAGCCTTCATCAAAGAAACCAACGGGACTAGCTCAAGGACGCTATAGTTTGGTTACGCTAGCACGTAACGGTGCCGGTATATATAATGGAGAGTGCGGCGAAAGCTTGCGCGGGATGCAGCAGGGTATCTTGTTTTTTATGACGAGGCACTTCGAACGCAGAGACGAGCTGTAGAAGGCTGCGGTGGAAAGAGAAAAGAAGGCGCTCCCCTGAAGGGGGCCATTCGGCTCAAACGCCCTTCAGTCGGGAGTCCAGTCGGCGGGAACTCCGGCGGCATGCTTGTGCGGTTGCGAAAATCGGTCGCGTCGGGGCCCCAACGGGTTTGTGAGGATAGCTGGCGAGACACCCGACACAATTCACTGTATGGGAGGCGGGGAAAAGTAAATGAATATGCATGATTGACACCATACATTTCAACTGCGTTGGGTAAGCTCTTTCTGACTGGGTTCCAGTCACTTCACTGGGTTCAATTTGCAAACTGCAGGAACAGTATCCGGTTTTGGGGGTGGTCAGCTCGCAGGTACCACCATATGCTGTGCGAGACACGTAGTCGATTCCTCCGCGCATGCAGGTGTTTTCTGTGACACTTTGCTTAAAGTCACGCCCAGGCCACCTGCGCAGTTTTTGTTGAGCCTCTGAGTCATCTGCCGCAGTTAACTAAGCTGTTTTACTTGGATTGGGTAACTGCACTTTACAGAGCATGCCAGGTGCAAATAGAAATAGATCTGGTTTAATTTGGTTTGGTTTGTGGGGTTTAACGTCCCAAAGCGACTCAAACTATGAAAACACCGTAGCGGAGGGCTCCGGAAATTTAAATTATCTGCGGTTATTTAACATGAACTGGCATCGTGCAGCACACGGGGGCCTTGCTTTCCACCTCCGTCGAAAAGAGGCCGTCGCGGTAAGGATTCGACCCCACATCCTTGGGCACAGCAGTCGAGTGCCCTATAGCCCCTGCTTCACCGCGGCGAGGTTAAGTGGCGCTAGTGTGTTTTAGTTTACTTTTCCAAAAGTCGTACACCCAAAGATTATTTTTTGTTTAATTTCGTGAGTTGAAATAATATCTTGTGGCGTAAAACCCATGCAGTTCCGGCTGATCATGCAAATATGGGGCGTGAAAGCTATTTGCTTTAAAAAAAAATACAAATAACTGAATATTCTAGAACTAATGGTCTCGAAAGTCGAGGAGGATAGCGTGAAATCTTGTCATGGAAACTCATGCTACGCAGGAAATGGTAACGGTAATAAAGTCTCTATAGAAGACAAACAGAACAAAATGCCGGTGTAAGCGATGCTCGCGATCAAAGGAAGTAATCACCTTCTAGGTCTCGCGCCTGTTTGCTTGAGCGAAGGCGGAACGCGCCAAATTCCGCACCAGTTATTCCGACATGCTTTTTTTCTTCTTTCAGGAAGGCGGAGCCACGTTTGTGACTTCTCTGATAAAATTGCAAGACGTTTATGGTAAGCTGCACGCTAGTTTTTCTTTTTCGACACAAGAGAGGCTCGCTGACGCTGTTGACGTGGGCGAAACAAAGAAGCCGCTCGCCTTTTCTCAGGAGGGAAGGGGGGGGGGGGGGGTTACTGTTCCGCAGTCTAGGCTGTGAACGCATTCGGCAGGAACGCACGAGAGTCTGCGTTTCAAAGCGCGTGTCCCGAATGTAGAGCTCGACCCAGATGGAGCCGACACTGCCTTGTTATTTGACTCAACACGTTTCTTTCGCGTCGGGCTAGAAGTTAGTTGACAACTCCCGGCCCTCGAAATTTCGGTCACTGCCTTAACTTGTCGCCAAGCCACTATCGTATTGTAAGCGTATTTCTTTTATACTGCGTAAGCAATATTATACTGCTCCACTACCTCTTTGAGTCCGGCATCAGTCGGCGGGGAATCCTACCGCGCCATATTACACCTTTCAGAATGGCCGCCATCCAGCCTCCACCACTGTCGAAGAAGATCCCCGCCTCCACCTTAACTCCGCCCCCTTTTAACCCTCTATTCATCCCATGCTTGATTCTGTTCTCTAGACCCCCCTCCCCCCCCCTCCCCCCCCCCATCTTCCATTCCTTGTACAAGGTGCTCACAAGAGGATTACGCAGATGCGGAATGGAAAATTGACGGGGAATTCGAATTCAAGCATACAGTGTGAAATACAGCTGCCATGTATTTCACACTGTATGCTTGAATTCGAATTCCCCGTTAATTTTCCATTCCGCATCTGCGTAATCCTCTTGTGAGTACCTTGTACAAGGAATGGAATCGTTTGGAAATATTTTAACCGTAGTTGGATTAAAGCAACACCTCTACTGCGTAAGCAAGATTGTCGCATCGAAATGCCTGATCTTCTCACAATTTATCGCGCAAAAGGTCATTACGTTTTTGGCTCAGTATACCTACAAAACTGCATCTGTTTGAGCAACATATGCTCTGTACGCCTGTATGCATACGGAGTTCTTATTTAATTCTGTGTTTAGGCAAATGTTATAGGTGAATCATTAAATGCACTGGGTATCAGAAAGTGTCCAGACGGGTTCAGAAATTGGAAACAACTTTTATATATACAGAAATAAAAAAATTACAAGGGTTCAACGCTGCTGAACCAAATATTGAGTGAAAGCGTTAGCTGCGGGTGACCGGGCGTTCTTCTTCTCTTTTTCTTCTTTCTCAGCCCACATATAAAGCCCACTTTAACCAACCCGTATGAACGTGCCTTAGTGGCCTGTAGGGGTAACGTGAATGCCAGTGTCCTAGCAGGCTGATTCTGACATAACCGTCCCATGTGAAACGAGAGACCCAAGTTGGCAGCTCCTGCCAGCCCACATATAAAGCCCCGCTTAACCAAGTTGTATGAACGTGCCCAGCTCTCACCGTGTTGTCATGTGGGGTGTGACATCACAGCCTCACGTGGGTGCGGTCGCGCTACGCCGACCGCTTGAGTTGGTACCCAGCTCTCACCCTAATGTCACGTGGGGTGTGACGTCACAGCGTCACGTGGGTGCGGCCGCGCCACGCTGCAGGCTCGAAACTTAGAGTAGATTGCTTTCGCAATAAAAGGTACAGCCATTTTCATCTATTTTATAATTTTTATTGCAGCATGTTGGTAATACGTAAATTCATAGCCCGGTGTCAAAAATTGCACATATTTTTGTTAGGCTTCTCCAGTTTGTTTCTCTGAAGGAATGTGCAACACGTAGTGAACGAACCAATTATCGCCTGTCAGTAACCGATATGTGGCGATAAGCGGCAGCTCCCGACACGGATAATGTGATGGACGTTGAGACATTCGTTGCTTCTGAATGATAATTCGATAACCGTAATGAAGCGAGCTATCCCTGTGCAGTGTTTAGGACATTCGACAGCTGATACTATGGACGTGGGTTTGACCTCGGCTGCGGCAGCTGCTTTTCGATAGAGGCGAAAAGCAAGGCACCCGTGTAAAACTGTGTGGTTCTAGTGCACACTGATGAACCGTAGCTGGCCGATACTTCCGGAGTCCCAAGTGGCTTTGAAATGCTAAACACTGTACACAAGACCAGACCACACCAAAGCAAGCCAATCCACACCCAACAAAGGGCGCAACATAAGTTCCATTGTGGCCAGAGGCAAACGCGATCGAAGTAAAAATCTAGTTTTGGTAAATATTTTCAAGCAAATGGCATATGCAGAACCCGCTGTTTGTTTCAGTACACGCTCTGCCGGTCTGTAAAGAGTTAAGCAGGTGGTACCGGTGTTCACAAAGAGCCTTTTTTAGCAGGGAGATCACGAGGTACGCGCGTTTCTCGTGTTAATTTTCTTTTCCTCTGCTCACTCAGCATACATGTATCTCACAAATATATCAGTGAGTTGCGGTGATTTCTCTTACGATTAGGCGTAAGTTTCCAACGTTGAACAAAGCAGATGACTCGTGGAGCAGCATGACAAACAGTTTATTTTCCTTCTCCATTGTCCTTAGCGATTACGCGGCTTCGTGAATGGGCACCTCATAACTGAGCAGCATCTTCACTCGAACATTATCCTAAGCAGTCCAGCGTCCTGACCAACTAGCTGTCCATCTGGTGCGAGCTCTCAACGCCGTTCTCTAGGAAGGGCATGGTTTGCTGTTGCGGCACGATTCTGTGCATCGCGACGACTCCCCGCGATGCCAGTCAGGGCTCGCTCTAACAAACAGGAGAAGTAGCAGCGACTCCTCTTCTGTGCTTCCTGCTTTATAAGTGTGTGCAGTGACCACTGTCAGTGCAGTGCGCAAATATAGAACAGCAATGCGCTCGCTCACGGAAGGCGTCGTCGCAGTCGTGAGGACGTGTCTTCCGAGATTAGAGCAGGGAGGGCAAGTGGTAGGCGGATGCAACAGTCTCCCATCACTGGCCATCCCCCCTCCCCCCTGCGGATCGGTGGTTGTACTGGTTGCACGGAGCGCATTCTCAAACCAGACAGGAACTCGTGAGCAGCTCCACCGTGACGTAGTATGTTGCGACATCTTTCGCTGGTGATAGTGACAGCAAGCGCTCCTCATCTGCGAGGGCCGGAGGCAGTAGACGTGCGTATGACGCGAAAATGTGCCGACAGGGCCGCTTCTCTTTCCAGCCTCAACCGCGCGGCTGATGCTTCAGATCACCGTGATTCAGACAGCACCCTCTCCTGGAACTGCGAATTTTCAGCGTGCCACAATGGCGTCTTTGTGTGCGTGCTCATTTCGGGCACGAATACTAGCAGACTCAAAAGCTGCGAGTTTGGAACAAATTAAGCGGGCACTCTGCGTACTAGCAAGTTAAATTTGCTCTGGGCCAAGCACGGACGTCTTGATCGTAACGAGCGCTATCGTCTCCGCGAAATTAGCATGCCAGACGAACGGCGTTTTTTCCAGCCACTATGTAAGCAATCTTTTATAACTTTGAACGCACCGAAACGTAGAATATGCTTTTTTTTATAACAGTCCTAATGCAACCTCCCATGGTGCCGTACAAGCAAACAACGAAGACCTCATGGATTAACAGGTGGTTTCTTTGCCACGCTGACTAATCTTGCCCACTGTGCAAGGTTGAGGGGAACAGTCGAATAAAATCAATATGCAGTCACTCTAGCTCAATCTTTAACTGCACAATGCATTTTGGAAGGCGCCGCAAGTGATGCTAAATATTATAGTGATGTGGTGATCTGTTCGTGATGGGGTGTATCAGATTATTTGTCTTAAACAGTTGTCTGCTGAAGCAGGAATGCCCGTTGTGCTGTTACTTTATCGTCTTAAATACAAGTTCATGAGATTCAAGTACAATTAGTAATATATTACAGATTACTACTTAAGATAATAAACAGTTGAGCTTCAGGGATATGCTAACACTCACGTCGAAAGCGCCTTTCTTCCGCTTCTCAAGCGGTATTGAAGCCTAAGCACTTTTTGAAACTCTGCGAGTGCTGTCTCGGCCTGGTTTTAATTAGCATTTCAAAGCGTTTCGCTACTAATTTCAAGGGGGATCGAGGGTGGGAGTCCCGCTGAGATGACTACGTAGTTAGGAAGCTCGACTAGCGAGCTGGGAAGGGAAGAACTCAGGCTTGATTCCAGCCTTGGTGGCCGCGCTTCGATGGCGGCAAAATGCAGTATGCTGATGTGCTGTGTGATGTTGAAACACATTATGGAAGCCCAGGTGGCTGAAATTAGCCGAATCTCATAGGCGTCTGTCGTGCTTCTCGTTAGTAGCGCGAAATTAGTTTTCCGTGTTTTCCTCAATCGCTGCCTACCGCTTGCACTTTGCTTCTCTACACCAGTAAGGCGAGCTGACGTTGTATGTACATGGCGCAAACGACCTTCGCAAAGCGATTTCATGTCTTTCATACAGCATGACACTATACTATTTGTGTCGTCTCAACGCTGGTTGCAGAAATCCCACCACATATTTTGTTTGCGCACGTGTGTTCCCGTAGCCATCATTTTCACTTGTTCACTTCGACTGTCGGGTTCTAATCTTCTGAAAGATGCCTTGTTGGGCACGTTCCCTCTCACTGAATTCATCTCACGTTCCCGGTGCGGGATTCATATATGCGATCCGCGTAACTCCGATGCGCCATATACCTTGCTGGAAAACAACAGGTTGGAAAAAGAAAGCCGGCATTTCTCTTTGGCAGGTCACCACGCTCGACGGAGCCTCGACAAGAACAGTCGAGCGTAACGAACCGGCGCCTTGGTAATGTCTCTTGTACTGACCGCCTCGCCGTTCCCAATCATCTCAATGAAGCGAAAGGCGGAAGGACGACTTCATTTCCCGTATCCTTCTTCCGATTTTGTTAACATTAATTTGCATCACCATCTGGGTACCGTTGGATATGACTGACAGCTTTTCATCAATGGGCGTGACACTTCAGTTTTTAATCAGGCGAAAATCTATGCTGATGAGCAGCTTTAAAAAGGCAACGTCAAAGGCCCCA
The DNA here is from genome assembly GCF_055883805.1 of Amblyomma maculatum. Taxonomy (NCBI): domain Eukaryota; kingdom Metazoa; phylum Arthropoda; class Arachnida; order Ixodida; family Ixodidae; genus Amblyomma; species Amblyomma maculatum. Next base: position 17,232,492 of record NC_139349.1, on the reverse strand, counting down.
TTCTCTAGAAAAACTGGCGCTGGCGTTGTCAGCGAAAAATCTCAAGTATGTATCTCAAGTTTGAAAAATCTCAAGTAGGTGGGTGGTAGTTAGCAGGTGACGCATCCGGGCGTTGATTAATTGTCTGGCTGCGTGAAGCCACGACACCACATGACGTGACCGGGTTGGCAGGTGCTGGCTTAGCGATTGAGATAAGAGGGCGAGGTCGGTAATAGTTGCTTTCAGAACCTTTCAATTCAGGGTGCAATATGCCGACGCTCAAGACACGCAGGCGCGTTCACACGGCTTGGTGAAAGCGGCGATTTGTAAATACCTTTGTCAGATGGTCTTTCATATAATCTGACATCTTACCACAGTATTGTGATGGGTATGTATGCGATACCAGTGGTGCGAATAAAACATTACTTTAAGCGAGAAGCAATGCGAAGGGATGCAAGAGAGGATCTGGAAAGGAAGCCAGCAAGCGGAAGCTATTAAAGCTGTTGCTTGATACGCTTAAAGGCTAAGTGCACGCCAATGTTTTCTCAAGTTTACAGGTGCGCAGTTGGCCTTCCTTAGTTATAGCTCTTTTCTTGAGCATCCTACTCACGGTCCACCTCGACTAGTGAGCGGCACTAAGGTTGCCTGGGGAGTTCCCGATTCATGCTCATTGAACCCGGGTTTGGTTCTGAGGCTCTGCTATTTTCAAGAGAGAACTGGAGCCCTTCTCAAAAATTCGTGCTATGGCGCTGGCGTCAGGAATGTTAATTTTAGGGCCTGCTTGACATTTTTGCAATATGCAAACGTACGGTTCTCGATGCAACATAGCCACGACTAAGAAAAACGTTCTGACTGACAGTGCGCGTTCCTAATTATACAGTTCGATGGCGAATTATCGTAACGAATTCCTAAGGACAATATGAGCACACCTGGAAATTGAAAATGAACGGAAGTGACAGCTTCAAGCAGTTGTGTGGGGCACATACCGCTTGCATTCCAATCGCTTTGTGGATCACTCAGAGTACCCTTAAAGGCAAATGGGCTTGAAAAGCTGCGATTAGAGCTCTTCGCAGCCTTATATAGGTTCACAGATTGACGACGATCCGAAAGGCTTCACTAAGCGACTGAAAGGCAAACGCTGTGGTTGGAATACTGTTGACTGGAGTATGCATGCACTCGACAGAGGGTATAAAGTTAATACAGACACTCTTGTTGGCCCTCTCTCGCTCTCTCTTTCTCTCATTCGGTTTATAATGCGGCCATCCGTTACATCATCAGTACATAATGATCACCGGAGAACACACCTGTTCATTAGCACGCCAGCTCAGGACGCGATATTCGGTATTGCGTCAGTGCTACATGTCGTCAATTAACTTCCAGGAGGCATTGTATTGACTATGCAGCAAAGTGTTTGGCCGCCTCATTTTCCACGCCTTCTCCGCCACGCTGGCAGCAAAATGAAGCATTCGCACTGCGCTCGACCTGTTCCGCCCTGAATTGACCTTGTGCGGATACATAGAATGACGACCCAAAAGTTGGGCGCAGCTGCACCACTATCAGATTGCCATAGGCGCGATTGTCCAATAAGTCGTGATTGATTGTATTGGTCCAGTTCAAGCGCACCAACCTCGAGACTGTATCTGTGTGCTATAGTGCTAGAGACTGTATCTGTATGCTACTATCCCTACTATGGCTATAGTTCTGTTAAAGATGAATGTGTGCAGCTGTCCTATCGATAATAGTGAAGCCATGGACAGGTGCATGTGTAATTTGCTTGTTAATTTATGGCAATGTTTCTGATGCCCCCGTTATGTTTTTTTTCTTTTTTTTTTTTATCCTGTTATCCTGTTTTTTTTTATCCGTCAGTCCAGCTGGACGCGCAGGTAATTTTATCGAGATTGGTCTAGCTCCTGCATGCATTTTATAAGTATGTGGCACCCTGAGCTGATGAAAGAATCTAGAAGGATCCTAACATCTGCTTATCCTTCAGGGCTGCACGTTATAAAACCGTGTCGACAGCCGCTGTTGATAGCCGAAAACTATATAGAGAATAATGCAGGCCCACTCATAAACATCTTTGTCCAAAGTTGCGTATAAATATGGGAATACTGTCTAGCAGCGGAGCTCTAGTCCTCTTTAATTGAGTTTAATAATAAAACGGACAGATAAGAGCATGTTTTGGCAGCCATCATCGAAGGGGCCAGGAGAGAACGACGAATAAAAGTACGCCTAAGCTTCTCGCTACAAATTGACCGGCATAGAAGTATAATAATGATTGGACATAAGAAAATCAGAAGCAAGACACAGGAACTTTTTGGTGCTTCGAAACTTGAGTGGAAAAATTACAATTGGTTGCTTACCTAAGATATGGCTTGGCTAATGGCTCCGACTAGAGGGGCTTCTGTGGCTGCTCAGTCTTTCGCCAGAACAGCAGCTTGAGCATGTCGATTATTCGTTTGTGACAAAAGAGCGTAGGGCAATGGAACAAGAAAGAGAAAATCGCTATTTTTTATATAGCACTTGTCTAGTGTATGTCTTGTCCGGTCGGTGTGCACTGTTCCGCCACAAACACTTAGTCTTTGCATGGTCGGGACCACGCACACTATTTTATACGGAGCTGAATCCATTAAACTGCAACATCCTCCGGTGAGGGCTGCCATCAAATTTTTAACTATGCTGTTGCACAGATAAGGTGAATTTTTATTAAATCATAAGTAAGCCGATAGTTATTTTTATGGCACCTGTTATGCTGTTTCAACAGGCAACGCTTCATACACATGGCTGTCACATACCTGATCAAGGTTTATATTTACTAATAGCTGAGTAAACCGAAATTGTCCTACAGAAAAAGAAAATTGAATGCGCTGCAGTTTCCGTCTGCAACCTAGTATAGCTTTCCGGGAGTAGGTCGACACTGCCAAATACATGGAAGCCAGTACCACAATTAAATTGTGAGACGTTTGCATAACTTTGTGTCTCATCATTAGAGAAGTATGTAGACAACTATAACGACTGTAATAAAGGGAAATCTGAGCGAGGTAGGCATCTTGAAACGGTGGGCCTTAAAGCCTTTCAGATGTTTTTTAGCACCTCGGGAACATTTATTTCGGGGTGCAGCAGTGTCGTGTTGAAGCCGGGGAGGGAGGGGGGGGGGGGGGCGAAACTAAGGACAGCGGACGAGCATAGGCACTAATCATGCTGTGGAGCTGGCGTTGTCCGCATGGCGCTCCTGTTTCGTGCGCAGCTCCCGTGCGAAACAAGTTTTAGGGCGGCCTTCTGGCAGTGTTTGTTTTGTGTTCTGCCTGCTACTACTACTATACTAGATCTACTATATCTTCAGGGATGACCCAAAGCATTCAATGGAATCTATTCCACCATGTGCCTGTTGATTAATTTCCTAACAACTTTCCAGCTCATCTGCTAGCTCTCCTGGTTAAATCGTGATCCCTAGATTGAACCCATAGCAGGATGAATATTTATCTGAAAACGATGTTTCTGGGAAAGCCATATAGATTTTCATTGTAGCGGTTTGGCTGCGCCTGGGTAGGGATTACTCTTGTGCCCATATCGGAGTTGACTACACTCGGTTTATATTTTTATTTAATTGTTTGAACAAAATTCTCCTTGATGCTTTGATTGAAATTCTATGTGATCATCGTTAGAATAAATGTTACAAAACATTAGACAATTTGAGAACAAATGAAGTTATGTAAATCATTAATAAATATCATGAAAAGTAAGGGGCTAAGCAAGCTTCCTTGTAGGATACCAGAGTAATCATGTACTCGGCTGAAAGATGAATTGTGGCTATTGACAGTGACTGTGGATGAGAGAACATCTTTAACTAGAGGTTGGATGCTAATACGGGTTAATCTGGTCAGTAAAAGGTCGGAAGGTACCCTATGAAAACGTTTAGAAACGTGCAGAAATAAAGTGTCGACGTGATTAGCAGCATCAACACCTTCATAAATGCGATGGGTTACTCCAGAAATTTGTGTTTTGCATGAGCAGCCTTTATGAAATCAAGTAAAACTATTTGCTGCGCTAGTTGGGCCATTGGTCATAAAAGGAAATATTTGGTAGAGCTGTGAATCTTTCCTCTTATGAGCCTTTATGGAAGCAAGGCTGGTACTCAAAAATGACGTTGGTCGGATGGTTTATGAGGTTTAACGCCGCAAAGCGCCTCAGCCTATTAAAGACGCCGTAGTGCAGGGCTGCGGAAATTTCGACCACGTGGAGTTCTTTAATGTGCACAGACATCGCACAGCACACGGGCGCGTTGCTTTTCGCCTGCATCGAAAAGTGGCCGCCGAGGCCGGGATTTGATCCAGCATTTTTGAGCGCAGTGGAGCTGGCGTTGTCCGCATGGCGCTCCTGTTTCGTGCGCAGCTCCCGTGCGAAACAAGTTTTAGGGCGGCCACTTTTCGCCTGCATCGAAAAGTGGCCGCCGAGGCCGGGATTTGATCTAGCATTTTTGAGCGCAGTAGTTGAGCGCTCTAACAATCACGGTGGGGCTTTAGAAATCGTGCGTTCCTCTACTATCTATTTACCGGCGACAGAATCACACGTTCCGTGACATATCAGATTCTGCTTAATCACGTAATGGGTCGACAAGTGAATGCTTATGAAGTATCGCCACACATAAAGATTGGAATTCAACACTATATTAAACAGGCGAGTTGGTAATAAATATTAAAGCCGGTGATACATCGCGCTGCCTGTGGTTACTCTTCTGCTCGGTGTCTGTCATTCGAGCTTTTTTCTTTAAATATTGGCAAAATCCTAGTGTCCCTAAAGTAACAATTGCAACTGGTTTATTGAGCATAAGGCCAACTAACTTCAGCGTAAACGTTATATATAAAAATACGCATATTAGCTTTACCATACAAGAAGGGCGACACCAGGACTATGGACAAAAGGCGAGAGAACACACACCACAACACAGGCGCTACAGGTGTTGCGCTTCCCTGTGTTGCGCTTCTCGTATGGCATGGATATGCACCGACTTGCCCAAATTTCTACCCTGGTGAAGCATATTAGCTACATTTAACCGCATATAATCCTACACAACCACAGTAATCGTCACCAACGTCATTATTCATTGCATAATCATTTCGCGAGCCCACTAGTGCGCTCGACACACGATAAGCGTAAGCGTCATTAATTTTTTTCACTCACCAACGTACGCTTTTTCTGTGACTGTAGTTCACCGCATAGGCCGAACTGAATCTTAACAACAAAATGTACCTAATAAACCAGCCTCAGAGCTACATCACAGAGAAAGAAGCAAAATGCAAGTAGGTCGATTCTGGTAGTTTCGCTGATAATGAGCGTATAAATCCACGAAAGAACGTTGTTGAAGGACTAATAACGCAGAACGAAGTACAGCACCAACACACAATGCCTCGATCCGGGCTAGTGGAAAAATGAAACGGAAAGTCCCAGACCGCGACGATGCAATCGAATCAGCCATCAAGGAGTATCGCAATTAATTACCTTTGCTCGGGAGAGGGAGGCATAAATGAACAAAAAAGTACGCAGTAGCTAAGAGCTAAGCACAGCCCACATATTTTGATACGCAAAAGCGCCATTGAAAGACGCACGCCCATGCAAGTGTTGCAGGTGTCAACAAGCCGGCGAGTTTTCCACCGACCACGCCACCCCGACGCCCCTTGGGCCAACCTGGCCGATGGCGTTTTGCCGTTTCGACAGCTCTACGAACCCTCTTGTCGAACTTCACCCCGTGGGCAAGTGACACGCGCCATTTGGCGGTGACTGTCCAGGCGTATAATGAGACGGCTATCGAATCCAGAGCAGGCGAGACCGCTGCGGGCTAGCGATTACCAGGTCGCTGCTCTCGCAACAGCAGCAGGTCCCCGCTTGCGACCTCTCCTTATGGCTTCCGGCGCCACCGCGGCGAGAGTGCTTTGCTTAAATACTCCCACCCACTGTGCACTGCGACTGTGCAGCTGCCAATCTTGGGATGCAGTCGCCCTTTCACTTTCCGCGCCCGTGAGGAAAGTTTACACGTTGGTATGATTGACATCATCATCATTACCTTCGTTGTGAGCCCCCGTATGCTATCCACAATGCGAGAATGAACATATACAGTTCACTCCAGTTGCGTGCTGCACGAGATCTTCCTGTCTGGAACAATCATGCCTTCCGACTTTCTCTGTTGGTGTTTCAGTGCAACAAATCTGTCTATCAACTCCTTGAAATCTAAACAAACAACTGCAGAATCGAGTGAATTGTGTTACAGCTACTAGCCGTGGCACATAATTCCGCATAATTCAGCATTTTTCTGAAGCGGATGTACAGCATTTTCGTCAAGAGTACCTTCCTGACAGGAATCGTTGGTGAGGCATATAACCTACGCAGCCTGTTCAGCTCAGCAGGAGTGAAGAACAGAGTACCTGATAAAGCAGGAGTCCTCCTCTTTATTTTTCTAGATTACCATTACAAAAAGTATGAATTAGGCACTGCAGGGGCACCGGGAGTGGCCTGCCTGACGAGTGTGAACTCTGCGAGACGGGCGCATGATATTGAGTATACATACACTTTTGCGACCCGTCCTGAATACCAACAAATTTCTCTTTTGTGATCTCATTCGTGACCAGCATTTCCTTCATGAACCCAGTTGCGCGCAGTGGGCTCACATTATACACCTTGCCCGGCTAGCGCTACACCGAGAGAAAGGGGAACAGCACTGAAAGAGAACTACTGCAGTAAGCAGTGAACTAAGAGGACACCGAGCCATTTTGCAGCTTCTTTACTCTTCCAAGGAAGAAGGGTCCAGTTAACTGGTTTTTACGGTCTACTTTCGCGTTCTGCATAATTGCTTCATCGCCTAATCATAAGTGGTTAGCGCCACAAAGCGGATGCCGGTCCACCCCATTCACGTCTCAAAACTGTCTTTCCTTGCTTTTGTGTTTAGCGTGCCTGAGCATGCGTTCGAAAAAATTAGCAGGAGGGAGCACGTCGTAAATATATGCAAGCATCCGTCAAAAATACCTCCATCAGAAAAACGCTGATAGCGGAACAGCGTTTTATTCTACCTAGACCAAAGAAAGGTTAAGAACTGCTTCACAGAGTATCACATTGACATAAAGGGGCACACTCTAGCACTGTGCTCAGCTAATAGCCATAAAAAAAATCTTAAATGCAACCTTTCATTTATCTGAGGTAAAATTGAGTTGGTTTAAAGCGCAGGGAGATTGGTTTTCTTGCATTCATTATTCAATAAAAATTAATTATAAACATTACTTCCTAACTAAAAAAGAATTTGAATTTGTACATGAATGAGAGTAACAAATAATTGTCATCGCTAGGAGGAAATGAAAAAACTGGTACCAAAAAAAAAAGCCAAATATTCAGCACAAGTAGGCAACAAGAAATATAGGACATCTTTATTGAAATGAGTGTTCGGGGCTTCAGCCAGACGAGATGCACTATTTTCATTCAGGTGTACCGTCACTGCGGCTGCCGCAGAATGTCTGCTTTCCAGCTCACCTACAGGTAGCAAACCTCTCTGCTTAATCAAAAGGTGCTTTCAAGGCGTTAAGCGAATCGAGAGAAACAGCTACGAGTCTTCTGTGTGCTGCTGGTAGATGACGATGTCCATATCAGTCGCTTCTGTGACCGCATGTGAAAATACAGCGTGCGTAGAATGTGTTTCTCTGACGTCCCTGTCCCTTTTGCCCTTCAGCCTTCGCTAAAATCAGCTCGTAAAACAGTCTGGATGAGCGTTACATAGACAGTCCTCTCCAGTCCATTTTTATTAGTGCTGTATTCAGCCAAACAAGATTCACCAAGTAGCCCAGAAGCAGCATTGAATAGAACTATTCGCCGATGTTCGATAGGATAGTGATCGGCACCATCGTGACTTCGCTACTGTCGATCAGCTTTATTGGCGCCTTGCGCGTTGATTCCTCCGCCAGTGCTGTCGATGAAAATCTCAAACAAAATACAACAGAAGATAAGCGTCTTCCATTACATGTTGATTCAATGCAGTTTGAGCATATTGGCGACAGATTTTTTTCAAATGATCCTTTATGTTGCACTTCTCAGGTGATGCGCAGCTCTCTTAAGCAGGCAGATTTAGTTGTGTTAATGGATTGATGCTTAGCGCGGCTATTCGTGCATCCGCGGATAACAAGAAGCGTTTTCCAGCTGTAGCTGCACTGTCAGCGGACAAACCTGTTTTTACGCAGCGGATCATGAAGCCAAGAGTGAAATTATGTGCTAATATTATTAGTCAACGTTGAGAAATGGGTTCCGGGTAGATGCATTTCGATAACCTGAAAAGCTGGTCGTCTTCATCATCATCATCATCATCAGCCCGACTATACCCACTGCAGAACGAAGGCCTCTCCCATACTTCTCCGATTAACCCGGTTCTGAGCTAGCTGCATCCACTTGACCCCTGCGAACTTCTTAACCTCATCCGCCCACCTAACTTTCTGCGGCCCCGTGCAACGCTTTCCTTCCCTTGGAATCCAGTTTGTTACCCTAAGCGACCATGGGTTATCCTCTCTTCGCACTTCGTGTCCCGCCCATGTCCATTTCTTCTTCTTGATTTCCGCTAGAATGTCACTAACTTGAGTTATTCCTCTTACCCAATCTGCACGCTTCGTATTTCTTAATGTTACCCCTACCATTTTTTCGCTCCATAGCCCTCTGAGTTGTCCTCAACTTAAGTAGAACCCCCTTGGTTAGCCTCCACGTTTCAGCCCCATAGGTGAGTACAGGTAAGACGCAACTGTTGTATATTTTCCTCTTGAGCAATACCGGTAAGCTGCTAGAGATAATCTGCGAGTGCTTGCCAAATGCGCTCCATCCCAATCTTATTTTTCTTGTTATTTCCTTATCATGGTCCGGATCTGCGGTTACTACGTGTCCTAAGTAGACAGATTCGCCTACTACTTCCAGTACTTCCCTACCTAATGTAAACTGCTCTTCCTTCCCAAGGCTGTTGAACATTACCTTAGTCTTCTGCATATTGATTTTCAAGCCTACCTTTCTACTTTTCCTGTCTAGGTCATCACTCATTATTTGCAGTTCATCCCTCGAGTTGCTTAGCAAGGCAATGTCATCAGCAAATCGCAGATTACTGAGGTATTCTCCACCTACCCTTATCCCTAACTGCTCTCATTCCAAAAGCTGGTACTTTCTCACAACCTTCCAGCTTTATTTGTGGAGGGCATATTCTGTCCATTACGACTCCTGTGGGATTTGATAGGTTGAGTGGGTGTTGAGACTTGGGGCCAGAGAACCTACTCATAAATTCCACAAATCCAAAATGGCGTAACCTTTGTGTGTTCGCAAACATTGCAGCGTTGCGCCTGTTCACACATCGTTTCCTGAGGAGCTATGTCATCTCTCTGTACCAACGCCTCCATGGCACCAATCAGTGAAATAAAGTACAGGCGAGATCACAGCAGGATTGTATATAAATGGGAAGCCCGGAAAATTAAAATAATGTACTTTGTTGCTTTTGGCATCGGGAACGGCTCTGGCTGGATCGCAAAGTTTTCTTTTTCCTTCTCTATTATAAAATCCAAAACGCTCTTGGGTTATACCACAGTCCTTCAAATTTTCTCGTAATACCCTTTGGTATTCATGTTTTATTCTTATTGGCTTCGCAAAGTTTACCTAGTGGAATGAAGTAAAATCTATACGTACTTGCATTATTTTATTTGTTACCACGCACTCAATCCCAAACACCTCCGCATGAAAACGAAAGCTTTTGGGAATTAATTTTATACGCCTGAGTTTTGCCGGTGTAGCCTCAGACCTGTGCGTCCTCGGTATTAGCTTTCGAACGAATCTTCCGCTCGATTACAGCGTTAACGAGTGCGTAAATCTCGAGGTCTCCCTCACCTCAGTTCCTTCTGACAGACCACCGAAGAGCGCCCACAGTTCTAAAGTCGTATGATCTGCTACCTGCTCTCAGTCTACAATACATGTCCTGCCCCATGGCTGTTGTTATCGCGAATGCTGGATTGTCTTTCTACGGGGCAGCTTTCCGGAGTGCTGTCTAGGTAAGTTATAAACATAGTCAGCTAATACGTATATAACACGCTGAGCCACTGGTGTCTATTGGTGTCGGAGTGTGAAAAGATAGAGGAGAGATTTATTTTCGGTCCTTTCAGGACGCTTTTGTTTGAGTTCGGGCCCAGCACATGAAAATATCCTTCAAAATTGTTCCGGTGATATACTTTTCCCGTCCGACACGCTATTGAGAAAATTGTGTCTTTCTCAGCTAGGAGGCACTCGTCTCGGTGGCTCGCAGTAGGCATTTTTTCTGAAAGCTACTGGGAACAACATGAAGAATAGGATCTCCTTTTCCCCTTTACCATTCTTTGCCTCGCTCCGGCTTCTCTGTCTCAGAGTCAGGAGGAGCGTTTTAGGAATCTGGAACTCCGCACATCACTTGAGCTCTCCATGACCACATATCCACGCGACTCCGCTCCGGTCGCACTAAGTCACCCGATCGCGGTGCGTGAAGCAAGCCGTTTACTACGGCACGCGACCTATACATTGGACCCTACGGCCTGCACCTGATAAGTCCTGGGCACCGCACGCCTGGGAAAATCCGGTCGGCGCTCGCGCGTGCGAATCGACGGGTGCACCCGGAAATGTCTGCGGGCGCCGCACGCCGAGTGGGACTGTTCGATCGCGCAGAGCGATAGCGGGCCACCGTGGTGCGATGACACGCCGCACCAAGTTCGAGGACAACGAGAGGTGGCAGAGGTGTGCATGCTTTCCTGTAATTGCTGTCTGAAACGGTCAACGCTTATCCGCCCGCAGACGTCGCGGCACTAAGGAAACAGCTTTGTTAAACAGAGGGACAAAGCAGAACGTCCGAGCAGGAAAGCTTGTCAATAAATGCTCGTCGTGCGTGTTGCTGGTAAGGCTGCTCGCTTGCTTTCCGGGAAATCTGCCAAGACGATATCATGCGTGCGTTGTTATAGTCTAGATTACAATCTAGAGTTAAGATAACAGTTTCTGTCGCAAGTATACGGTGGATGACCGAACGACTGATCATTCTTCAATGTCCGCAACAAATGCATGGGAGGGAATCAAATCCAACTCGCACTTCTCCAAATGCACACGCACGCACAAATCATTCCAAAATTTACAAGTACCGGTTGTATTCCGTATATTTCTATCAACTAAATTTAAGTACGTAAGCTGTTACGAATGTATATTATTACCTTCCACTGTAAAGGTACATAATAATCAATTCAGTTACAAATAACGGATAAACAGTGTGCACTGGTGGTCGCGTATTGTGGTTTGCTCTTCAGTGTGCTGTCTGCATACCAGAATATGAACAGCTTCCGGAACCACGTTATTTCAACAGGTTTCATGCAAAGGTACAGTATAGATGAAATGCGGCAGAGACTGTTGTTGTGGGCAGGCCCTAACAGAAAGGAGGGCTTGAAGGGAGGCACACTCGTGGTCTTTTCTTAATTGTGTTGGAAGCTCAATCTAACCTTAATCAAAAGAAAATGTGCACTGCTAACTCATAATTTAATATTTTCACCTAAGATTATCACGTAAGATTTTTGCCTTTTTTGCCAACATCGAACAAGACTCTTTTCGTTGTCTGAATAAATACAATGGTTTTGATATGCACACCACGCTCTCTCCAAACTTCGGAAAAGCAGGATGCACAAAGTGAATTCGCTGCACCAAGCACGCATACTGCGGCCTTCTAGCGAGCGATCGCTCGTTCATGCATAACGAAAGTTGTAAATGTGTGGCACCGGACATGCAATAGACTACCTCTCACGGCAAGATGCCGCTTACCTGCAACCTACTTACAAAATTGCTGGATATTTTAGTTAAACGCGCGTACGTGAGCTACGGAAATAGCTAACTTAGGGGAATATGTTTTGTTTTTTACTTCTAGGTACAATACCACTGGCGAGGGTATGTGACGTTGGCTTCCAAGTGAGGAAGGCTTAGTTCCTTCCTTTGAAAGCAGATACGATGTGCCGTTACGAAGAGCACCGTGCTTGGTCGTGTCGACGACCGATCGCTGCGGGGAGCGAATACGTCTCGATGCTGCAGACAGGAGTCGTCTGTGTACACCTTTGCCCTAAACACTGAGGGTAGCCTTCATGGAAGGGCGGCTTTTCAAAGCCCTACCTTGAGTCTGTTCCTAGCGAAGTCTGGGCGGCGTGTGAAGCGTATTTTTAATGGGAGAACGCGACGCCTTTCGAACCGTTCTTTGCGCAACATCCACCTGAGAAGAATCCCTTAACAAACGTTCGTCCTTCACACCTACATACGGTACTCATGGCCGGGAGTGCAGTTCCACGCCATCATTTTAGCCAACAGCGACAATTTTCAATTATTGACAGCAAATATCTATTGCGTGCAGCGCATTCCATGAAATGCTTCTCCCTGCTAAAGCATTGAATTTTTCTAGCTAAAACGTAGTAGAGATATGGCATCTGGGTCCGTATTCCGAGTTTGCGTCGTTATCGAAGTGTCGCTATTTCACGTGACCTCGAGTCATCTGATTGGTGGAAACGCCGGAACCGGGTGTTGCCACCCTGGAACCGGATGCGGTGGCAACATCATGTTCTGGCGTTTCCACCAATCAGATGACTGGAGGTTGGGGCGACAGCGACACTTTCGATAGCGACGCAAACTCGGAATACGGACCCTGGTCTAGTCGGCACTGCAGTCTAATGACAAGCCTTTTGCGCTACTTAAGCTCAGAAAAATGTTTGGAAATGACACAGCAGTGTCGGGAAGAACCGGAAATTGCCGGAAATTGTCAGATTCGAGCAAAAAAAGTTTGTTATTCGCATCGTCTGCGGCAGAGGCGAAGCCAAAAAAGATTACTGCATCTCCTGTAGTCGGCAGTAGAACGTTTCTGGTGCCAGCATGAAATCGTTACTGGCATAGCATGTTGTTTACAGGTGCGAGCAGCCTTCTACTGTAGTATTCAATTCGCAAAGTGATAGCTTTCTGCAAAAGGCTACCTGCTTCTTTCGTCAAGCTCTACTGCTCGGCTTACGCAGCTGTAATGGCGACGATATTGAAATGCAGAACGATGCAGAAGCATAAGCGGCCACCAAGAGACGTTCTCTTGACAAGAATGTAGGAGAAACAGTGCGTTCGAGTGCTCCCCGAGCGTGTGTAAAACCGCCTTCTAAACAGGGAAACGCCATGATCTGGCACCACAACGCTGTGACAGTCTTCATTCCAAATGCACAAACGCGCTTCGAACTCACGGCCAGCGTCGGGCCTTATTCTACGCGTGAGGGTGGCACAATGGCGCATCTGGACGACCGTTCGCAATCGCACGTATCTGCAGCTGAAGCTGCAAAATAACCCGCAGCGGGCTGGTGACTTCTATTCAGCGATGAACTCCGGGTTTGTTCGCATTACGGTGATGGATAGCTCCTTTATACACCTCCGTTGTTTCAGAGGTCCGATCTGGGAAGCAACTTACGCAATCGGTGGGTCTATTGCTTTCGCACACTTGCGCAATCATGCGGTGACGCTACCGCGTTCTGAACGGCAGCCCGCTTTACGGCTGGCGTTGAGTTTCCTGTACCGGCGATGGACGAAAGGTCGGGTATTTTCTAGGCTGTAATGAAAAATTCTACTTGAACTATATAAAGAAAGCGATTAGCTTGACTGCGGGTGGCACTCCCCCAAACCATAAAAGCATGCACTTGTGCAATGCAAGGGGTTTGTAATCACCTTTACCATCACCACTGGTTTGTAGTATTGTACGGTGAAAGCAGCACCGATTGTTGGTTATGCGAGAGGTATAGTAGTGGACAACGCTAAATCTACATTTTTTTTTATTTCCAAAAAAATATCGAAATACCACACCTACGCTCAAAACCGTCTGAAGTGAAACAAAAAGAAAAAAAACTAACGCCACCTTTGCCCTTGGTGCAGCATATGATTATATCTTTACGCTACAAATAGCTTGCTCGCTCGGGTTTTGTTCTTTATTTAAGTGGAAACAGCTTCGGCAAATTCAATACTGCGGGCCACCCACAGTGAAACTAATCGCTGTCTTTATATTTTTAAAGAAGAATTTTTCATTACAGGTGAGAAAATACCCCACCCTTCGTCCCTTGCTGGTGAAGGAAACTCAACGCCCGCCGTAAAGCGGACTGCCGTTCATATCGCTGTAGCGTGACCGCATTCTGAACGCGCAAAGTTTGCACGTGATTGCGCATGTGTGTGAAAGCAATAGACCCATCGATTGCGGAAGCTGCTTCCCAGATCAGACCTCTGAGACAACAGAGGTGTATAGAGGAGCTATCCATCAGCGCAATGCAAACAAAACCAGAGTTCATCGCTGAAGAGAAGTCAGCGGCCCACTGCGGGTAATTTCGTGGCTTGAGCTGCAGATACGTGCGATTGCGAACGGTTGTCCAGATGCGTCGCTAGGCGGTGGCGCCCACACCCGTTTGGCCTTCGATTGCGAGTAACGCTTCTGCCAGCAACAGAAAGGAATGCAGAAAGTATGCACAAAGGGCGTATTCTGTCTGCCAGTGTAGTCCCACGCGAGCAGGCTTTACGACAGACAGCGCTGGGCTCATTCAACGTGTTTCTCTCGAGAGCAGAGCGGCACGGCGTGGGAGACTCACGCGCGAACGCTTTGCCGACGCACACCTACGCTGCCAGTTAGACGCGGCACTGCGCAATGAGGCCTGCTATGCCAGCGCTGCCGGATGCTGCCTGCGAAGAAATTGCGGCGAAACCTCACGGCGTTCGTGGAAGAACCACAATAGTACACACGTCTGCAGCAGCCATGTGGATTCGGGCTTTATTTTGAGTAGTTGCAATTGTCTTCTGACACTGCCGACGCAAGAACAGAATGCTAAAGAGAGAAACGTTTAGCCTTGTTGTGCATGCTAGTGCAAAGCCCACCAACTCAGTCAGACATATTGTGACGAGAAGTTTTAGACAGAGCAGAGTTGTGCCTTTTTCTAACAATTGTCAGGGTATACCTTTCTCCACCGGTGTTATCAGAACGGAAGTGAAAAGAAAAGTTGTCATTTGCGAGCGGCCTAGAGAGCGCGGATCTTCCTGCAGCAGAGATCTACCACAGCGTTTTGGAGACAGTGAGAGGTGGCTTCGGTACTTTCATTTCCTCGGCTCCCCAGGAAATAAACAAGGTACCAAATGAACCAACAAACGAACGAAAGTGGCTACGCTGTTCAAACGATATACAATCTCACATCAAGAGGAGTCGAGGGAGCGCTGTTATTCCTGCATGGATACTTTCGCGGCAGCGGTAAACGGATGGTGATTCTAGCCCGCCCTTGAGACTGAGTTGCAGAAAATGAAATTTGCGAGCAGCCTTCTCTCTGGCGATGCTCGACTGAGCACAGAGCGAGGCGAGTTCGCGTCCAACAAGGCGGCTCCACCGGCAGGCCCTGGTAACCTCGCGTGTACACCACCGAAGTGAACGAAAGCAGAGCGGCGTATCCAAGCGTGAGCTAAGGTCAGCCTCTTTAGTTTCCGCTGCGTTTCTTTCATATCGCGCCGCTCTTTTGAGCCGTCGTGACCGATATGGAGTCGCAAGCTGACTAACCGGTACAGGTGGCTAGCGGCGCCTCGGCCCATGAGCTGCCTCAGCGCAGCGGAGGGGCGAGAGGCCGTTTCTTACGCGGTATTAGCGGTGCGCTTATATGCATGTGTACGGCATACGAGAAGCCGCCGGAACATTGTCCTCTTCTTCGGACCAGGACTCAGGGCTTTCATCTATTCAAGTATGGGCTCAGAATTGTAATTCGCTCTCAAGGCATGCAACGGATGCTCGGTTGCCCAGAAAGTGACATCATTTTGCTTTTTTTTTGTAAGCAGCCAGCGATGCGTAAACACTTCCTTTTGCGACATTAGGGTTGAAGAAATTTCAGAGTTATTTCCCCAAACGTTGATGGGGATAAGCGTTCGATCGCGGCCGTGACGGTTGCATTTCGATGGAGGCGAAACGTAAGGAGGCAGTTTGCTATGAAATGTGAGCCCTCATAAAACTCATCCAGGTGGCCTAAATTAATCAGGAGTGTACTACGCTTGCTACTACGGCGTCCGTTATACTCGCACATCCCACTTTGAGAACTAGTCGTGGCAGTGGCAACACCTTTCAAACCACAAACTAAACGATAGTCACTGCAGGTACCTGGGCTTAGGAGCCACTGAATCATATTACACTCGCACTATATATGGTGCATCTCCTGGTTCAACAAAATCTCCAGGTTGGCAGCACTGCCTGTGTTACCCAGCCCTTTGCAAGAGCCCTGTTTCGAACGTCGCACTATGACTTCGAGGGCAATAGGATTGTATACTTGTAAACACGGCACGACCCAATGGCCACTTCCACGCAAACAGGAAATGAGCGGAAACTCGCTATTTCGTCCGTCTCGCTGTCTCCCCGAGTATCTGCGTCGCTGATAGCGTCTGAGCCCAACGATGCCGGACCGCCGCGGTGCCGCTGCGCCGGCAATTGCCAGTCCGGTCAACAATGCTGCAGGCTCCGCCCTTGTAGGCATTAAAGAGGTCATACCTCTATGGCGAGCTGGCCAGGGCACGTATGTTGTAACGTTTCCATTTCATTTTTTCCGCTCAGCTGTCGTTGGTCGCGACTGTTTGGTTGTGTGTCGGCCGAGTCGGGCGACACCAACGACCGAGGTTTGAAAAAGACGAAAAAGAGACATTGCAAAACGAGGCCCCAGGGATCCCGTATTATTTCCGTTTCATCTTTTTTTTTCGATACTAAGGCGACGCCGGTGTGAACCTCGACGCTCTCAGTTCACGAGTTACTTTAAATATGTGCTGCCTTCAGCTAACTAGACATTTGACCGCAGTAATAACACAGACAAAGGGAGAAGTGGCGCCAACATAAGTGCCGTTTTAAGCCAGCCACTGTGTTTTAAGTTTCCCGTTAACGCTGATCATATCTTTGTTTCGTCATGACCCCATGCCTAAGTCATAATAACCACATGCCTAAGTGTTACAGTTTTCTGTGGTAACAGAAGTATTCTTTCTACATTATTAAGGCGAAAGCATTTAAAGGCTTATACTGTTGGCGTCCTTCTGGTCACACCATAGCTGCCAATCAAATGACATCATGATGACGTGATCAGAAAAATAAGAATCCTATCTCCAACGAGAATCGAGCCTTAATGCCCCGGATCGCCTCCGCACGCTTTAATTAACTATTCCACGCCCGGGATAGTGAAAAGCATATCAGATTTCTGCTTGTCTACCGTGAAGATGATAGTAGCGATGACAATGACGGTGCATTTAATGGATAATGATGAGAAAAAAAATGATGCACCGTGTGCACCAGCAACGCTTAGGCTTTCGCATTTCTGCTGTGTAGATTCAACAGTGCTCTCGGAATGTTTTTAGCAATGAGTTGGTGTAGGCACAAAAAAAAAAAAAAAAACGTAATTATTTGCATCGCTCTTGTTCAGTGATCTCAGAGAGTAAGTGAAGAAATGCATATTAGAAAAAGGTTCCACTCGCACCCTAATATCTGGTAATGCAGCTCAGCGGTGTATTGTGGGAAGCGTCGCAAACTTCTATGTCCATGCGAATAATGAGATTGCAGTTTTATTTTCAACCGTGGCAGTCTCTTCACTCGCACGTCAAATGAAAAGTACACACATTGTGGAAATGTGCTGCTTTTGATGGTTTAGTTCTCTTGATGAACTGGCATGCCGCTCAATTAAATCCCTGGCCTTGCATCCCTCCCTTGCGACCAACTTTGCATCCCTTGGATTTTCCTGAATACAGACTACACTGATTCCTTAGTGTTTATAAAAGCTGACATAGTAGTGCTACAATGTCTGCAGCACGTACCGTTTTGCAAAGATTCGAACATACCAATGTTAAACTGGGCATGTGAAAAGCCGACAGGTTTCACTGTTGGTGAACTGAGCGGCATATTGTTCCTAATTTTGGAAGCTAACACTGAGATGTGCCGAGCCTGAAGTTTTAAAAATGTTCGAACAGTTCAGATATCTCCGGTCCTAATGATTTAGGGCAAGGAAAAATTTATAGACAACTAGAAGCGCCTACGTCTACGCAGGTGAAAGCTAGCTCGCGCAACCGCATTGGATTCTCACGCGTCCTTCTGGAGTGCGCGCCATCACACCATCACATAATCGGTTGCTTGGTGCATTGTGTACTCTTTCTGCACCTATGGGAGCGACCACTCCACTCCTCTTCTGAAAACGCCGGCTACGCTAGATCACGTGATATGGCGAGCTGCTTAGGGCATACATTTAGAAGAACATATATCGATCGGTTCGAATCACAACCGCTAGCTAGGCTCGCAGATGCATGCCAATGATGCAGCTAAATGTTGCACCTTCACCAGCAGCGCTTCGCGAAAAACGATTGCGTGACAATTTTGAATAAGACGAAAAATTTGGGGCCCTATTGATGTCCATTACTGATGTCCTGCGACTAACTGGCATGCCACAGGCGACAAAAGCAGTCAGTATGGGGCCTGTGGCGCTAGTGAAAGACGACAAATGTGGACCAAGGTATGAAAGGATATCTGGTCTTAACTAGTTATCGTGCAGCATACTAGGCCTTAATTCAATGCATTAATCAGCAAGCTTGCTTTAGAGCGGAATATCTATTTTTTTCCCATGGCAAAGCCAAGGTCATCTGTGTCGGAACATTTGGCCGTGATCTCTTGCGGTGTGCAGCAAACATCGCCGTCTTCATCAAATGCTAACTAAAGAAAACCATCGCGCTTTGCAGTGAGCATCATCGTCTTCATAAAGCATCATCTGAGTGGCTCTTTCATTTAGGCTTGGTATATACTCCATACACATATAGCACCTGGGCAAGTGCTGACGAAGTCCGTGAGCGTAGTGTCAGGCGAAACCACCAGGCGGCGTGGCGCAGAGGAAGCCACTCTCATTAAAGACGGAGACCGCCGCCGTGCCAGACAGGCTGCCAAGACAATCGAACTACGAGATTCCGGAATACTCCATTGCCCAGAAGCTTACCAAGAGCTAAAGCAAGCCGAGACCAAATCGGCAGTAGCGACGGGAGCTGCTGCCGAGTGCTAACGCTCGTGAAACTCAGTTGTTTCAAGGCTAGTTGAATCCTTACAATTATTTTCTTATACTGTACCGTATCTATTGGTACCACTACTTTCGGTGACATGTTCTGCGTTGATTGAGACATATAAGGCTTTCACCGCGAAAACGTTGCAACCAGGAAGCTCAAACAGCATCCAAGATAATACGGGTGCAAATGAGGACTTTCTTGCCAGGCACCTTAAACAACTCGTCCATCGCAGCTGATTATCGTGATAAGTGGATTACTAATATACAAATAGCTTGCTCACGCGTCTAAATTATCGCCGTCGTCTTTCACGAGTTTTCTCGCTTCTTCAAAATGCTATAGCTTACAATGGCCGCCGTATGCAGCTGCCTTAAAAGCTTCAATGAGCACTGAAAAAGAGAGAAAGCCTCTCTTATGCTGACAACGGTAATTTATTGTAGCCGTACACGATGGTGACGGGCTTCCAAATCGGCCGTACGCGTCGCTCTATTACCGCAGAGGAGCGAGCACTAATGTATGTATATGAGGTAGGGTAATCAGCGACAAGGACTAAAAGGGCTGTCCACCATGAAAAAGAGACGCGCCTAAGCGCGGGGCGATAAAAAGCCCACAAAAAAAGCGAGGAAACCTGGCACGTGCCCAGCTGGCAGGGGAGCGCATAATGTAAAGCACCGAAAGCAGCCATAAAGAGATGAATCGTGTTTCCTATCTCCAAGAACAGATGCGGGCGAAGGAAGCAGCGCTTCCTGTAGCCATGGAACCTGTACATTGCTGGAAAGTTGCTACCACCATGTTTGAGGCGTCGTAGTCTGATCTGTGCCTCCTAGCAGAACATTCGCATGCTTACATCCACACGCGACGGGGCGATTATTTTCGAACTGACACAGACGGCGTAAATTTTTTAAACAAATGAACGTTCTTTCTTATGCATGTCAGTTCTGGATGAGAGGCAACCGATATTACAAACATGATGATTCCTCCTGACGCTCTCTTTCATAGCTTTGCCAGCGATGGCAAGTTGGCGCCGTACTTTGCTAGCCGGAAAGAGTACGCGGAAGAAGGCACTTTTCCAGCCTCAATATCTGAGCAATTACTACGGATGCACTTCGCTGTACTGCATGCTTGACAAGCGAAGCAAATAAGAGTACCAGGCTCCCTCGTTTCTCTTGCGCTGTTGTTAATTTCTGCTAGCTCATCACGAACTATGGTAAGGTGTCGCCCCTTATTTTCCTTCGTATTAACCATCTCAGTGCAGACCTCGTTCAGGAGTCTGTTCTTTACCCACATACCCTCACGAAGTACGAAGTCTGTACTTTGCCCCTGCGATTTAAAAACGCGGGTTTCCGCTCACCAACAATCAGTTAACGTATGCGACATGTCAATGTTTTGTCATTTTTTGAAAGTAAATCGGTTTTCAATTCTTAAAGCATTTTGTTTTATTTGCAATCGCTAGCGAGAAAAACGTTAAGGTAAAATGTCTCATTAAAACTTAAGAGGAAGTTTTAGCTTCTGCTTAAAAGCAAATGCGGCAATGGGCGTTCGTTTGCTTCATCTATTTTCTTAGCTACGGCCAACTAAGACGCAGTTATTCCATACTTGCTATAGTTTTATTCCATTTTATTCATGCCCTCAGCAAATTCTTTTTGCAGCCAACGCACAGCTTCATTTCCAATAAAAGATTTGCGTCGATAACGCTCGTCAGGTATATCATGCTGAGTCGTTCGACAACACTGGAATATGCATAGACTGGCTCATGCTAGCAACTGTCATCTTCGACGCATTCCTGTCGCAACCAGACTGAGATCGTTTCCCACGGGCGACGCGACCAGAGCAGCGATGAATGGCGGGGCGATCAATGAAATTAGAACTAGACGAGTCGTTACACTTTACTACTCACGAATACGTTATCATTGATATCGAGAAGGGAGCAAAATGAGAGAAAAAATATATTTGCATGCACGTTAACTGTTGCGCACTGCTCAGAAACTAACGCATCACTACTGCGTTCCTCTCTGAATCTATAGATTGCACTAAAGACAGACTAGAACGAATCGACTCCGCAGAAAACGCATTTTTAGCAGGGAATCAAGCAATGCGTAACATGTTTTCGTTCCCTGAACAAAAACACCGGCACCCTCATCTATAAATTTCTTTCTCTTCGTTTTCCTTCGCTTCGAGATTGCTATTTTCATACGCATATACGAATGAAACTCCTTGAAACTGCGATGTCTATTTTTGCATTGCGCTATCCCTCTCAAGCATTAAGCACATAAAATATTTTCCTTCCCATGACAGACTCATTTGAAAGAATGTCAACACAAGCAGAAACTGAAAAAGATTTGGGAAAATGTAGGTCACAACGGCCAACACTTATGCTACTTTGTCATGGGGAGAGGTGGAGTGACTAAAACGGCTCAAGAACGTTTCGGCCAAAACCAAAGCACGCAACTTTTTCTGCTCGCAGTTCAAAGGAGGGGAAAACGTGACGTTTACCTTCCCGAGCAATTAAGGAGTGCAGAGCTGCTGCAGGAGACTAAAAAAGCCAGTTTGCTCTATTTAAGCGCCCGTCAAAACAATGCTTTATTTCGCCCTCGTTTACACGCTCACACTTCTTATTCCTTACATTTATAAGCTGTCGTGCCTTCTCTGTACTGCTTGTGCTCATAGAAGCGGAAACTGCCCTTACAATACCACACTTTTTCGATCATGTCAAACCACTAACAACAAAATGTGCAACTCTACATTTGTTATTCGCGATTTACTTTCAATAATATGCATACATTGAACAATTTATTTCTGTTCGACAGTCTGATAAGAGACTGTCAAAGCAAATATAGACATCTGACTTCCCACATGCAACGAATATTAGTGCCAGCTCTGGAAACGAAGCGAGCGGTCGGCGTTAGCGCATTTAACTACCGGCTCCACCTGGGCACTGCGGCGTCTAAGTTGCGATTTTTTTTTTTAACTTATGGAACGCGAATGACTTGTATACACCGATGAGTACCAGTTGCCTGTATTGAGTTCAGTTATATTCAGTTTTTTTTTTTCCTCGGGTTGGAAGTCGATTGCAGAATCCTTTCTAATACCCTCGCATCACGGTCTTCATGTTTAGTGTTCTAATGTTGAAACTTCCACTTGAGCAGAACGCGCACAGCGAACTTTTGTTACGCGCTCGAAGCCTAAACCTCTGTGGTCTCAGGTAGAATATGGCTTGTTATAAGCGCTGCATCACTGTCAACCATAAAAGCTACTCACAACTACATCGATGACGAAGAAACGTTTTCTGGAATCACGTGCAGAAATACACACATTTTTAGTTGTACAGTTCTCTGTGAACTCATCTGTAACATTTGAAGTTCTACTTTCCTGCACTGCGCAGATAAATCATCAGAAGCCTTGATGTGAAGACAAGTAATCGCAGCACCCTGAAACACTAAAAATATTGCATTATCAAAAATAAGTTCTTTTCATAAAAGAGTAAAGTATATCGTAGTAAGATGTTAATTTTATGCCACAAATTCTGAGATACAAAAGCCAAAGCTTCTGCAAAAACTGTCATGGCCCGGACACGAATATATATTGGCCATAGAGAGCATCCAGTAATGACGCCAGTGCTGACTTAGCAGCTTGGTTAACATATCATTACGACGAGCTTTAGCGCGTAAAGTCATTTTCTCCAAGACTACTTAAACATCAACACGCGAGTATCTCCTAATGATGCAGCGGCGTTCCATTAAAATAACTTAAATGACATGTCGAAATTTCTTGTATATCAGAGATCATGTCTAAATAGACAAGCGTCTAGTTTGCTCGTTACAACTGTCGACAGTGCTGAGCGAGGAGTGCGCTCGAGTGGTGTTCGTGTGGGAAGTGCTGGTGACCTTTTCAAAAGGGAAGGACGAGGCGTTGCCCGAGAAAAAACTTACACAACATACTGCCTTGGTGTATCCACCGAGATTTATACCCGCAGTAATAAGCGACTGAAGAACAATGGAGAGTACAGCTGCAGTCGCAGCGTACGCTGTCGTGCCATAAAAGTGGCTTCTACCATCTACCAAATAGACAACCGTTGGGTCCCCAACTAGCATAGACGAGCGAGAATAACGAATTTTTCTTTTGGAACAGAAGTTGCGGCAAAGACAGTGAATAGCGAAGCGTTCTACTCCGCCTTCTTATTCTTCGCCTTTCTACACGCGGCACCTCCCAAACTCAGTTCTCGGGGACAGTGCGGCGACGTGCTTGACTCGCGCGCGAGCGCACGACGGAAGGAAGCGTCCGTCCGACAAGAGAGAGAGCACTCACCAGAGTCATTCCCGTGCCGGCATAACAAGCGACTGACGACGCCACCGCGTCCGAGGACCGGCCGCGGCAGCCACCACAAACCCCTCTTTCCGGTCCGAGAACGCTTTCTCCCGCACCGCCCTTGCCATTCTCGGCCCGACGCCTTGTTTCGCCCCTCTCCATGCGAAAACGACCACTCTAGTTTTTCTGTCAGGTATGATTCAAGGAGTATGCCAAGCCATGGAGTATGCTTCGAGCCCAAAGAAAGGCTCACGCAGCAAACTTCTGGCCGCAGCCATTAAAGTTTTTCGCACCGATTTATGAGCCCTTTAGGCAAAATATGACTGGTGAGATCGAACGTGAGGAAGAAATATATTGATCGCGTTCGTATGCATCAAGTGAACGATCGGTTTGCCGATTATTCGCTGCAAGGTGAGACGCACAAGATAGAGTTCATTTTGTAAAAAAAATAATAACAAAATTAAAATGAATTTGCGCACGGCTTGGAAGGCACATTCAAAGCAAGCAGTGCCTGCTGAAAAAACGGAACAAAAACCCGCAAAGGTGAGAGCCGACCGTCAGATGTGGTATTTCTTCGAAACCAGTGACATAGCCAGAAAGATGTTGTACGCCACCAGTCACAAAAAAGCGTAAAGAAGACGAAAGAAGGCGGATCCAGCTTGGAACATTTTTTGGGGTGTTCTGACACCAAGCCACCCCCCCCCCCCCCCCCTCTCTTCCTTGACTTGGCCCCTTGTCTTAAACCTACACCTGTTCTTCTTGTAAGATACAGGCAGGTCGTGCATACGTATGTGACATTACGAACTAAAATATCCGCACACCGGAAGCACCAGCTTAATTTCATCATGCATGCGTTCGAAGGCAATAGCAGAAGCCTATACAAAGTGCGCTTGGTGCATCTGCGTAAGACTCCGTGGGCTACTCAGCTTACAGTGTCAATGCTGCGACCCACCGTTCCCTCGTTTGATTGCGCGGGAAGACAAGCTGCTGGAGAAAAAGAAACGAAAAAGGAAGAAGATATGACCCCATGCAGATGCATGTACCAAACTTTCTCTGGAGGGTTGCAGATTCCACAAGCCACTTAAGACCTTTGCCAGGCCAAGCATGCCTTGCTCGGCACCCAGGTGGCAAATTAGGAGGCCACTTCGAAACTGAGCGCCACACACCTGCATGTTGCGCTTGTCGGGCGCCGTGACGAGAACAAGTCAATTCTCTGCAGCTCAAGTGTGCGTGAGTCAGCTCATTTTGTCGTAGCATGTACTGCATCGTTTGTTTTTGTGCCAATAGAGTGCGAGAGCAGGCAGCGACAAATCGCCGGTGCAGCCAGTGAGCATCCGAGAGTACAGAAAACACGTGCCTATAGATTCGTTCCGATGCCAGAGTGGCGTTGTGCCAGGTGACGCATAATGTGAGCGGAGGGTGAACCTCTATCGGTAAGGCAATGCCTCGGCACTAAGAGTTCTCTTCGTCCGGCAAACAGTGGACATGGCGACAATGAGCCAGTCAAAATTACCGGGGCTACTTTAGAAGAACGTGAATGAAAACGTGAACTACTGGACGCCTAGCCCCGAGTTCAATTTTCACGATCATTCTTTTTGCTCGTGATAAAATGTGCCCGGCCGAAACCAGTCTTCAGAGGTGCATATTTGAGAGCGCAGCTGTTATGCGCCCGCTTGGCGGTTGAGCCGCGTCGCTGTTGATGCCGTCGCCAGTCCAACTGAGTAAAAAAGAGTCACGACTCACGAGCCACCAGAGAGTGACAAGCCAAAGAGAATTTCTCCGAAAAAGAAGAGCCACGAGGTCTGCTCCGCTCGCTCAAACCTCTTCGCTCTGCGTCTGAGAAATTTTCTTTGGCTCCTGAAGAAAGTAAGGAGTGCTTTGTAACTGCACATACGTACACAAGCATTTTTAAAATTATTTGCTTCAATATATCGAAAAACGTTTAAATAGAGGCGCTCAATTTTCGCATTGAGGATTACTGTAATCATCCTTATGATTTTTTGTGAAGCTTCTCTGCACAGGCATGTCTAAACTGAGAAATGGCTCGCGGAGAAAAGCAGTGAAGCATTTACAGGGCCGTATGTTACGTGGCCCACTGAGTACTACAGATGGAGAATCCTGCAAGCAAACCTTTACAATCTGGAATTTCGGAAAAGCTCTTCCTTCTGTGTTTTATTGATGGAGGCAACAGGTCACTCGCCGTCAATTATTCTTTTTTTATATTTAGAGCCTATAGGCCGGCAGCAGCTGCTTCGAAGTGGAGCTCGGCCTGACCACAGAACCGGTCACTTTGCGGTCGGCAGGCTGCGAGCGCTGTAGGCTTTTGTTACGGGGCTCAGCTGAGCCGGTGATCTACGCGGAAGTTGCGCGAAGCATCTGCTGCCCTTTGGAGGTCTATGCTCCTCGCCCATCGTGTGGAGAAAAGGGCGCGAGCTTCTTTCGTGCTCTCCGAGTAGCATCAGCGGGTTCCTGGGAAAGTCCGCTTCCGCAGTTTCTTCGCTTCTGCGGCATCCTCCTCCTCACGACGGCTCTCTCTTTTTGGAGACCGTGCTTCTAGTCTGGAGAACGATTTGGCCGGAGAGGAGGCGCTTTGCGGAAAATGCGCAATAGGAGATGAATTAGCCACGGTTACTTCACGCCCGTTTCGGCCGTGAAGAGCATCTCTAACGATGGCGCGTGCTGCATCCTGTGATTATTCGGCGCAGTGGCATGGCAGACGCATGTATGTGAGAGCGCTTTCTTTCGTTGAACCGAGTGAAAGGACTGCTCTTTCATTTGAAATGCATGGGTAAGATAGCATGCATTCTAGGAATGCAAACGAAGACTGAAGATGGATGATGACAGGCGCTGGGGTATACCGCTTCACGGGGTAGCTGTGCGACGCCTTAGCCGCACGTATATTCAGGCGGCAATTTTTAGAAGTGTAGCAGTACGCGCCCCGTGACCGATGTCGTCGATGTTGTCCTGTTTATTGGTTGCACATTTATTAATTTTAACGTAGATTCACCTCTGAAAGGCTGTGAACTCGCTGACGACATTCCAGAAATGTGAACAATAGGACAGGCTAGGCGCGAGTGATGGGAAAGCACATAAGAATCATGCATTCTGTCAGTTTCTAAAGGCAATGCAGCTCTTGCACATAGCTATTTGGAGTCATGCGATGCGGACTGCGGGGACGGGAACATTTCGCTACCGTGTACCGCGCTCACAGATGCTCTGGAGACCACTCAGCCGGTCTCGCCTTGAGTTGTAGAGCGTCTACGCTTAGGGTTCAAATCAGTACTCAATGTTGGAAAGCGGATTGGGTAAATTGCTTAAATTGCTTCCATATGTCACAAATATTGTCAGTAAATGGTGCTTTAAAGCCTCAAATGCCAAACAGTAAAAACCGATGGTACGCTATCAGAAGCAACACATATATATTCTGATTTTTTTTTTTTATATGAGCGTGTAGTGATTAAAGCAACCGGCGTCGAGAGAGGGACAAAGATTGGACACAGCACGCATAAGGCGTATTGAGTGGGCTGTGTCGAATTGTGGTCCCTGTCTCGCCATCGATTGCTTCAACCATGTGATACCAACTCGCCCAACAGCAGACTATATACAGCTCCCCTGTTACCTAGGGGGCTTTAGACCTCCAGTAGGGAGGGCTGAGATAGACGTAAGCGAATTGCCTTAAGTGATAGTTGCACTGACCTAACGAACGAACGGACTGACGGACAGATGGATGTGCAGGCAGAAGCAAATTAGAAAAAAAAAGGCTGAAAAACCTAAAACCAAGAAAATGAAATCGAGGAAGTGAGGAAGTGAGGCTGTACCTTTTCATTCATCAAAAACTACGGAGTGCACAATGCACATCAGGCATCATGCGCAGAAATCTTTCATGACGCAGTATTCATTAAACACGCTGAGGGACACTCGAAAGTATTTTTTTTTTCAAATTGTACGCGAAAAAAGAAAAAGGTATTTTTAAGCTATTGTGACCACAGTAATAGAGTAGCAGCTGTAGTGGTACAGCTTTATTTAAAAATAAAGAATGCCGGAATAAAAATATTAGCAGTGTTGTGGCTGTAGGAAGAAGGAAAAGAAAATGCATGGGCCTGCTACTGGCTCTATAACTGAGCCACCTCCACTGCGTCATGGGGACCGAAGAGAAAATAGAGAAGAAAGGAAAAAGAAGAGGGAGAGAAAGACGCGCGCCGCAACAACAGCCGTCGTCCACCAGCGAAGCAGTGGAGGGTGCAATGACGGCCTACAACAGATAAAATTCGGTGGCTGGCTAGCCCCCACCGCAAGCGGCGTTGACTTACCGTCCCAGTCCAGTAGGGCCAGGGACTTCCACCCTTCACCACCTCCTCCCTACCCCTCCCCCCCAAAAAAAGAAAAAAGATTCAGTGGCTTAACTCAGCTATGCCAGCATCTACGTAGCGAGAGGTATGTCTGTTGTTGTGGCTGTAAAAAGAAGGAAAAGACAATGCACGGGCCTGTTACTGGCTCTGTAGCTGAGCCACCTCCGCTGCATCTGATTTATTTATAGGAAGGGAAAGGCGCGGTAACTGTCTCACTTGTTTTCTGTGGACACCGCAACCGCGCCGTAAGGGAAGGGAGGAAGATGGGAGTGAAAGTGGAAACAGAGAAAGAGGAGCCGTAGTGGAGGGCTACGGAGTAATTTCGACCACCTGGGGTTCTTTAACGTGCGCTGACATCGCACAGCACACGGACGCCTCTTCGTTTTGCCTCCATCGAAACGCAGCCGCCGAGGTCGGGTTCGAACCCGGGTACTCCGGCACAGAATTCGGGCGTCTTACCACTGCACCACCCCGGCGGGGCTCCTGCGGATAGAAGAGCGAAAGTATAGAAGAAAGAAAAATAAGAGGGAGAATAACATGCGCGCCGCAACAGCCGTCGTCCACCACCTAAGCAGTGACGGGTGCAATGACGGCCTACAACAGATAAAATTCGGTGGTCTGACATCCGTAAAGCAAATTTATCAATAAATATGTCGGCGCGTTTCCAGACAAACCTCAAGCCTCAACGTCAGGAGGCGAGTCACCTAGGCGGCTTTTTTTTTGTATGTGAACGTCTTGCACCACGCCCCAGCATCATGTTGCATTGCGGAAGTAAAACAAGAAAACATTCCAAGTGCTGGCGAGGAGCATGAGCAGCGTAATGCAGTAGTGATGCCGTCGAGATACGGTTCATTTTGTAAATTGAGAGGAATAAAACGCAAAATAACGGGCACGAAGTCATTCCGTTCTGAAAAGATCGATCGTGGCTAAGTAGAGGCGTTAAGTATTAAAATGAATGCATATGTAGTTGCGTCGCGATACATGCATGTCGTGAGCAAGCCGTAAGTAAACATTTTGACAGGCTTCATACTCCCACGTCCGTGCACGGGCTGCATGGTCTGTGCCGTTCCCCCCCCCAAAAAAAAAAAAAATGAGGAAACCACACAGAAAGCGCAGAACAATATATGTGAACCATAGCGATACCACGGAGAAGAAGAAAATAAACGAACAAATAGTTAATAGCATATATGCCCGTTGATGACCGTGCGCTCACCTACCTGATACAAAATAACTGTATGCCTGCAGGGACATGTATCTAGACGGTCTCTGCAGTGAAGCGGCTCGGAGAAAAATACACTGCAATGTTTGCCTTTCCCAAAGGTGGCAGAACGTCCGCGTCAGTTCGAAGGACTACCCTGTTTTCCAGTCGTATCAAATGGGTCCAGGTGCACAACGCCACTAATGTACAGCTTTTCATTGTAGCTGTGTTTATCCGATTCCGACAAGCTTTTCACGGAGTCCGACTTTTCTACAGCACACACTACATTCCATTGTAGGTACTGCAAGTCTGACGATTTACGGGACTGTTCACATTACGATAAACTCACCGCGCACAGTTGCAGACGACAATGCAGCTCCGTCACTATCAGACGGAGCTGAAGGCAGCCGCGGTGGGCAGTTGCGCCGTCGTCTACTGAAATGCGAATGCGCGAGCTCAGCTATGCTAGGATATACGTAACGATAGGTACGTTTCCCTGTCTGAGCTTGTTGTGGGCATTCATGTTTAGCAATGAGAAAGAGCGTTATTTATGTCACAGGGGGCCCTTTGGTCCACTAAAGAGCGATGAGGCGAAAGCGTCTGTTGCGGGGGGTCTGCAGCCCTCCACTGCACACCTCTTTCGCCCTGTTTTCACTCCCACCTTCCGCGCCGGAGTACCTGGGTTCGAACCCGACCTCGGCAGCTGCGTTTCGACGAAGGCGAAACAAGAGGCGACCGTGTGCTGTGCGATATCAGCGCACATTAAAGATCCCCAGATGGTTGAAATTGCTCCGTAGCCCTCCACTCCGGCTCCTCTTTCTCTCTTTCCACTTTCATTCCCACCTTCCTCACTTCCCTTACGGTGCGGTTGAGGTGTCCACAGAAAACAAGTGAGACAGTTACCACGCCTTTTCCTTTCTATAAATAAATCAATCAGTTTCCTAACGACCATGTTAAGGTGTAGAAAGTAGTGGAATGCAGCAGACTCACTTGTCTAAACCTTGCAATAGTCTTTGTACTTCTACGTCCCATGTACCTTTCTTATGTACAGCTTATAAAAACAAATTAGGAAGGGATGCAAAAGGAAGGATGCGATGCAAAACATTGCTGAATCGTATCTAAGAATTAGGGCGACACCCTGGGTGACACTTAAGCTGATCCATTAAGAGTTAGACGCGGTAGAGTTTCACACTCACTAGAAGCTGATGGATGGCTGTTCCTGGTCCTACGGGGTTGGGACTGGTAGGTCAATGCCGCTTGCGGCGGGGGCTAGCCTGTCACCGAATTTTTGTCTGTTGTAGGCCTTCATTGCAGCCGCCAACGCTTAGGTTGTGGACGACGGCTGTTGCGCCTCGCGTCTTTCTCTCCCTCTTATTTTTATTTCTTCTTTATTTTCTCTTCTATCCGCACGCAATCTTCTCCCCTGATGAAGCTGGGGCAGGTAGGTCACTGCTGCTTGTGGCGGGGGCTAGCCTGCCTCAGAAGTTTTATCTGTCAGGCCGTCATTGCACCCGCCACCGTTTCGGTGGTGGACGACGCCCGTTGTTGCGGCGCGCGTCTTTCTCTCCCTCTTCTTTTTGTTTCTTCTCTATTTTCTCATCTGTCTCTACTCCGTAGCTCTCACTACGGCTCATCTTTCTCTCCTTCCACTTTCACTCCCACCTCCTTCCCTTCCCTTACGGCGCGGTTGAGGTGTCCACAGAAAACACGTGAGACAGTTACCGCACATTTCCCTTCCTATAAATCAAATCAATCAGGCAGCGGAGGTGGCTCAGCTACAGACCCGCCACCGCTTCGGTGGTGGACGGTGGCTGTTGTTGCGGCGCGCGTCTTTCTCTCCCTCTTCCTTTTCTTACTCCTCTTATTTTCTCTTCTGTCTGCACGAGGCAGCGGAGGTGGCTCAGCTATAGAGTCAATAGCAAGCCCGTGCATTTCATCTTGAAAAATAGTCGCCTCTGTCTTCATTACCACGGCCTTCCAAGTTGTCGAAGCGCAGCTGAGAAGATTTCGAATGGAGCAGCCAAAGCTACGTAGCAGGCGCTGCTGTTGCGTCGTGATATCCTGCCTTGATCAATCATGATTTCCCTCCTATATATACGTAATGCTTCCTGTACTACAGGAGGCACTAATATAGGTCAGCTGGCCCATGACTTTGGATTGGATTGGATTGGTTGTGAGGCTTTATAACAAGTGAACAATAAAATTCCTAGCCAAGTCCTGACTATGGCGGAGCCTGTAGCGCCGTGGCATCAAGGCTACCAGCACCACCTATATATATTGATAGTCTTTTTCAGTTCTCAAGGCGACGTTTTGTTGCCAATGTCCAATGTAGCCCTTTCATCCCGGTGTGATATTTCACTGCCGACCGCAACGCCTCCTTGTTGTGACCCCGACGACGACCATGATGATGATGAGTGCCCACACGTGGCGTTATTCTGGTGCGTAGCAAACAAGCGCATTTATGAACACGGAGGGTAGTGTTTGGAAAGTTTTGTGTTTAAAAATATTACTTTAGTAAAATTTTGCCAGCAAATGAATATCGGCCTGTGGCTGGACGTTTTCGTTTTCTTCTTCCTACAGCCACAACAACAACTACAGAGCCAGTAACAGGCCCGTGCATTTTCTTTTTCTTCTTCCTACAGCCACAACAACAACAACAGTCACTAAAGTAGATTTCTCCTATTTTATCTTTATTTTTTATATATTTTCTCTTATGGCCTTCCCAGCGATGAAGTATAAACAGTAAGCTCGAACGCCGCTTCATAAGCTTGATGCGTCCCAGTGTGCGTTCAGTGGAAAGCGCTCTTAGCGCTCGATGCTAGGCCGGGGCTACTTCACCGTTAACTGCGCAATAGCGTTTCACACACACACACATGGAGGATTTTTTTCCTCTTTTTTTCTTTCATTCATTCTTGATTTTCGCGTTACAGCGGTCAACAACGCCAACACCGGCTTTTCTGCGACACCGGGCTCTTATGCTCTCTCGTAGAACTTCCGATGGGAAGTTTTTCTGCCCAATCCTCTTTCGTACAATTGAAAACCACGGGAAAATATTATATAGGCACATTTTTGGGAGAGAGGAAACATGGTATATTTATATGCGGTTTATATCCTAAATTAAAGGTTAGTCATTGCCTTACTGTTTTCTTTCGTTCCTGCTTTTATAGTACTACTTTGCTCACCACGGAAATTAACCACTGTGCAAAAGATGATCTAGGTTTAGAATGAATACCTTCATCTCACGTATACTCTCGCCATCGATACGCGCGGAAGCGTTCTTGAGAGGTTGAAGTGAAGTACATTTGCAAAATAATGCACTTCCATTATTTATTTATCCCTTTGTGCAGTAATCTCATCTTTTATATATAAACGTGTTGCCTACAGAGTTCCCCAGAGAAGGCAACTATTTTAAGCATCAATCAAGTGTTTAAATATAAGCCGCCTGCATCTACTACTGAACCCGCAACACTACAACAGCTAGGCAGTTTTATGAGTAACTGCATCCGACCAAAAAAAAAAAAAAATGACTTACAAAATTTTAGCACCGAGCCTTCTGCGAGGACCATAGTGGTTACATTTGTAAGAAATCACGTGCAGAAAGCAAACAGCGTTGGATGCACGCCGAAATGTTCTTTAATGTGCTTTAACAGCTTTCTCTCTTAGTTGCTAGAAAGAACAGACCCAATTCCAAATCCTGCCGTCGGAGACTGCTGTCCTGGTTTTACAGAACGAAAGGTAAATGAGCTGGCGCGCTTCTAGTACAAGCACGTTGCGAGACCTGAGTGACAAGCGCGGGGTCACTGGCCGCTTGTGTATTTTCTGCCCGCCCTCTTTCCTTTACGCGCGGTGAGGTGTTTCTTAGAACCGGCTTACTGAGGTATAGTTAAAACCTCTTCTACCGATATCACCGCCGCAACGCCGTCGTAGCGAAAATATCGCATCTTACCAAGACCGAAGAAATGTCTTAAGTATTAATGTCCAATCGAAAAATCCATGTTATGTCTTTTCAAGTTAAAATCTTATCGTAAACTATTCGGGCATGTATTCCATAGTAAACTAACGAAATTCTATAGATATGCTACGCCTGTGTGAGTCAGAGGTTTGGGTGCCCGAGTGCCGATCCCTTCTAGGACGTGGGTTCGGTCCCGGCCGGTGCGTCTGTTTCTCGATGGAAGCAAAACTCAAGGGGCCTGTGTGTAATGCAATTTCAGTTCATCTTACGCACAGCAAATGTTTTGACAATATCCGGAGCCTTTTACGCTGGCTTCCCTCATACTCGATGTCTCTTTCGGACATCCAAGCAATACCAAACAATTCAAAAATCCTAGATACAAACGCTCACTCCTGTTATTTACTATAGACGTATTTAAAAACGAGACCTCAATGGCACATTAAGCAGTGCCAGTTCCCTTCTTGTCCCGTAAAAAGGCTAAATCGAAGCAGTATTTCTAGGTTTCAGGAAACCATTTGATTGAGATTCACATCGCAAACAAATACTAAAACTTACAGGCACTAGGCTTCACAGTAATTAGATCTTAAGGATAACAAACTCGATTACCACTACCTACCAGCTCGATGCACCGAATGAACAAAACTCAGAGTTTATTTAGGCCAACTCTGCAGCCCTACATGATCATGTGATAGGATCACTGTCTCTTTTTTACTATGCATTAGAGTTAGTACTTATATATTTTGTACTTTCTTGGAAATGGTTGTTATACCTTAGATTTGATTTAGAATATTCAGCTCACCTAATCAACTAAACGAACGTCAAGCCTCTTACGTGTGAAAACGAGGAATGTAAGCGACTCGAAGCAGGAAACGCTTTTTATTTTCGATTGATACTTCGATAAATCCATGTATTATGTGCAGCTTAATGGCCGTAAGTAGAACGTGCGCGATGCGGGGAGGTGTGGTAAAGGGCTACAGGTTAATTTCGCGCACCGGTGGTTAGTGCTCTGGGATCGCACACCGCAAAGATTTTCTTTGTTCCACGTCCATTCGAATGGCACCCACCGCGGTAGGACTAGATTCTACGAAGATGGCTTCAGCAGCCCGACGTTGAGGCCGCTGAGCCTTCGCGGAGATAATGAGGCCGCTGAGATAATCGGCAAATTATCTACCTGTAACTAAAGAACAGGCCAACGTCTTCGCTGTGCCTACATCGTCATAGACTGACACTGGAGAACGAAGGTGGCGTATTTTAGTCGAGTGGTTATATGCTGAATAATTATTAAAAGTAGTTTATTTCAAATAGTTGCTATATAATGAATACTAGTGATAGTGAAAGATTAGATAGCGATAGGTAATAATAGAGATATATAGTAAAAAATAAAAAAGCAATGTAGTTATGGGCAAACAAGCTTTCGGAGTTTTTAAAAAGAACCCGCCTCAGATGCATAAAGATAAGCTTCAGCTGTTGACAAACGAAATGAAAACGGAGGCGAAAGAAGCAAAATACATATTCATTATTTATTTCCACTCGCACATACCAAAATGCCTGAAGATGTTATGCAAGTTTTTTAAACTAAATAGAAAAGATGATCAATATATTCCGCGGCTTGAGCATGATGGTACTGATGTTTGCGATCTCGATAAAGCAAACTGCTTAAAGGCCTTCGTTAGTTCTGTGTTTTCAACCTATATTGGTTCCAATGAAACTGGACGGCTTGGTGCATTCTGAGCCAACGGATGACATTATTTCGGATATTCGTGGAATTCTTGTACTGCTAAAAGAGGTCAAAACTTCAAAAACCACTGGACTTGATGGATTGTCAAACTAATTGCTTTTATATGTATATATGTATCTTCTTTTTCTTTTTCAAAATCACTTGAAGACAGTGATTTGCCTAATGATTGGAAAATGGCGTATGTAGCTCCCATCCATAGGTCGAGGTCACGCAGTCCAGTCTAAAAATATCATCAAGTGTCCATCACAAGTGCCGCTTCCAAGCGTTTTGAGCATGTACCGATGCGAACAAAAGTAAACGGAGCACGCTTTTTCCTGCTACCATTTTTCCCGTGTTGCATAGTTCAAACTGGCAGTCGTGGTTTGTGCGGCGAACCGGTACTAGATGCCAGTGGCTTTTCACTTGACGAATATTGTTTTTCCTATCTCCAGTGCATAAGGCGTGATTTTATTTGAATACAGAAGCGTGCTCCGTTTACATATGTCCGCCGCTGTATACATATTACCAGTATTGGGAATCACCTGAATACCTCTTCCCTCATCAGTAACAATCAACATGGGTTTACTTGTGAATTTTCATGTGTTACACAGTTAACGGAACTCGTACGCGATATTGCTTGTTCGTAGATAAAGGTGTTCCTGTTGGATGCGTGCTTTCTCTGCATTCTGCTTAGCAAGCTGCTAAACACCAGGACTGCAGCTAGCCACCAACCGTCGCATGAAGATAGTCATGTCGCGCCACCAAACGTAACTCTAAATACACAGACAGGGTTAAAAAATATTTTTTGTTTGCAAACAGGGCAGAATAATGAAGACAAGAGGTGTAACAACATTCACACATCCTCATTTATTGTCAGCTGAGAGGCCTCAATCTCTTTGTAACAATACTAAAACAGGCGCATCGCGCTCTTTAAAAACTCACCATTTCCGTATGTGTGCACCCAAACACTTTTTAAGCCGCATCAAGGCAGTGTACAACAAAGTACTGTACAATGCCGTGTGACACAGCAAAATAGCAAAACGGGACAAGACCAGTAAGTGCTTTTCGTTAATGCGTGCATTCTCGGCTGTTTTGCCAACTCGGTACGTAGCCGGCCACTGCAGGGCCGCTTGCCACACACTACAGTGATTGTTGTAAAAAATTCTCTATTGTATATATCTTACCATATGGAGAAAATATCTCCACAAAAAGAGAAAAAAAAACATAAAGCAAGTTTATTCAGAGTTCTCGGAAATGTGGTATATACGAAATAGAAATCAAAGGTCGGCACACAGGATCAGGTAAAAAGAAGACGACACACTGCACTGTGCGTCGTGTACATTTTTATCCTGCGTGTTGGTCTGCGATTTCGTATTGTTAAAAAAATCAAGGAACCACAACGCAGTTTGATTTGATGCACATGGTAATTATTAAGGAGCACTTATATTCATATCTACCCAACCCATTGCTCATCACCATTTATAATACAGATGAGCATGGGCAACCAGTTTCATTAGAGTCAGTAAGAGAATTTGTACAAAATATATACTGAGCAATATAATTTTCTTATGCAATTGTGGCTAATCACGCATTCAAAAAAATATTGTGAACATAAGAGTTCTTCTCGATTTCCAGTAACTGCCGTGTACCTCTTTAGAGATAGCCAAGCAGTTCACAAACTAAATTAGAAACAAGGTGATTCCGTCCTTCCCTCGCTCACGTGAAGTGGCTGTGACTGGCATAGTTGACACGTCAGAGGAAGTTCGCCGCCGGGGGTAGCCTGTGTCATCAGCCCATTTAGCTTGGAGATGGGACGGTATAGAAGGAGTTTCGATGGAAGCACTGGTTCGTATCAGGTTTGCTGCCCAGAGTGCACTCCAAGCAGTGCCACGATAATATCAGGAGATTTTAGTTTAGCTTGTTAGATTGAACGCGCCAAAGCGACTGAGGCTATGAGAGACGCCGTTATGGAGGTCTCTGTTATTTCGACCAACTGTGGTTCTTTAACTCGCACTGACATCGCACAGTACACGGGAACCTTGCTTTTCACCTCCACCGAAAAGCAGCCGCGGCAGCCAAGATTCGATCCCGCATCCTCGGGCACAGTAGTCAAGCGCCCTAACCACTGCACCACACGGCGGGCCAGTATGAGGAGAGGATGAAAACCAGCAGCACATGGGGCGCAGGCAGTCAGTTTTCAGTAACGTTGCGACTCCAGTCCTTCTTTACAACGCTTGCAAAAGTGCGGTCTCCTCCTTGTCTTCCTATGTGAATGGCTCCTTAATGCTGGTTTGCTCGACATCTGCGAAAATGCGATTGAGGAATTAGGACAAGACACGCTGTTCTTTCGAAGTAACAGCAGTTCCACTTTTCTTCAGGTCGTACGTACATTTTGTTAGAGATTTTTTTCTTCTTTTTTTTTTTTTTGCAGTGTAAGCCCAAAGCTTTCTCGGACGTAACCATGAGCAGAGATATGATGCACAAAAGTGATCAAACGAAACGGCGAATATGCGGGGTCATCACGTGACTGCATTTTAAGTGGGTAGCTCGTCGTACTTCACTGGCCAGTAAATTTTTGACCACCGCCAAGGAGTAGCACACGTGACATAAATTTTGCATTACACGCCCCTCATTTCTGTGCTGGTCGGCCCTCACGGTTCCCGCATTCATTCAGCTGAATGCGCGTTGTGTTTTTGAGGTGAGTTTTCTTTAAGGACTGTCGTGATCACGCAATGTTTGGCACACACGTATTTAATGAACTGCGTGCAACGCCGACTGTGCAGCGATACAGCAGCGACACACGTTACATGCGCAGAGGAATGACCCATAAATCTTTTACCGCGTCTGAAGTCGCATGCTACAGCAACAAGCAGCAGTAACACTCGCCCCAGCGCTCGTTAATCACTGCCAAGCGCGATTGCGCCTCTATACGAGCGCTGACTAGCTCAGACGCCTCGGCCTACTCTACAGTTTTCCAGTTCCGAAGCAGACGACCCTCGACGGACGCGAGGCGAGGCGAAACCTTTCGCTCTTTGTGTCGAACGTGGCCGCGGCGCCAGCGTTATCGCCTCCAGTGATCATTAACATGCCGCACGGCTTAAGGGCCTGCAGTCATTGAGGGAAGCGTGGTCGGGAGGTACGGCTACGCAAATGTGGAATGAAGTGGCAAGAGCACTGGCAAACAAATAAAAAAGAAAGCGCGAGGTTGATGCCACATGCGTTAGACACGACTGGCTATTGACCCCTCTTTGCTTTGCCGGACGAGGGATACTTCGGTCTTACTCCGTGCCAGAACTTTACGAAGCGAATGAGCTTGCCCGGGAGAACACCAACTTTCAAGTAGTTTGTAGTAGTTTTTCAAGTAGTCTGCTGCCTGGCAGTGTGTAGCGTAGTACAGAGAGAAAGGGAGGTCTGTACCGTGGAGAGTCGGATCTACACAGCGTTCATGAAAACATCGCGCCGAAATCCCTGCGGTTCGGAGAAACGATTGTACAACCTGCCTGAACTTTGTCCTTTGCGTGTGTTTTTAGATGTAAAGGCATGGGTCCGAAACTGGGATTGCCTAGACAGTAACTAAAAAGTGATGTGACGCGAGAATGGAACGTGTCGACCTCCGGGCTTCAGTGGGACTCGAAAAAAAAAAAAACACTTTCATAGGTCGAGTCGTGCAGAGATCATTAGGGCCAGCCACGATGCGGTGTCCATTGTCCGCTGCGAGCGAGAAGGTGTCGGCGGAAGAATAGCTGTTCAAGCTTTCCATGCTGTTTGTCTTTCGTTTGCATAACGCTCCTCACGTTGCTTGCGTTATTGGTGCTGTGGCACGTTACGCTGGCTGGCCTTTGTTAAACGCACCCACTGCGTATGAAAGTTTAGTGCAGGTAATCCTTCAATGTCGCTAATGTTTTACCTCTAGTTGTTAACGTCAACTAGCCACAATGTCAACTGCAGCAACAAAATATTTCACAGATCATCGTTCTTCGTCAGATGCCTTAAGATGGAATGAGGCATCAGCAATAAAACAACCTGGGAACTTCTTAGTTATTGTGGAACAGAGCTACGTCTAAACTGTTATAAGGCAAACAAAAATTGGTCGTGGTTTCATCCTTATGCTGATAATAAATACAGCATGTTTTCTTAATTATCAAGACAGAATGATTGTTCAGAAGAATGAAGTTTTATATCAAAATGCAATACCGTTCACCACACGAAGCGTACCATTCTGCAGCACACATGGTTTTTTTCTAACATCGAGGCGCAGGAGTTCGGAGTGACCTTTACACTAAGTTCCAACAATCTAGATATCAGTACGCACGCTTTTCCGCATTTTATCTCAATCCAAAAGGAGTCGCAATGCCCAGGAATAATACTTACGCTTGCAGGCTCCATATGTAGCACGGAGTTTAAATCAGGCTTGAATATTGCAGACTTAGAAGTGTGCTATATTTCGTCGCATGCATTTATGAAGACAGCTGAGCGGTCAAGTTTAGGTTTATATGAAATTCTGTTCGTCAAAACAATCAGACACCTATGTATAATGATCTAGCCAAGTTGGGTACCTACTGGAAATGCATAAATTTCACTCCTTTAGATTCATTTAGCGAATAAAATAGGCAATAGTCTCTATTTTAATATAACACTAGAAATAGCTCTCTGCTATCGAGAAGGTTTTGAATCTGTGAGTAAAAGCCTGACGATGGCTAAGCCATCATTTGCAAATAGAGCCGGCAAGTATATTCTGTAAGGAAATACGTGGATGTGATTGCAGTTTTGCATAAACGGATGCTCTCTACAGGACTGTCCAAAAGCAAAGAAGTTACGCTGAAACGGAGTTGCTGTCAATACAACTAACTCGGATTGTAAGGATCGAACTAGGACGTTGCTTTTTTCTTCTCAGACATTTTCAGGTGTAGTTCGCTTACAAAAACAAGTGTGCCTTCAAGAGGACGCCAAAGAATAAGGTTACCTAAATAAGTTGAGAAATGGTCAATCGTAGCTGCACAGAAAAACAAGAGTATACAGAAGTGTGTTCCACAAAGCCAAGATGAGACAGGTGTGCACCAGATTCAACCTTCGAATCCACACACGGCATAAAGACAAAATAACACCAAAACAACGGAAGTAATTTGACAGTCTACGTTGTTCTATATTACTCTGCCTCTAGTCGCAGGAGCTAGCGCGCAATGTCCCTCAAAAGGATACTTCAGACGTGTTTCTCAACCAAAACGCCTTTCTTTTGGGTGGAAATTTTCCTTCTGTTATTGCGAAACAGCCATTCATTGATGCTTGTCGCTTTCCGCAATGCTTGTCGGCGAAAGGATCAAGAATGTCTGCTGCCTCCGTTGAAAGTACATTTGACAGAAAAAGTAGCACGTCCGATTTCCTACGGGGATATTTAGTTTCTTATGCTGCATAAGCAGCACTGTCGGGTATTTCAGTTTCTAACAGCACGAAATTTTAATCTTATTCATTGGAGCGATTTTCAAGCCTAAAACATAATTCATGCAGCTGTGATTGCTTGCAAAACAAGCCATGCCTGTTGGAAGAGTTCCGAAAGGAAAAATAGCCTGAATATGAGTGGCACATTTTCATCCACGCTGGTTTCGATACTTCGACATTCCTATAGGAGTACATTCTACTGCGATTGCACTGCATCCGTTACGGCATGCATGCTGCTGAAAAATACACACCCTCTTAACGGCCTCGGCACCAGGTGACACACCGCGCTTCTAAGCTTGTATCACTGAACCGGAAGATGGGAGCTCCAGGCGGCGCATTCCGCAAGTATTTTGTTTTCACGCGTTCGCGAGTCAACTGCACAGGCATGGATTGAAAGCAGCGCCTTTGGTTATTAGTTAACACCTCCAATATAAAACCGCCATCGAAGATATTTTGTATTCATATTAAATTTCACAGCCCACCCCTCATGTAATGTTCCCGGACCTTTGAGGAATAAATAAATAAATAAATAAATAAATAAATAAATAAATAAATAAATAAATAAATAAATAAATAAATAAATAAATAAATAAATAAATAAATAAATAAATAAATAAATAAATAAATAAATAAATAAATAAATAAATAAATACAGAGGAGAATAGCAGATAGCGCCTATTTTGGCCTCGCACGTTTCTAACATGAATGAGAATCGAAGAAAAAGGCCTGTCAGGATTAGTTTGTCACAGACGTAGACTGCGTAAATAAGGTTTTTTTTTTTTTTCTGGTAAAACAAAAAAAAAGTATTCGCCATTAGTAGTTACCAGCTAGATTAATTATTGAGGACTTCCTTGTTGCAGCCCACTATGACTAATTCCACCCCGGTTACCACAATAGGAACCGTTTATTATGGCAATAGTGGCTGTTCTTTTATATCTTGGTTGTCATAGGAGAAGCTAGTCTCAGCCATCACGTATGCAGCTAGCGAGTCACTTGATGCACACGGAACATCCGCGGAATTCTGACTAAAACAAATTTTGGGGTAATGAAAATGACGTTCTGACACAGCATCCTATATATTCCGACATTGAATTGCTAAATATAGAATAGACCATTGTTTGCGGAGCATAAAAGTCGAATATTTGCGCATGTTTAGTCCACGGGCTGCATTACGAAAAACACGGTGTTTCTTTTTCTCAGGATGCGCCACTGGCCACTGCATACGCGCTTTCTTGAGCGAGAGTTCCCACCAGCCGTGGCATTGTTCTTCTAGTAAGACGTGATGTTTTGTTATAATTGTTCTTCTCACTGAGAACAAAAGCTCTTCTGACCCAT
The DNA here is from genome assembly GCF_055883805.1 of Amblyomma maculatum. Classification (NCBI taxonomy): domain Eukaryota; kingdom Metazoa; phylum Arthropoda; class Arachnida; order Ixodida; family Ixodidae; genus Amblyomma; species Amblyomma maculatum. The sequence goes on along the minus strand of NC_139349.1, from coordinate 17,191,138 downwards.
TTAAACTCACGACGTGACGCATGTCGCCTCAGGTTGAAAGGAACTTACAAGAGGGTGGCCGAAAATGCATTGTTACTTGGCACTGACAGCATGTCTATAGGCAAGGGAGGAGGAATCAGAAAAGCAAACTTGGTATTTCATGGTCTATTTTTTTTTTTTTTATACTGAATGGCATGGACCTTGTCAGCCACGACACAATTGAAAATGACCTCCATCCTTGAGCGTGTGAAAGCGTTGTACTGCTATCTTTATTTAAATAAAGGCTTGTATATTTTCCTTATGTAAGGATAACTAGAACACTTGAATGAATGGCCACAGGTGTTTCGATTGAAAATTTATCTAATGTATACGGCGCGTCTGAAAAGCAGGATCAGTACTAACAGAATGCAAAACTGAGCATATGCATTGCAACTTCGCAGTGTTACAGTGTTACTGAGCAGTTCTGCACACCAGCAAAACAAAATGGCTAGGCATTTTCCTTAAGGTCTAATTATACACTGCAATTCGCATCTCTGTAATTATAGCAGGTGGCCGCCTCTTCGTCCGTCCGCCTTGCCCCTCGTTTTCGCATATGAGGTCACATCTCGCTCTTTTCACCAAGAAGTACACACAATGCGAAACAAAAGGGCAAATTTAAAAGTAGATACTCCGCCAACGGTATCGCCTTCATCCGATCCCAGTTTGGAAGCATTGCTTGTAAACCTGATTTACGCCTCGCGAATCTTTCCCCGCCATGTCGTTCGTCAACGCCAACTAAGACGCATATTCAGCCCTACATACATTTCCATGAAGAATACTCGCGTAGACGTCACATTGCCTCATGTGATGCGCGTCCACCACCAGGTCTGATCCTTGCAGTGGAACTCGCGTTCGCTTTTGAACCTGACAGATAAGGTTTATTCTAAGGTAACTAGCTTAATCAAATTTTACTTGACTAGATATTCAACGCACTGTAGAAACTTTGGTTCCTCTCTCCCAGCGATGACATTGTCAGAATAAAATTTGCATCCTGCAGTGAGATTTATTGTGTAGAGCATTCAAGGCTCCCCAGCAGTTAACACTGCATTATATTGCAAGCCAAATCAGATAAGCGTTTGGTTAGATGATTTTAACGTCGCATAGCTGACGAAAACCACTCACCTCGAGTCTGATGTTTACCACCAGCCGCCCTTTCCGTGCTTGACGGACCCCCCGTATCCGGTCGCCGTGCTGGGGAGCCCGAAAGGGGGCGCTGCGGGTCCCGCAGGCCCACCGAAAGGGCCACCCACCAGGGGTCCTCCGCCACCCACGGGGCCGAACCCCGTCGGATGGTGTGTGGTGGTGCCTAAGTGCTTGACCTGCGCAAAGGTTCGGGTGCGCTGCTACTTGCAAAAAGCACAGACTCAAAGCAACATATAAGCTTGATGCTTGTCATGATCATTACGGCAAGTTTAAAACCAAAGAGGTAACAAATTCATCGTTACATGAATAGGGCGAAACAGCGCTGACATACGAGACGGGAAACAGCGGACGGATACATGAGCTGACAGACAGTGCATGTTTCTTTCTTTTGTCTCCCATCCCGTCTGTCTGCCAGCGCAGTTTCGCGTTCCGCCCATCGTTACATGCTGTTCTACTAGACAATAAAATGAACACAAACTTTTCTCACCCAATGATGTTTACAACCGCGCTTAGGCGCTTCTCCAGTATGTCAGTTACACAAAAGCAGCTACTTCTTTCTCGACCTGCGTGCGAAATTGTTACCAACGTATTGCTTAATATGGTCCAGAGAGGCCCCACCTGGTCAACTTGCCGATCGCCAGCGTAATACATGGCTTAGATATCGGCGGGGCAATCGCCTTCATTCAAAAGGCTCCGTCTAAGAGTCGCCATTTGGCGGTAGGTCGGTAAGCGGCAAATGTTTCATACACGCTGCCAGTGACCTGGGACTTATGCGACTTATCCCGAGTGTTTTGTATGGAAAACAGCTATTGAGTATAATCGTGCACGTTCGCCAGTCGCTACTCGCAGGCCCGCGATATGGTTCAGCGCTCAGACTATTTATTTCTTTTAAATGCTACTGAAGCAAAACAAAGCACTCAGAATTACATTCAAAGAGCTTTCTTCCGCATTCTTCGGGGTTTTAAACAGGCAACCACGTACTCGTTTTTTTCAGGAAATACCGCCAGTTGTTTCATACAGTCGCGTAGTTATCTGCATATCCGGATGAACGGGTGTTCCGAAGAGAGCCAATTCACTCCTAAGAAATGTCCCCACCCTCTCCCCCCGCGCTCTTCCCCTAGGTTAGACCCGCTACATATCGGCATGGTCGAAATTGCACTCATTGTTCCATATAGAAACGTTTTCGAAAATTGGCTGTAGGTTAGTCGTAATAAGTCCTTTGCATATAAAATTTGAAATGGATCTTATAAAACATTGCCGATTTATTTAGAGCTGCAAATTTGGCGAAATTTTCGCACAGTACTGCATGCATTTGTTTTTTTGTTTGTTTTTTTCGCGCTCATGCCCGTTTTTTAAAGATATGCGCGATGTAGTCCTCAAATTGCGTATAAATGTTGAAGTTTTTATTCTTTCATTGCGGCTAAAATTATTCGATTTAGGCAAAACTTTATTTTTTCCCCTACAGTGTGACCAAATTGTCGCCCCCCCCCCCCCCAATTACTGTTTGTTAGTCACAAAAACACAATTGAACTTAAGATGTTTATTCGAGTTCTGTTCATGAAAAATGCGTTGTTGACAATATTGGACAATTGTGTTTACTAATGTATAGTCTCCAAGAAAGTGTATAACATCCTTCAGAATTTTGCATTGAGTTATATTCAGAAAATGACGATGACAAGCGCTATTTTTCGCTCGACATTATCACAAAAAAAAAAGGCCATTTTGAGCTCTTGATGCCAAAGATATTTTCAGGAAGCTAAATACGTGCTCCTCGGGAGATTACAAATGAATTAGATTTTATTATTGAAAAATAAGTCCCACCTTGCCTCGAACCACACGATGATAGATAAGGTTTTTTCTTTTTACAATTATTTCAACAAAACACACACCTCACTATTGTAAGTCATTTAAACATTTATATCCTCAGATGCATGTGTACCCCGACGTCCCAAATATACAGAACCAGGAACCCGTGCGTTCATTCGGAGCTTGAATGTGTTATGCGGCGAGATTGTGAACGTTACCTTGACGAGGATCACCTTGGTCTGACCACCCGGGATGAAAGTCGAAGTGGCCGCAGGTGGCCTGGACAACGTTAGCGGAGCTGGAACCGCACCTCCGGGCCCAAAGCCAGCCGCCGGCCCTACGGAGGGCGCATATCCTAGACTCGGGCCGAAGCCTCCTCCTACGGCTGGCCCCACGCCGAACCCTCCGGGGCCGGACACAAACAAGGGTCCGGAAGGTGCGAAGCCGCCGCCGCCGTAGCCGCTCTGGAAATCAGAGCGGTAGCCACCCGAGTAGCCACCGCCGAAGCCGCCTTTGAAGCCTCCCGGTCCTCCTCCTATGAATGGACCGGGGCCTCCTCCACCGAAGATGGGTCTTCCTCCCGGCCCTCCCTTGAGCAGGTGACAGTGCAGAGTCGCAGAGGCGGTGGTCGCCGCGGCTAGCACCAACTGCGACAGTGCAGCTCACATCAGGCATCTAACGCAGTACGGCCTGTTAAGATTTTCCGCTATGTCGCACTCATCTGTTCAGTTTGTTATCGACGCAGATCAACGTTAGCGGCCGGGATTATCGACTAAGCTACCACAAGGACTAATCCTAAGCTCACCGAGCAGATTAGGAAATATGTAAATCTTGGTTTCGCCATTTTGAAGCGACACATGACCCATATCAGATGCTCCCATGAGGTGTTGCCAATTAGTACGAATTAGTATAGAACACTTGCAGCCCTTTAACGGGCGCTGATGTCGGTCTACTAGTGGGCGTTTTCACTTTCCCCACACCCGCCTTACCCAAACTGGCGAGCTTGGCTATTCGAAGATCAGAATCTGGACTAGTTGGCTTTGTTTACAGTGGCCAAGGACTTTCTGGGCGCTAAATATTTCGCTTCGCTGAAGTCCTGTCTCTCCCCCTTGTCTTTTATTATGATTTGCCTTCATCGAAATACGCTTTCAACGGTCCGACAGCGAGCCTGTGATCTTGAGATCAAACGACAAAGCCTCGGAGCCAATGTGGCGGGCTTATCAGATGGCGACCGCCTGGAAGTGTAATGGGCTCCCGTTACACTAGAACAACGAAAAGAGACTTGAATGCATAAAGGAACACATTGACATACTGCTGCAGCTCACGGGGAAGGGTAACGTAAGCGTAGATCTTGATAGATCGTGCATTATTATTTTATTTCTGCGATGTTCTTTCAAATACGTCAACTAGCCCTGTTGCCAGTTTCCTGGCGCTTCTTAAGGCCATATTATTGTTGTGCGAAAAAAACTATTTTTTTTTAGTAATTTTCAACCTGATGATTAAGAATTTATTTAGATTTCAGATTATTTAGCAATTTGTTAATTTTTATAGTGATGTTTTGTGGAAAATTTGAGTTCTTAGAGGCTTTATAGAATTGTCTTGTGTTGTAAAAACACTGAAACTTTACATTTGACGCCCATACAATAGAACGTACATTTCTTCAGCTTTTACATGTACACTACAATCTCGAATTTGAGACTTCAATATTTTTTGTTAAATATTGTTTTTCGCTTTCACGTCAACCACAAATTTGCGCGTGTTAAGAGGCATTATTCATACTTTACTCAGAAGAGCGTTATTGGAGGTTTAATACTTTTTTGACGCACAAATATGAAGCCCGCGTTAAAAAAAAAAAAAATACACATTTCTATACCTATAACCTTTCTATAACCAGGGTTAAAATCAATAACTATTTAGTTTAGGTTTTCATCACTATGACATTCAAATGAGGACATAAAAATTAGTTTCTAGCTTAACGCCGTAAATTCCAGCAGTGGTTCTGAGCCCTGATCCTTCCTTGTCAAACACAAAATACTTAGGGCCCAGAATTGTGGTAATTTAATAAAGAGGCAGAACTGGTGAAAATAAGAAAAACTTATGGACTACTACACAAAATTTGAACCATGCTTTGAGCTCAGTGAGAGCAGCATCTATTTAAAAGGAGATTATTAGAGAACGGCATAGTTTCAGCTTGTACTGCGACTGCTGCGCAGCCAATCTCCGGAAGCTTTTTTTCAAAGTCCATCTTTGCTCAAAACCTGTTCATACACTTGAAATGTATAACTTACGTATGTGAATGATATGCGGCGTCTTGGTGTTTGGTTACAAAGTGGTTAATACAAGGATTTAACAGCTGTGAAGCTCCTCGTTAAGAATTTAAATATCAAATTCATATAACAGTAGCAGGCGCCTAGCAGCTGCCTCATTTCTGGAGTTGATGGAGAGAACAAAGCACTAAAGACACTCCGGTGCACTTATTATTCAAAGGTATTCATTTCTGCCATTTTGTAGCGAAAGGGGAGGTAAGAAATTGTACACTACACCACCGTGTGCCTATAATTAAATGTGTTGTATGAAGTACGGTGGAAATTTCCGCACGAAGTATTGTGTGACTCTATTCCTTTGTTAGGTACGCGTTTCATCGTTCACGCTGCAAGTGTTGGTGTATCTGCTAATTCCTTTCTACCTCTGTCCAGCGTTGCAGAACCTTTATTTATTTAAGTCTGGTACATGCCTCACAGTGCTTCAATGTTTTTGTGCAGTAGTCGGTATCAGGGAATGCGCATAGAAAAAAGTAAGAGAAAACTGGTTATAATAAATAAAAAACTTGTAGTATATCTTCCAAAGCCACATAATGGAACTGCTGTGACAATTTCATACGCAGCAATACCTCATGATCCTATTTTGCTAGGGTTTGTCACAAGCGAATCAAATCGGAATGAAACGCGCATTGGAACATGAAATGTTTACACAAACTGTTTCGCTACTCTCAAGCGGGGAATAGCGCCGAAGCAGATGCCAGCATTTGTGAGGTGGGAGCCGGCATAAACTACATATCAAATTCCACCTTTACACGTAAGGGTAGATCTATAAAATCATGTCATAAATAAGTACTGTCTTCTTACTTTTAAAACAAAACGAAGGAATGTGTCAGTTTATTTCTGCGCTCCCGCTGTCACAGATCAACGAGTAAAGCGCCTATATTTTAAACCGAAATTGTCGTTATACAATTCGTTTAAGGGGCATACTCCTCGCAAACCGCTTATAGACAGCTGAGCACCGTTATAAGAGACATGGATGTAACAGGCAATCGGGTATAAGAGACACCATTCACCTAAATGGTTTGCCGCCCTATGACTTTCATTAATTGGACCTCTTTTTTAATAGACATTGGATGTAGCAGACAAATTGGTTATAAAGGATAATTTAGCCTTAAATTTTGGTACTCAGTCTTGCTTGTAACGGACATATGCGGCACCATTCATCGCCAGGTTCAGCTTTAACTACTGTGAAAACAAAAGAGACACGTACCTGCGCCGTCATTATTAATTATAACTTCAGCAAACAAAGAGCAGGTCAGTCAGCTATGAAATAGCTAAAAGAAGCCCTTGCAGTGGGAATGCAATGCTGAGAACCTTTCAGGCTTGCCACAAAGAGCACGAACGCGACTGCACATGCGAACATCTACGCGAGCATACCAGAAGTGCCTATTGAGATTTCCAGTTAGCGGAGCTTCCTATCAAGAATCACCGTAGATGTTGTGTCCACTAGTTTGAAGAATACAGCGGAAATTGTCTATTACGTTGCATTGCTGTATGAGCGACACATCTGTCTGGTAAATGCAAAGAAAGCGCTCAGCGAGTGCCGCTGACATAAATAAGCAATTGTGCCTAGAAAGCGAGACAGCCAAAGCAAGACCACAGCAAATGACATTAAAACAGAAGTGGTTCTGCTCTGGCGAGGACAAATAAACTTCTCTGTTTGCTGTTGAACCAGTTTTAACTCCTACCAAAATGCCTCTTTTGTTTTTCATTTATTTTTCGTTTCAGTAGCGACATTCACAGGGTTGTTACTCGCAGCCGCTGTTATCCGCTCTCAAACCAGCATACATTTCTGAGTGATACTTTTGCTCGTGATTTTTACAGTTTTCGCTAATTTTATGATTTTGTGGCGCTTTTTTGACTTGAGTTCTTATAGTGTTACCAGACACATAACTTAGTTGCGCTAGTTGCAGTGCCACTTCGCGATCGCACTTTGGAATCGCTGCAATATAGAGCTTCTTGGCCTGATTTCAAGCTTAAAGAGAATGTGTTGAACAGCATCAATGCAGACAAATATTTACAACTATTTCAGTACTTGCGGAGTGTGGGCAGTGTGTGGTGGTCCAGCAAGCAAATTCGATATGTGAATGAAAGCTATAATAACGTTTTTGTGACAGGATATGACCTTTTCTTTTTTTTCCTATTTTAGCAGCACGATGCCCATTTCAAAATAACGGCCAGGTATAAAATGTGAACGTGGTGTCCTGCTTTTAAGGGACCTCTCATATAAGAGACAAAAACTGCTCCCCAGTGCATGTCCCTTATAAATGAGTTAACGCTATAGATGACTGAAGTTTACCACTCCTTAGTGTCATGTTTAGAATTCTGTCTTGAATTCCAAGGTTGCTCGATGTGTCATAACTCTAAATGCATAAGAGGAAAGCAGTGCGCTCTTACGCAGCTGCTGGATATGACAGTAACCATGACAGATCGGTTAAAAATAGTTTTTCTTATCTCGATCACTTCGCTGCGCACAATCCAGCAAATTACATTAATTCTCTTAGCATGCAGCATTTTAGAAAATATTTATGTTTTGCATTATTTTCAGTCGTGGGTGCCCGAGTCCGAATTATAGTATTCTTCAATCGAAATAAAATTGCGGTGTTCGGAGCACTTCAAAGAATATACTTCTGAAATGAAGTATTGATATGGCCAAACCACATAAAATGTTATACAGAAATGGCATGCTTGGCCCACGTAGGTGGTTGAGACAAACATGATTGTAAGCTACGAAGAGGTCCGGTGAAAGACCTCATTTTAGTACGCTGCAAGGTTGTCTTTCATGATTAATTTTGTGAGTCTGAAGCGACGAAACCAACTGTGGAAAAAACAAGCATAGGTCTACAGGCTTGCAAAATCCTCGTTACGTGCGGCGCCGTGGTTTCGCGCGTCACGGGCTTGAAAACAAGTCACATGTGCGCCTGTCATAGCTACCGCCAGTGCTTTTACAGAAATTACATAGTAACCATTTCCCGAAAATATTTGGCCCTAAACTTTTATTTGTCAATAAGGAATGATCAAGGTTCCCCGAACAAGCATAAAAGTAGTACTCGCATTTTGAAAAGAACCTTCCACGTTTCTTTTACTTGCCCCTTAAGTGCAACTCTGGCGATTTTTTTTTTTTTCATTTCCACAGATCGAAACAAAATCATTAGTCCACACTCTATATGGGATTCTGATATCCGATGTCAAATGTCACACTTCAACGAGGCGTAATTGAATGTTTATAATAAGCGCTCCTTGATGCCAGCCATGCCCTATAACACAAATATATTCATGGAACGAATCTGTGCTGCTGGTGTCATAGGTTGGTTAGGTGCGTGCGGAGTGTAGTATTTGCAAGCTACTGTTTCTATTGTGCTATGGGGTGCGCACATTCCTCAGCATGATAACGGGCGTGATCTAGCCCATGACAGGTATAGGTGAAAACTGTTCACCACGCCAAAAACAAGTAACAAGTCCACATGAGCTCGGGACATTTTGCAACATCGTGTAATGAAGACTGCGTTAATCTTAGGGAAATTTATCTTTGGCGCCCTTTCCTCCATTTCGCGTCTTCGTCGGCGTCGGTCTCGTAACCAGCTCCGCCCCCCTCTCAGTCCCCCCCCCCCCCGCTCAGCACCCCCCCCCCCCCCTTCCTCCGTGGCGACGACCGCGCGTGTTCTCCAATTGCTGCACCCGCTCTCCCGCCCCTTTCTTCCTGCGTGGAGGCGACGGTGTTCTCCGGTTGTCGAAGCACCGGCTCGCTATCACCGGAACATGGTGTCTGCATCCATCCCCAGGCCGAAACGCAGAGCCACGTTGTCTTGATTCGCTGGCGGCGTCAGCGGCATCAGACAGTCGCTCCTATCTCTTTGCCGTGCGACGTTCCTATGGGCCCACGCGCTGCCTCCCGCAACGTCCTAAGAACTTAATTGCTGTCTTCATTTCTCCCACCACAAGGCTTCCTTCATGACAGTCAAGAACTGTTAGTGGAGTGTTTCTCGAAGGAAGGTGCGTGAAAACTTTAAAAAGTTTCTGAAATAGTAGATACTTGTCTTGCTGGAAATATTTGCCTCAATCTATTGAAAAGGTGGAACAGCTGATGAGCTGCGCTCAAATCTTGCATTATGAAAGTAATGTTATCGCCAGCAATTTTTTTTCGAATTGCTTAAGCTGCTTTCAAAGGCGCTTTAAAGCAGCTTTAGAGCAGCTTCTGTAGCAATGTTCAAGTACTACCGCAAATCGAGACCAGCAGCTCAACAAAATGCGGCCGACAAAAGGAAGGGGGTTGTGGTAAAAGCAGAAAAAATTGTGTGTTCTGGGGTTAGAGGGGGGAGGGGGGAGAGGGGAACTCTAACGTGTTTATTCCCTTTGCCACTCACTTAGTCAGTCATCTCTTATTTGCGCCTTTACCATCCTACACATGCTTACTAGCATACAGTCGTAAGGCACCAACTTTTATGACAGGTTACCTGATGCAGATAACAAGCCCCTCTTAAACTATCTCGTATGAACGTGCCTAGGTGACCTGAGGGTGTCTGACTTGGGATGAAAACGTTTTGGAAAGCTACATTCTGATCTCGCCTATCCATCTCGAAGGTGAAGCCCGATTAGGCAAACACTGGAAACTTGGCCATGTCATGCGGTCACGTGACGTCGCACAAACTGACAGCCGGTCAGTGCACGGCCACGTCACCAGCCTGTCTGAGCCGGGCCCATAGTTTTGCTCTCATAATGCCGAGGCCAGGGATCTGAAGAACGGGCCATTACACTGTTGTTTGAAAACTTGAATGCATTGGTTTAGTTAGGATCAGTTTACAGGTTTTAAAGCCGTAAAGTCCCCCAGACTCTGAGGGACGTCGAAGTTGAGATCTCCGCAAGTTTCAGCCATCTATGGACCTTAACGTGCACTGGGCTGGCACAGTAGACAGGCGCCTTGCTCTTCACTCCATCTTAGTTTGTCGCAGAAATTTAGATTTTAAAAACTTAGAGACGTTTTGTTTGTTACACTTTCGGTGCACAAGGTTGTTCAAAGCAGGGTAAACAAGATGAATATCCTCAGCTGCTTATGTGAGCATACTGATAATAATAAGGGCGCAGTCGAAAAGTTCACACAAACGGGCAATTGGTAATGCAGAGGTTGTATTCTACAAGGACTCCTGTTTTTTAAATGCTGGATAAATTTTGGCTCCTAGCATAGGTACTTGCCATCGGGTTGAAGAAGCCTTGGTCTTATGTGGTAAACGACCAGTTCGTCAGCACTGGCTGCATGACATAGTCTGTGGTTAGACGGTGGGTGCGGCAAATGGCAATGGCTGTTTTTGACGGCGGTACCTGCTACTTTGTCATTTTTGTGGCTGGATGCCAGCTGCTTTCGCCACACGCTGCTGCTGCAGACTGGCATTCGTCTGACTGAAATGGATGATGAATTTATATAAAATGGGGTGCCTGATTGCAAGCATATATTTACGAGTTACCTTGTAACAGCCCAGAATGGCTAATAGTATTTGTAAATGAAATAAAATAAATAAATGATTAAGCTTTATTTTCGTTAGCTCACAACAGCTAGTTAGCAATCGCAGGCAGGCAGGCCAGAAGGCAATTTATCATGCCACTAATCTGGCCAAAAGGGATCGTATAAAACGGGTTACGGATAGCATATACTGTAGATCCACATAGGAGGGAGGTGATTACAGTAAAATAAAAAATAACATAGTTGTGGTTTAGTTCTGGTTAACCCTAGTTGAATTGCGAAAGCAAAAGCGCGAGCTTCTTTTCCCTGCTACATTATTCCCCTATCACGCCCTATCAGTGTAAAGTGCTACATTATTGGGGACACTTAAGCTCATGCTTTAAGGGTATGACGCGAGAGAGTAAGCTACCAGCCCACATATAATGTCACGCTTCACCCAAGCCGTATGGACGTGCCTGCATGTCGTAGGGGTAATGAGAATGCAAACAATTCTGGCAGGCTGATTCTGATATCACCCTCCCATATGAAAGGAGCGACCTGAATTGGCAGCTCCTACCCGTGCCATAGGGGTAACGTGAATTCAAATGTCATGGCAGGTTAATTTTTTTTTTTTTTTTTCAGAGGAGACCATTGCTACACTTCTTCACGGCGTAGCTGCGGCCACCCGAGGTCTTGCTTTGGCTGTCGTAGTATTCTTTCGCAATAATAAAATCGTATGTACCTTATATCAGATCCCTGAAACCGGCGGCGTGCACCTCATATAGAGGAGGGCTCTGACCTCTTCACGGCTAATACGCTTCGTAAGCTGCCACTTCGTTCTGTTTCTTTTGCTTTTTGGGGGTCGTCAGGCACGCTTGTTAATATGCAAGACCGAACTAAGAGAAGGATGTCACAGTCTACTAGGCACTCACCGCGCAGTATTTGGAGGCCATATGTCCGTCTTCGTGGCGTGATTCTTCAACTTATCGGCGAAGTCCCTCGACAAAAACTCGATCGTTGCAGTCACTGGCACCGTCCCAAACTGGCAGGGCGCATTCGGAGAGGTACAAGACGCGACTCCATCTTCGGCATTGCTTAAATACGCCCGCACCTTCTTCCACTTTCATCGGCCGGGCACGCCCGCTCGGAACACGCAAGGGGGTTGGGGGTACTCGCGGGCCATTCTTCAAAGACAAGAGCAGAGGGGGAGGTTGCAGCAGTTACGCGCTTTGTGCTGTGCATTTTTGTGAGGATTACGTTTGCAGTTTAGTGCCGCCATGCTTACATGCCATCTAGCGTACGTGCATCTTCGCCCAGAGGTCAGAGTAACAGGGACGCACCCTCGCTCACTGCTTTCCCCCAGCTTGCCTTCCTCCTCGCATGTCATAGGCTTAGGGAGGAGATGATATAGGTGCTGGCGGCTGGGAGATTGGTTTCGTGTCTGTTCGGGCTCCGTTGCACTATTTGTTCTTCTCCTCTTTTTTTCGGCTTTATCGCTTCTAAGACGTGCGAAGGCGTGCATGCGCGGTAGCGTGTCTTGTACTTTACGCCTGTTTATGGCGGAGAGGGGAGGGGCTGCCAGAAAGAAAAGAGCGCAGGATTTCTCCTTCGTGCGCTGTACCAACGAAAAGCCCAGCACACGACAGCGAACGCGCACCAAACTAAACACGTGCACTAGCCTTCAACCAGAAAGGAAAAAAAAAAACGCAAGCGACTGAACGTCCGTACGCACGAACTCGTCCCCCAGATGAGACGTTCCTAACCTCCTTTCCCGTGTCTGTTTCCTTCGGTACTTGTCAACAGACGACCCCCTCCCAAGCAGAAGAAGCCAGGGGGGTGTTTTCGAACTGGGTCAGCCGGACCACCCCTCTTTCGGGGCCATCGTCAGACGGCAGGGGTCACGTCTTTCGCGCACCCGGGTACGTGCAGAAAATGGAAGTGGCGCCCGGCGATGCTACAGGGCACCGGTGCGGCCGTTCAGCAAAAAGGGGATGGGCGCTTGGAGCAACGAGACAAAGTGATGGCTCTTTCAGAGCTACACTATGCGAAAACGATCGGACCCGTTCCTGCGCGAGACGACAGCGGAACACCAGGTCGACCCTGATTAATAGAAGTCGTCACCTAGCGCATTTTTCATAGGCAGCTCGGCGAAGAAAGAAGGTGCGGGGAACAGCTCAGCGCGGATATGATTGCCTTTGTACACAGCTTTCTGACGCGGGCTGTTTACACTCGGCGTCCCGTAGCGACCACACAGAAGGAAGTGAAACTGGTCCAGCGTGTGAGTGATGAGACTACACTTGACTCGCTGTGTTAGGGCCTGGCTCCTGTCTTGCGGTTGGACGGGTTACGAAGCAGGAACTAACAATATAGGTTGTCATTGCATTGTGATCGCGTGGGGTGGCTGGTAAACGTAACTGTTCATTGACATATGTCATCAATTCAGCGCACACGCTTGGTGCTCCGTAAGAATCAAGGGCATCGTCCTGTGTCACGACGGGGTCTTTCGAAGAAACGCAACATTAGAAAAAATGGCATAATAAAGGCCCCACGATTCTGCAGATTAATTACGCTGCCTGTCATTCGGAGTACATAACAGGAGGCGAGTGTTGCCAGGTATGCACTCGGGCATCAGGATGTTGACATCATCGCCAGTTAGAGGCAAAATTAACTCAAAGGGCTAGTAGGAGCTATGCGAATGTCTGCAGTGATTTTAACGCCGTTTTTCCGAGTTTGTGACTGCGCCTGAAACCTTGAAGACGGCGGCCGTCAACATTCAACCTTGCTTAGTCCGCAAGCGCCGCCTTTCTCGTGGGAATCTAGATTCACTCCAACGGCCTCCTGAGTGACGTGTTCGGTTGCATAAGTTGTTGCGTGCCTCGGCTCCTCCTTCAGACGCGTAATGAGCAAGTTCCGGCGCAGTGTCAAGAAAGAAAAAAAAAAAAAGGTAGGAAGAGGTACATTGACCTCACTTTCTTCACGCTGGTTTAAAAAATGAACTTAAAATAACAAGTTGAACATTCCACCCTAGACCTCCTCGTGTCACAAGGCGTTAGGCGGATGTGTACTTAAATATTGCTGAAAATTTAAGTGCGCTCACTCAATGAATGAGCGACTGGTTTCTGCGTGTGATCCGGAACGTGTTTGGCGCGGCGCGAACCTTTGTTCGAGTGAGTGCAAGTGCAAGCTGATAAGTGCATTCGGTCCATCCAAGGCCGTGCTACGCTAGTGACGGTTCGGAGACGTGCTTTTCCGCCCTCAATATAGCACGGATTCTGCCAACTCCCAACTAGAAGCTTGAAGTGGGCGACTGTATATAAGGTTTACCACGCATGTACATGCAGGTCAAAGCTTTAAGGAACTCCCTTAAATTCATACATTGTTACAGCTGGGATACGCAGGTGCTTATCGCTCAAGAATAAAGGCGAGATGAGATATGCAGCAAAATACAAAGTCTAGATTGTATTAAAATTATGCTACTCAACCTCAAACTGACTTGACGCTCATACGTGCTTGGAGTAATAAGCTGTATCTGCACTCGGGGAAGTGTGTTCAGTTTTGTTTTTTTACGAAAAAAAAAAAAAGATAATACAAGATCAAAAACATAGAAACATGTGTCGCTTAGCCAGAAATGTACATAAAAATATTCACTGTTTATTGTGTAAAGACTGTTTATGCGTGCACATGTAAATTACACGTTTACGAAATATGGTCCGACGCTGGATTTAATTCAGCAAAATTTATGATGCTCACAGACCAGCCTCAATGAAACTGCGTTTCTGTCCTGAGCTCAAACTATAATGGATTATGTTTGTGCTGTAAGGAACAGTGCATAGCAATTAATTTTTGACCAATTGGAAAAAATTCTCAATAGGGCAGCAAGATGCGTCTTGGGTAGGTGCGGGCTAAAAGATAGTTGTAGCGTAATGAAAAGTCATTTGGAATGGGGAAAATCTTGATTCTCCTTAAATGCAGTTTAGGCTCGAGGTTTTGAAACTAATATTTGAGGAAAAAACAAAATACGGGTATATTTATGAAAGTTACTTTACGTAGCTTTTCTACGTTTTTATTCTTTGTTTCTTATTACATCGCACAGGGCACTTTTTTCAGTTATGACAATTAGTGCGACAGGGTGGCAAAAAGAAAACACATATATAGAAAGCATCAGTTCAGTTCAGTCGTTCAGTCGTGTCCGCCTCTTCGTGACCCTATGGACCATGTCACGCCACGCTTTCCGGTCTTTCACTATCTTCCTAACATCACATAACCTCATCTGGAGTGCCTCGAGGGTGCCATCTAACCATCGCGTTCGCCGCCTACCCGTTCTCCGGCGACCCTCAACCTTTCCCAACATCAAATCTTTCTCCAGCGACTCCTCTCTTCTCATCAGATGACCAAAGTAGCTGAGCTTTAACTTTAGAATTTGACCCTCCAATGAGCAGTCAGGGTTTATGGTCGACAATATCGACTGATTTGATCTTCTGGCAGTCCAAGGAACTCTTAAGAGTCTTCGCCAGCACCACAATTCAAACGCGTCAATTCTTCGGCGGTCAGCCTTTTTCACAGTCCAACTCTCGCATCCATACATCACAACTGGAAAGACCATAGCACGGGTTATACGGATCTTGGTTGGCAGACTAATGTCTCTGCTCTTTACTAGGCGGTCAAGGCTAGCCATGGCTCTCTTTCCCAGAAGCAGGCGTCTCCTAATTTCATGGCTGCAGTCTCCTTCCGAGGTAATCTTGGAGCCCAAGAAGAGAAAATCTGTCACAGTTTCCACTTCTTCTCCCTTGATGCTCCAGGACTTGATAGGGCAGGACGCCATGATCCTTGTCTTTTTAATGTTCAGTTTAAGGCCAAACTTCTCACTCTCTTCTTGTACGCGCATCAGAAGTCTCTTGAGTTCCACTTCACTTTCTGCCATTGATGTGGTATCATCCGCATATCTAAGGTTGTTGATACGTTTTCCAGCAATCTTCACTCCAGCTGAAGACTCGTCCAGACCGGCCTTCCTCATGATGCACTCTGTATATAGGTTAAATAGGCAGGGCGACAGTATGCAGCCTTGCCTCACACGTTTCTCAATCGGGAACCAATCAGTAAGACCATGCCCAGTTCTGACTGGGTCCTCTTGCCCTTCATACAAGTTCCTGAGGAGACAGATGAGGTGAATTGGAACTCCCATCTCTTGGAGAGATTGCCACAATCTGCTGTGATCTACGCAGTCAAACGGTTTCGCACAATCAATAAAGCAGAAGTAGATGGGTTTCTGGAACTCTCTTGCTTTTTCCATGATCCAGCGAAGGTTGGCAATTTGGTCTGTAGTTCCTCTACCCTTGCGAAACCCAGCTTGCACGTCCGGAAGCTCCCGAACCACATACTGATCCCTATTGCAAAAACCAGTGCCACTGGGAGCCAGCGCCCCAGCGCCATACCTGATTATGGTCCCAGTATGACGCTGGACACTGGGCGCACTGGGACGCGGCATACTGGGCTCCGCGCTGGCGGCACTGTTCGCCCGAAAAAAAAAAGGCGTGGGATAAAAATTAAACAAGTAAAAAGGAACGAAACAAGTTAGGTACATAAAAAACCTGAAAAAAAGTAAAAAAAAAAGAAAAAGAATTAATGCACCAAGCGTGCCTCGAACTAAGACCTCAGGTACATACCAATCACCAGCTCAGCACGCTAACCACTCGGCCACGCCGAAAACTGGATTTTCTTTAAACATTTTCGTATTTCATGTCATGACCCGCATTTAAAAGGTTGGGACTTCATGTTTCGCAGTCTACAGACTATTGCTACCGCTCTAACAATTGCAACTTCTTGATCATTTTAGCTTGCTGTCTGCTCTCACGACTTGCAACTAATGTTCTGGGTGCCTATGCGCGCTATTCTGTGCACTGGAATCATTTTAACATGTGGAGTTTGACATCGCTGGCAAATTTACCAACGCCGGCTCTTGGGTGGTGCTCTGCTACCGTGGGCGTAATTTTCGCTGAACACGGAGCTTTAATAGAAGCCTTCAAGGAAAAACGTGAGACCAAGCTTCAATACCGGCAAGCGCCGCAGCGATGACCCTAATTGCGTGTAACTAAACCTTATTTGTATGTAAACATTGCGGGAAGCGTTGCAATGAACGAGGGCTCGGCTGCTTGATACGCAGAGTAAGAAGGAGCGCAAAAGCTTGAGAAACACGCCAAATATTATGTATTACAAGCGCTGTATGTTGTTGCTTTTTCTCTCATGGACCCATCGCTCGGTAAACTACTCTCTTCCTCGTTTTAGTTTTTCTTTCTGCTGTTGATACTGGGCCGTGGTGCAGGCTACGCTCGCCTGCGATTGAGCCCGCATTGAACATTTTGGCAGTAATCATTGTGTTAGAGTGCCCTTAAGATCAGCTGTGAAGTTGGTTATGCATGGTAGCCCACATTATTCAATTCCAGCTTTAGTAGTGCGTTAATCGTCAGTCTGTCATGAGATCGAGGCGCGGCGATCGTTGTCGCTCTCGAAACGCTCGAAACGACCTATCGGAACATGGAAACTCTAGAAAAAAGATACTGCCTTTGTTTTCTTACAAATGCGCAACGACTTCGCAGCAAAAAGCGCTTACTTGAACCATATTTTTTCATATGCCCCCCGATGGTCGATTGAAAGTACGCTGTTGCCCTGTTGGCCCCTGAGGGATGCTACTCCGGCTGACGCCGCAGGCCGCACCGGCTATACTGGGGCACTGGGACCAGTGCGGCCCAGCGCACATACAGCGCTTCTCCCAGTGCATCGCGGATGCCAGCGACACACCCAGCGTCAAAAGTCTAATCCCAGCGTTTTTCTCCCATCGCACCAGTGCAGCCAGTGTCTTCCCGTTACTGCTCCAGTGAATATCGCAGACCTCCCGCGTGCCCAGCAGATCCAGTGCAAAACCAGCGCGAAAATCTCACTGATTTCGCACTGGAGACGCTGGTTTTTGCAATAGGGATGCAGCCTACCTTGAAGGATTTTCAGCATCACCTTGCTAGCATGCGAAATAAGCGCGATCGTGCGGTAGTTGGAACAATCTTTGGCACTGCCTTTCTTTGGAATGGGGATGTAAACTGACCTCCTCCAATCCTGTGGCCACTGCAGGGTTGTCCAAATGTTCTGACATAATGTTTGCAGAATGTTAACAGCGTCATGGTTGAGGTTTTGAAGCAACTCAGCTGGAACGCCATCAATTCCGCTAGATTTATTCTTAGCAAGGCTGGCTAAGGCCCATTCAACTTCACACATCAGGACGCCCGGTTCGAGATCAGTAATCACAACCGTCTTATGTTGGGTTTGTGCATTCGGGTCCTTTTTGTACAGTTCTTCTGTGTATTCCTGCCACCTCTTCTTTATCTCTGAGGCTTCAGTGAGGTCATTGCCTCGTTTGTCCTTTATCACGCCCAGCTTAGCACAGAAGCTTCCTTTGATATCTTTGATTGTCTTATACAGAGCTCTTGTGTTCCTTAATTGGCTGTTGTCCTCAACTGCTTGGCACTGTATGTTCGGGAAGGCATTCTTATATCTCCTTATTATTTTCTGAAAATCCGCGTTGAGAACCTTGCATCTTTCTCTTTCCCCCACAACTTTTGCCATCCTCCTTTCCTCAGCTGTTCGCAAAGCCTCTTCAGATAACCAGTTTGCTTTCTTGCATTTCTTTTGCTTTAGAACTACCTTAGTAGCAACTTCTTGTATTATATCACGAACATCAGTCCACATCTCTTCGGGCTCTCTGTCTTCTAGATCTAATTCTTGAAATCGATTCCTCACTTCCCCAGCATATTCTAATGGAATTTGATCCATATCATACCTGAAAGGCCTTCTAGTTTTCTGCGTTTTCCTCAATTGAAGCTTAATTCTGGCAACAAGAAGGTGATGATCGGTGCCACAATCGGCCCCAGGCCTTGTTTTTACTGCTTGTATAGCGCTTCTAGCTCCATCTCTGCCAGAGAAGAATATAGTCGATCTGATTCCTGTACAGACCGTGGGGTGAAGTCCATGTGTACAGGCGCCTCTTGTGCTGTTGAAAATGAGTATTTGCTATGGTCAGGTTGTTTTCTTGACAAAACTCTACTAGCCTCTGCCCAGCTTCATTTGGCTCGCCAAGACCGAACTTGCCTATAATTCCGGATATTTCTTCACTCTCGACCTTCGCATTCCAGTCTCCTATGAGAAAAACGACGTCTGATGATGGGGTGCGGTCTAAAAGGCATTGTAGGTCCGCATAAAATCTCTCAACGTCAGCTTCTTCAGCAGTAGTGGTCAGTGCTTAGACTTGGATAACTGTTATGTTGAAAGGGTGACCTTGGATCCGAAGTGAAATCATTCGGTCGTTTTGGGGGTTGTACCCTAGCACTGCTTTGCCCATTCTTCTGTTTACTATGAGAGCGACCCCATTCCTTCTCTTGGAATTGTGCCAACAATAAAAGACATAATGGTCGCCGGAGTTAAATTCTCCCATTCCGGTCCATTTGAGCTCGCTGATACCCAAGATATCAATGTTCAATCTGTCCATTTCTCGCTTGACGACATCCAGTTTACCTTGCGTCATAGATCTTACATTCCATGTTGCTATGTTATATATCTCCTTGCAACATCGGACTTTCCGGTCGATTCCCGACGCATCCACAACTGAGCGTCCTTTTGGCTTTAGCCCAGCCGCTTCATTCGTCCTGGAGCTACTAGGAATCGCCCTTTCTTCATCCCCAGTAACATGTGGGACGCCTTCCAGCCTGGAGGGCTCATCTTCCGGTGCCATATCAATAATGGTATTGTGACTGGCCATAGGGTTTTCTTGGCAGGAAATACTGGAGTGGGTTGCCATTACCTTCTCCAGTGAATCACATTTTGTCAGAACTCTCTGCCATGACCTGTCTATCTTGGGTGGCCCTACACAGCAGAGCTCACGACTTCATCGAGTTTCGCAAACCCCTCCGCCACGACAAGGCAGTGATCCATGAAGGGGATAGAAAGCATAATGCCACATAATTTGACCTAAGAAAACACCAATATGCATATTGCAGCAGTGCGACAAGGAACTCATTACATTTATTTGAAATGGGCACCATGTTCCTTTTCTTCTGGGGCACCTTGTACTATTTATTTATTGCTTAAAAAAATGTCATCATTAGTCCGCCTACTCTGCTTTTTATTTCGTTTATTTTATGACTGCGGTGCTTTATTTACAATAAAACATGTTATGGAAGAATTTCAGCCTAATTACGTGATCTACATTTCTGCAGTAAAAGCCACTCTGACGATTTCTACGCTTTCTACCAGGGAAATTCCTGCTGAAATTATTTAAAACAAAACATGCAACTACACTTTGGACCTTAGGTAAGCTATTATTATCATTTTAGTTTTAGATTCCCGCGTATACTCTACACGCGTGCTCTAGTATTGGCCTGATGTTAGTTGTGTTTAACAATTCTTCACTTTTTGAAGGAAAACAGTTAGAAAACCCAAAACATGATCCGCTTTCGCAATATTGTCATTAATTGCCTATTCCAACTTCACTCACTAGTTTAATTAGCACCGACATTTGGGGTCAGTGAGGGACAAGAAATTCACAGAGTTAATTCATAAACAAAGTTAAAAGATTACTTTTCTTTAGTTATATACATTAGGACACTTCCCGGATAATAATAGCCATGCCTCATTTATCACCCCAGTCAGGAATTCTGTCAATGTCGCTTTGTAGAGCGTAATGGTCAGATGATTTCGAAACATTTCGGAAATAGAATACAGAATCCTACTTGGTCGACTTTTCCGAAGCCCTACCACTACGGCACCTCCTGTAGCCTGAGTCGCTCTGGGGAGTTAAACACTATTAACCAAACCTAATTTTTCTGGAAATACATTATGTGGCAAAACATCAAAACCTTCATAAAATCGAGAAACAAGCAGGCAACAGAACTTCCTTTGTCTAAAGAACAAACTATATCAGTATGATATGCATGCATATCTTATACGAGTTTGGTTACTGTGGGACACATTAAAATCTATTGCAAACCCCGCGTTGTTTATTACTCATGAAGAACAAAATTTGTTACGGTGATGGAAAATATTGATAAAAATATATGCTCGAAAACCCTGCAAGCTGCATTTGCAAGAGACACTGGGCGGTAATATGAAACTAGATTTAAGTGGCCCCGATTTATGATTTCTATTTATGAATGATTTTTCAATCATTAGGCTGATCACTGTCTTGAATCTTGAAAAATGAGATGAACTATTTCGTTAGAAAACTTATACAAGAGAAAAGAAACACCTTTGATAATACATGAGGTTCAATGGATTTTGAAGCTTTCAGTCCTTTTAGCAGTATCAATACCACGATGCTAAAAAGACAAAGCACCTCATCGGCTCGCCCAATGCAGGATTTACAGAGCAGAGCAGTGTAATTGGAGCCAAATTGAGTAGATAATATAGAACTAAGGGAGACACTTGAACAGTTTGCTTTATCGACATTATCGAAAACTTCTCTACCATCATGTTCAAGCTGGGGAATAGATAAATTATTTCAATTTTTTTTTAACCTGTCATGACATCTTCAGGAATTTCATATGCCTGAATGAATAGCACTAACGGTGGTATATACCATCGTGTCTGTTTTGTTTTTTTTTTTTTGTGAACTGCTGAAACCTATGTTGCATCTGTGATGGAATGCTCTTGAAAACTGCATGAACTTGTTTTCTTTTATGGGCTACAACAACACGCACCTTTCTCCTAATCCGGGGCTTACTTATGCTCCGCCGGGGTGTCATCATCCAGGACGGAACGTATTGGTCCTGTAGTTACCCGATCTTATTGAAGAATAAGTTCCATAAATCATTTACATTTAGTGACTCCAATCATGTTTCGAATACGTTATACTTATCCAACACAAGTGATATTTCTGCTGTTCGAGTCTTCCGGTAGTATAAATATGCCTGGCACCAGTACATGAGACCTTTACATATTGCAGCTTCATGTCAAAAAGAACAGCATCCTGACCACTGATTAGGGTTGTAGTCAATATAAGACTAATTAGTCGCATCGCCGACCGGAAAACAGAAATGAAAGAGGCAAACTTGTTGAGGCTGGTGTAGGCTTTCGTGATCAGCAGAATAGCATACGCGACCCCATAGCTGCATCTCAATAAATACGAAAAACAAAAGATTGGAGGGAATCGTTAAGAAAGGTATTAAGACGGCTCTGGGACTTCCCCATTGAATACCCACAGAAAGGCTTATGGAGCTCGACGTATCAAATGCAATTGATTTAATTACTGAAGCCAAAAAGATCTTATAATACGAAATGCTCCCCAGAATTCAAATAGAGACAGAAATACTAGAGGGCCTTAATATCTTCTACGGGGACCAAGAAAGGTACGAGGCCCCCAAAAAGTACAGCGGCGGTCGTAAGTATGGGGTCTTCGTCAGAGGACTGTCCAGATAATGGTGACTGTAGTAGCAAATCAAAGCCAAGAGTTCAAGCTAGCTGCTCTGCTCGCACAAACTGCACAGAAACGGCGGAAGAAAGGGCCATTACGCTTGCAATAACAGGTACAGAGGCGAAAATTCCGATTCCGAGGTCAACAATTATGTCGACGGGAGGACATCCCCCCCCCTCCCCCCCCCCCCCCCCCCCCCCAAAAAAAAAGCAAACGATATACTACATCTAAGCTACTCCGGACCACTCCCAGCTACAGGGAAATGGAGGGGTACACGAGCTCGCCCGAGGTTTAACTTTCCAGGCCCTTACAGTGATAGCCGCCGGGATCGACAACTTATACATACATAAATGCATCACACAGCACTATAGACTATGTTGAAACAGCGCTAGGAACATAGACAGATAGAAAGACAGACGCACATTGCGCTCTGTCCGCGTTCCTAGTGCGCGTTCCTAGTGCTGTTTCAACATAATGTCCAACCAACTCGCCCAACAAGCCACTATAGACTAAGTCGAGCGGTATACCCACCGGCGGACAGGGCACTAAACGAAAAGCAAGAGAACATTTGGAGACTCCTGCAGACCAGAACATATCCCAACCCCATGCACGTGAACAGTGGTACCCAACAGAATACAGGCAAAGTTGTAATAATACAGCAGGCATGATTCATATGATCTCGGCAGGCACAAGCACAACGAAAACTCATCACGAAGAAAGAACAGGGCCTCCTTGTAGGTTCTGATGCTTAGCTAGGACCCGACAACACAGTTTGTTTTCATACAACTGGCTGAAGATTCCCCCCGGGCCCAAGCTCCGAGCTGCCGTTCAAGTGGATTGGTATCCCTATCCTGCTGCTCTGCTGGAAAATAAAGTTATCTCAATCAATCCACCTACCTAAATAATTTATTTTATCCAACTACTCAACATTTTTAAGTATTGGCAGACTCTGGTGTGATACGCCGAAGATGTTGAGCACCATTAGTAACCTCTGAGTAAATTATTTTCTACACTATGTATCTAAGCTCTTTTTCCCATGTTGCAAAGAAAGCCTGCGAAAAAGTGGATAATGTGACAGGGTGCTTGCGCACCGCTATTGGGCAATGGATGAACAAGGATAGCAGCAGCGTGACAGGCCGCGGCAAAGCGACAGTAAACAGGCATCAAGGGCTCCCGCTTCATGTCGCATGACGGCTTAAATGCGTGTTGCTGGTCGGGCGATGCGGAAGCGACAAGTGTCGAAATCTGCGAAAGAAAAGACGAAACCAGCTTTTTTGCGGTTTCAAAAATTAAACGTCCAGCTAGCGGCATGCATTTGCCCCGTGATGCGAGGAAAGTCGGAGGCCCTGACACCTACTACCGGGACAAAGCACTGTCGCTTTCTCGCCACCACAGTCACGCCGTAGCTGGCCTTTTCAATTCATTGCCTATTTGAGAGCAGCACAATGGCCGAGAGACCCGTCTCATACCTTTCTTCTTCTTCTTTTTTTTTCCCCCCGTTTTGTGGGTTTTCTTTGGAACAGGCAAAAAGGATTAAGTGTGATATACATCGAAGAAAACAATTTATTAAGAGGTTTCTGTAGTTGCTCTACAACTCTGCGCATCACACTTCGGGTCTACAGCGAATCAGTAAAACGTTGAGTGATTGAACATAATAATCAATTATCTTGGCGAAAAATAACAAAATAGCCTGGGCAACTGTACGCTTAATATGCATCAGGTTGTACTCGCGTTCGAAATTCTTTGAATTTTAAAATCTTGGCGCAAGTTACGTGGTAAATCTTGTAAAATAACACATCACCCCCGTACAATTCTAAGAGAGTACCTGTTTGCAGCAATGGTTGTCAAGAAAATCATAATTAAACAGTACTGACCAAAATATTGGCTATGCGTTGATGATATGTATACGTTTTCGAGAACTTCAGCATGGGTAAAATGAGCTCTCATATAATACGTATACTCATCCCTGTGCCTTCTTTTTCCACATTCCCTCCTCACGCTTTGTGCTGCTCGTATTGGCGACACAATTAGAGGGGAGCGGATCTTTGTTAAACGTGAAAGCCTCAGGAGTGCCTTAAAGTTAAAAGCCGTCACCACGTGTCTGAAGCCTCTGCCACCAGCAAACTGGCCGGTTAGGAGATCTATGCGCAACCTGCCACAATGGTGCGCAGAAGAGCCGCCTGTCACAGGCAACAATTGTGTCAAAAAGACAGAAAAAAAAAGCTCTCCTATCCTGTTATAAGAAAGAAGTGAGCGAGACGGAAGGCTCGAATTTACTAAATCCTTTTATGTGCTCCTCATTAATACTCAAGGGAAGCCGAAAAGGAATATGTTCTCTCATTTGCCCTGAAACGATTCAATTACCCTCTTCTCTCCCAATTTTTTTCTTGAAATAAAAGCACCCATCCACCTTGGTTCATATAAGTGTCACTCCATGCTAAGGCCTAGGGGGAAAGTTGGTGGCGTTGCGAAGGGTAATAGTAGTTTTTACAACCCTGAAATATAAGTCTAGGCATAAGTGCGTGGTCTTGCTTCTTTTACTTCAATGATTAAAATACCTTGCCGGTGGGGAAAGATTGCGATGATGGATTTCTTCGTCTTTTTTTAGGTAAAAATCTGTAATGTACACTATATTTCAGTGCCTTTGACAACAGGCTAAAAAGAACAAAATAAAGAAGAAATGAAGTCTCAGAAGTGAATAACGGTCCAGGTGGTTGCGGAAGGGCAAAGGTGGAAAGCGGCTTGCAGTCGGCGCTGCATTCTCTAAATAGGGGCTCGCGCATCAGCATGCCGTTCGATCATCAGTCGTCGACGAGCTCCGTCAAGCTGCGCGTCGAGATTAGCGTCGTGAGGCCGCGGAACATGCACGCGAAACACGACGGCCGCGTTGTGCCACGCTCTCCCTTTCGTTTCGCTATATCTCTCTCTTGTCTTTTTCTCTCCAGGGGCAAAGGTCCTAAATAACACTGGAAGGCACAGTCACTCGAGGTAACAGCCCAATAGAGGCCAAAAAGCAAGCACGAACACGCGTGCGCGCGCACACACGCACGCACTCAACACACACACGCACGCACACACGCACACACACAAACGCATGTACGCACACACACACACACATACACACACACACAAACGCACTCACACACACGCACGCGCGCGTGCGCGTTACGCGACTGTTCCGTGCTCTCACTTGTTGCTCGATAAAGGTGACAAAGTTATGTGGCGTATACAATCCGAGTGTTCGTAATTGCTCGCGTCTACAGAGTTCTGTTTAGTAACGTTAAGTTGTTGGCTAAAAGATTACAGCATTTCATTGGGTCACGGGCTGGAGATAGACTGCGTCGGCTGAATTATTGAAGGCGGAAGCCACACTGCCAACCTGATTCTTGAGTTTTACGAAATCGTAAAAATTGAAAAAAAAAATGCGATTTGAGGAAAGGAAAGCCGCAGTAACTGCTTCACTAAACGGTGATAAGCTCCTTTGCACCGCGGGGAAAGAAATAAGGCATGAGTAAGAAGAATAACGAGGTGTGCAGTATAGCTTATCGCTATAAGTTGAGTACCTCAGGATAATTAATATGTATTGACGCTGCACAGACTATTGGCGCCATTTGTGTTTCGCCTCCATCCAAACGCGGCCACCCGGACAGCCTGAGTTGCGGCCCCTGCTTAAAGCTACCGCTACCAGAATGGTGGAAGGAGCCGCGTGAGTGACGAGCACTGAACGACTGCCTGTGAGCGTCAGAACACGCGATGCTTTACGACTGATGCAGGAGGTTAGGATAGGTAGGGCGCCGGGGTGATCAGGATATCATCTTTTATTTCACGAAGTATGAAAAAAGTGTCAGGTCAGAATTAGACTAGAAGCACCCACAGCCAGGCCCTAATCCGCCGTTCCTCTGCGCGAACTTATTTTCGGCTTCGCTATCTCCCAGTATTGCGCGGGACAACACGTTCTCGGCTAGTAAGCTGATGCCTCCCGTAGTTCATGAAATCAGAATAGCTAGGAAACAGCCTATATCTTAATTATTTTGCCCCAGCGCTTACTCTCCCCCTAGATCGTAACCAAGCGAGTAACTGGAAAACATGCGAGCAGAACGCTTACGTAGAAGTGCGGACATAAGTAAACGGAGCACGCTTTTTCGTTCAAATTGCAATCACCCGTTCTGTATTGGAGGTAAGAAAACGTAAGAAAAGTGAAAGCGAACTGGTGTCTACTACCGCTTTGTAGCCAGACAACAAAGCATGCATTCCAAGATCTATTAGCACTGTAATCACCGGCCGTTAGACTCCAAAGGGCACGGTGTTATGAAGATTTTCTTTTTATTTATTTTGGCGCCAATTCCTAAATTCGAACACAATTCCGTGCCGCTAAGTGATAGCCCAAAAGCATTACGGAGCAGTCACTGAATTCATATACTAACGCATCTAGACGTTAAGCGAAATAAATTCACATCTTCGTCGGTTAGCAGTCGCCTAACTCGTTAAAAAAAAAGTGCGCTCGGGAACGTCTATTATTATACTATTTTGCTAGAGGCGCGGCAGTATAGCGGCCAGCGCAGTGATATGATTGCTGGAACATTAACCTTAATATTTGAAAGTTTACTCAACGAAAATTAACGTATGCACCAATACAATGATATGTTCATACGTTGTAGAAAACACGAAAAAAGTAAGGTGAAGGCCTCGGAAGTGATGACGTGTCAGAGTTTAAGAGAGTCTGTCCTGCAGCAAGATGCACAAAATGTAATGTTGACAGCGAATATAAAAACTTCTTCGCTCTTATTATTGTTTTTTGCAGCCCGCAGTACTGCAGTGAGAGAAAGAGCACGTAAATTGCACACGGCTGAAAGCAAATAGAAGTGTACAAAAGCAAGGAATATCTCCTTCCAGCCTTGCAAAGCAATTGCCTTCGCAGTAAATATTTTCTGGTTCCCGAAACAAAGATTTCCCATCCAGGTATTCCGTGCCTTAGGAGAAGATTACTTAACCAAAGCGACGTTGGCGTCGTCGGTCATCGCTAACGGGCAAATAGCGTCGACAATCCTTAAATGCATTCTTCTAACTCTCATCAAGGGATCTGCCAAGCTTACCTCTTATTTCCTTTCGAGAAATGGGCACTATGCCACCAGTGGCAATGTGTTTACAGAATGAAAATGTCGGAGGAAAGTCTTGTGTGTTTAGCGCACTAACACCTCTAGGAGTGAGAATGACGTTTACCCAGCAGCAAAGCTAAAAGAAGTCATTGCCATTTTGTCACCGGCTCTATCACCATGTTCGGTCAGGCAGATTTCAAAAGGATTACCTCTTAGTATGTCCGTACAATCGTTCTTTAGATTAATAGACTTGATATCTGATTGAAACTGTAGTTGCTGGGTGTATCGGCATGCCTCTAATCGCCAGGATAAGTATTCACTATGGCAAGGTCTTTTTTCAGCGTAGCTAGAAACAGCACAATACAGCATACAATAGTTGAAATTATGACTGATTCGCTCTACAGAGCACTGCGCGCTCACAAAAGTTCACTCGCTAGTGCTAAAGGTAAATTTAGACATCTGACGGCGTATAAAGCTCAAAATAACAAATCTAGAAAGATGGCTCAAACATGTGGGCATCTTCTAGTAGGCCAGCCGTATTTTGGGCCTTTACTTCCCCTTGCAAGAGATTTCTCCCATCAGTATTGAACTTCGTGTCCGCGATAACTTTTTCATAGTCATAATTATTTATTGCAGCTTTCACTTGAGCCATTCTTGTGCAAAATAAACAACCTTCTGACAGATAGAAGTCCCAGGTGGCGCACAATATTCGGCTTCTCTGGGTCCCACCTAAGCAAGTGGGAATCGGAAGCTCCTCAAATACATCTGCCCCGCAGATAAAACTGGGGGACACTTAAGCATAGCCTTCAAAGGTATCACGTAACTGTCGTAATGGCTGCGCCTGCGGCTGCCTTGCAGATACTAGTTCACGTACATGGAATTTGCTGCACTCTTAATTATTGACCTGTTAATTTAATTGTGCCTCTGTTATGTCACAGATGTTTATTATGTGAAAGGCCACCCGGTAAATGACTCGCTTTCACAAGGCGGTTTGAACACCCTGTGTGGTTGAGAGGTTGGGACCTTGATTCGATTCTCATCTCGCGCACCTATCTTGAACAAGCTACTTGCGTCGACAGCTCCTTTTAACTCTGCCATGTTGTGTGGTTTCGTTATGTCACGCACCCCGCCCGCCAGCCAGAGCCCCGCCACATCACATGACTGTTATAAGTAGGCTTGTGAAATTTCACTCGCAATGCTAGCGCCCACAATGCCGACGCATGCATGATTTAACGTAGAATGGGCGATTCACGCTCACGCGTTAACATGCGGCCGAGGAAGGCCCCTGTTGATCTCGACAGGTCCGATATCAGTATTTCAAAGGCAAATAGAATACACATTCAGCGCACATCGCTCCTTCATGGTGTGTTTCGAACGCATTTTAAATAAAAATGGCGGCACTGCCTAGGAAGGAACTTCCCAAGACCAAATGGGGCTGCATGTTTTTTAATTAGCAGGGGTTGTACTACAAGCCGGCTGCGAGGCTACGAAAGAGTGAGGGAAGCGCTTCGTGGACGCTGCCGAATATCAATGCGATCGACGGTATGCCGTTGCGGTCGTCGACACCGTTGGAGCGCTTGTCCAATCCGCCAGCGTAAAGTTCCAGCACAGCGAAGTTGCAGAGGAATCAGCCATCGCACTCCGCCCTACCTGATCACGATTGCGGGGTCGCTGTCAGTAATTGGCGCTCGGCCATAAATAATAACGCCAAGGGGAAAAAGTATCCATGGATGCTTGCCGAATAACCACAATCCTGAAAGGCTCATCGAACGGCAAGGTCAAGCTATAGTTTGGTTCTCCGCACATCAAGGGACATCTCTCTGCATCTCACCAAACTCAACGAGGTCAGTCACTCCGCCTCACGAGGTCTCGCAAACTATGCTGGAGAGAGCCATGGTGAAGAATGGCGGAGAGAACTGCTGAAGAGCTTCGATGACTTAAAAAAAGAAAGTCTACTGCCTGGCCCGCTGGTCCCTCCCTGCGCCTAGCAACAAGGTATGAAGTTGCCTGAAGCAAATTACAAACAAGCACCCTAACCCGCTGCAGTGTAACAGGATCTACAACAAAATATATAACACAAACACGTGCAAGGTTTGCAAGAAAGACATATTCACACTTAAACACACATTCTGGAAGTGTAAGGCAGAACTAACATGTGCTACTCCTGAAACCCTCTCGTTCAGGTGGTCCGCCACTCTACGCAGCTCCAGACTCAACAGCCAACCCTGGGCCATTCAGTAAACACTAGAGGCGGCAACGAGGCAAGACCGCGCCGTCCCCCCGTGGTATACCTGTAGGTAGTCAGTACTGTGTCTGTTGCGTTTTTTTTTCCCCCAATGTCTCACCAGCTGGCCTACCTATCTACCCTCCTGACACGGCCGGGGTGCGCTAAACACTACCGCACACTCACTAAAGATAATACTCTCAGTGGAACGCAATGATGCTTTCATGGTGACTAGAACTCCTCATCCTCGGATACTTGACGGCAGAGCGAACTCAAATACGAGCTCTTTGCAGGACAAAGCTAACTAAGAACCCACAGACAGTCGCTCTTGGGGCCTCAACGGCCGCATTAGTACTGAATTGAACTGTCTGCGTGCCCATTTACATATATGTATCCTTTTAAACTACTTACTTGATCTTTGTATGTCTGTAAATTATTATGGGTGCTCTCTTACTGTATACTAAGCCCATATAATTCATTATAAAAAATACGTTTCTTGTTCTCGCTCTCACGTAAATGCCTGGAAATGTTCAAAGAATGTGCTGGAATAGCTATTCCACGCCATGAAGATGCACCTGAGCACCTGCAACATTATCGTAATCGGAGCTCAGTACACGTAAAGCAGCATGCATGTACTGTCCGCGCTAGGTTAGACATCTCCAGAAATACATCACAGCATCGATTTAGTAGAGGAAGCCCAAAGTGGCTGTTTTTTCTCATGGTGGAACTGTTAGTATGCAGCCTCTAAATGTGGCATTCACTGAGTTGATTTATGGGCGACCAGTGCATTCCTAAGCGATACGCGATGCTGAAGTCCTGTTGGTGCCACATGATTAACCAGAGGCTGCTGCAGCTCTTCCAGAATGAGACCGGCCTCCCAGTGGGAACCTGTGTAAAATTCCGAGCCCACATCATCGTATGTTGGAGCTATATGAACTACCACACATGCAGAATCACGGTTTTCCTCATGAGTTGCAAAAATCGGTCCTGTGTAGGACCGATGGGGGAGCTTGGCGGGCAGACCGTCGCTCGAGCACGCAGAACCCGCATGAGCTGCCCGCGTCAGTTCAAATTCGGGCCGACAAAGGTTTTGGGAGCTTCCCCGACTGGGCCGACTGAATTTGAAAAACTCACACTGGCCTGACTTCAGAGGCAGTCATCAACTAGTCAGCCATGTCGGGCAGCTTGGCCACACAGTGATTTGTCAAGTCATCACGTCATTACAAACCAAGATCGTACGCAAATAAAATTCGGCAGGGACTGCAGTCGTCTATAATAAATGCGATAAAATGCCCATAATAACTGGTATCAGGCTAAGGTACATGGTGTCTTTATTGTTATTAAGTGCACGTTTGACAGAGGGATTCTACAGAGTTGCAGTTAGTTATACGTGACAAGACCTTACCGAGTTCCGATTTGCCACTGTCAGTGTCCTACTGGAAGTGGTGGGAGAAATCTGGGATGAAAACGAGAAAGTGTAAATGATCTCTTTTTCATGATGTTTTGATCAGGAGCTTTCGAAAACAATGGACGTGGTCTCGATGGACGGAAAAATTTGGTGCATAATGGTTTTCGTTAACATTCCGACTGTAACGCATGTCTGTCACATCGGCTGCGCACGCAGCTGTAGCTTTCAGTCGAGGTACAACGCAAAGGTTAATAAATTACAATTTATTCAAAGCGCATGCAGTGCATACCTTGAATGCCGTAGAATGCTGGTAAACTACCATACAGTGCATAATTGAAGTACGCTAGAACCTACTTGCGCATACAATGCGCTGGGCAGTACGTTTAACATAGGAAAGTATGCATCGCTTGTTCGATATGGTCTGTACTTCGTGACATGACTGCGTAGCCCATAAAGTGACGCCTAATGATCCCAGGATGTCTGTAGATAGTACATTAAAAGGGGACACGCAGCGAGAGTTGAGCTTTATATCTCGAAACCATTAATTGATTGTTATTAGGGCGTTGCCAGACCTCTGCGGGCATATCGCAAGTTCCGTCCAACCCGGGGTGTCCTGTATAGTGCCATAGGCATTTAAACATGGTAGTAAAAAGACTTAGTATATGACCTTCCAGTGGCCACTTCACTCACCTTTCAGTGCTTTCCTTTTCAGTGCATATGCGCCCTGTTTGCCTAGCCTTAGTCAGAGTATATACAAGGGCATTCACAATCGATACTACGTGCTAGCAAGGGGTATTACTTAAAGCCAAAGCATTCGGCAGCAGAGCATATCAGGAATTCACAAAAATTCTTATCCGTCATCAATTTCTGGCGTATCTGGGTGAATCGCATCTACAGATCGTTGTTATGGGCATTTTACTAAAGTTTTCTGTATAGTGTCAAGTAGATGTTTGTACACGATACTCAGCGTAAGGCTTTAATAGGGGGTAGTGCTGGAAGGCACCGAGATGAAAGCAAAGAGCGCGGAGAGTGGTCCGAAGCAGATCTTCGGCCTTTCCAATGGGCGCACGAGGCTCGGAGAGAGCAGCCGCCTAGCGGCTGATGTTGCAGACGCGGAAATAGTTTGGGAAAAGGTCAGTTTTTGCAATCTTTTTTTTTGTCGCCGTTGATCATTTCTTGAAACACATGCCTCTCTGCTAATAATCAGTTTTGATAGGGATGGCGCGACAATGCATGACGCAAACATTCCGCACAAAATAGCTAGGATGAAAATAAAAAATTTGAAGAAAACCATACTAATGATCATCATCGAATTGAGTGGGTCCCATGTGACCTACTCAGTTCGCAAAGCTCTGCAGATTCTGTAACCCGCCAGGCGACTCTACTCTCATCAGTGCCAAGCTTCCTCTGTATGTATGATGCCACCCTGCTTCTCACAAGAAAGGAGCACCTCCGGCGCCGCAAGCGTGCTCTTGTCCCACCGTCTGCGGTAACCCTCCCCAGCGGTCTTACCAGAACAGAGGAGGTTGCGCTACAAAGGATTAGCGTCGGGGTTGCCCTCACATCTGCTGTAACACGAACATGAAATCAATAACGATATTGGCATCAACGTCCAGGATGTCGCATCTGCAGCT
Source organism: Amblyomma maculatum (assembly GCF_055883805.1). Taxonomy (NCBI): domain Eukaryota; kingdom Metazoa; phylum Arthropoda; class Arachnida; order Ixodida; family Ixodidae; genus Amblyomma; species Amblyomma maculatum. The sequence goes on along the minus strand of NC_139349.1, from coordinate 17,158,605 downwards.
CACATAATAATGAGGCAGATATTTACCACTTGTTGTGGGTTTACCCGGCACTGAAGCCGATGATAATGCCGACGGCAGTGGGCCTTTCGCCGAACAACCCATCTTCCTACATTACTTGGACGCAAGGGCCTTATCATCGTTCCCTCTTGAACTTTATTAGAACAGCCAACCTTGTTTCTTTCATTTAATACTCCTTTTAATTTTCTTTTACATATTCCTTTATATGCCCTGAGGTCATAAAAGACGTTATTAAAAAAAGAGAGTTGATGACAGATAGCGCTGACTCCGCCCCATAGGGCAATTGGTGACTGCTCATGCATGCAGTGAGCTATAACTCCCGAAAAAAGATTGCCTTTCGGTGCACTTCGCTGGCACTTAGCACTTATGAACAGTAATAATTACCACGCAACAAAAGATAGGTGTGTAATGGCACTAAGCCACAGGTGCTGGTACTTATCTGACCGAAACGTACATGTGAATGAAAAGGCCTCAAACCAAATTTTAAAAAACGCAGCGAATACTGCAAAGTCGAAGTGCTTGTGGTGTAGTCTCAGAGAACGAAACGGAGTGCAATTAATTTTGGAGCACGCCCAGGTAAAGGATATTTCGGTGCGAAAAAAAAATGGCAGGAATCCTACTCGGGACGATTGCTATAATCAGAACACATAAACCAAAGTAAATCAGGGTAAGCGAGGGAACATCAACAGACAAAAATCATGGGCATGGACAGCAAGATAAATGGGTAGGCGACATGAGGAAGTTTGCGGGCGTATGGTTGACACAGTATAAAGGAGGCTATGGAACATTATGCAAAACTTCTGCCTGGCAATGAGTTTTTTTCATTGGAGCTGCTGCTGCTGGCAGTCCTGTGGCGATGTCAAGCTCGAATTCAGAGCCACCATCGTTGTACTGTTGAATTAGTCGTGCTTAGGAGCGCATTGCCAATGCATTTAGCTCTGCAGTTTTTCAACTGTGATTGCCAGGATGGCTCTGCTTTTTGTTATTTGAAAGCAGAGTGCTTAATGAAGATTTCGTCGGCACTCGTGACCCTAAGAGGCCGAATTTTTTCTCATTATAATGACCGCCGTAGCCCTTTGCCACGCGCGAGCTGCTTTCACGGCGTGTTCTTGCGACAGTGGCCGGTGGAGGCCCGAGGCTTTCCCGGCACAGCCACCTGCCTCGGAAATGAAAACCCGCCTTCGCTGGCGGCGACGCGATAGCAGCGCGGGGTCTGCCTTGCGCAGACCCTTTCATCGTTGACACGCAGGGGAGAAAAATATCTGCGACATTCGCAAGCTAGCACTGCTGAATTCCACCGGGCGTGTTTGATTTTGTTTTTATTTCAGCAGCCGGAGTTTCCGCAACACCAGAACCCGCAATCTTAGACATCGACAGTGGCTTTAAATGATAAGTGACTTTATGTGCGACTCAGACCTAAAGCTTCAGTTACAGCGGAGAAGTCTGTTGTCTAATGTTTTAACTGTAATATATATCCTAGGATCACTTAAATATAAAATAGAGGCGGAGTAGCTGTGTCGATCTCGGTGGACACTCCACCACGTCGAGCGCGAACTAGTGAAGAACAGAAAGGATCGATGAAGAGGCACTCTAGCGACAAGCCACATATATTTCGGCCACTTCGGGCATTTAACGTGCGTCAAAAGTGTTTATTTGAATAGAGCGGAACTTTAGTCACTATAATTTCAATTGTAGTTCTGAAAGCATATCGGCGCCAAATAATGTATTTCAAACTTTGAAGTCTTGAAGGGTCTCGGCCCTTAGGGCTTTTCCATCGACTATTTCTCAATCCCCTGCAGGGCCTCGAAAATACTTATTATGATTCTTGTTTCTTCTTAGAAAAATATGTGCTCAGAAATGCGGATATTAGCTTCAATATGCATAAAGCTTGCATAAAGAACTAAAAATATGTTACTTCGACTTTCAAGCCGGAGATAGCTCATAGGACATTGTCCATCATACGAAATAAATATCTTCTCAGTGTCTATTATCTGATGTGTTTCATGCTGAATGCTCCTGTAGCGTCAGGATTGAGATTAAAAGCAAGCTGAATATATAAATGCATGTTTGACTTATCATAGCGCATGAATTTAATACCTTTTCAAGCGTCACATCTCAACTCCGCTATATCTGAACGCAAACATGTTGTTCAGATGTGGCTATTATATTCGCAATGAAACGTACTACAAAATATATCCCTATTTATCCAATACATTCTGAAAAGTGCTGCCTGACATACGCGATGCATAGTCAACAAAATGAGCACCTTATATTTTAATTGGAAGACGGCAATACACAGGTCAAAGGACATACTATCTTTTTCTGACAATATTATTCTCCTGTGTGTAGATACCTAAAATAACTCTGTCCCATGTTCCGACGAATGCATCACTAACACGCCCTTACGCTGAATTTTATCCGCGAAGAATTTTCGCCATTGCGGGGAGATTCAAATTTTCTCGATCCATTGATTATGGCAACATCGAGACGTCGTGGTCTAGAAATACCATGCACTCTGACCTGCTTTGACGAACCTTCTGCTGCTCTTTCATGTTGTTTGTACGAAATATATTTTGACGCACACGCCACGCACACGCACACACACATATATATAAACGCTCTCTCACACACGCGCACTCCCGCACATATACGCACACACTGAAAGCGAACTGAAAAATTATGCGATTGAAATGTATATAACGTGCCAAATTGGCGGCCACCCTTCAGACACGGGTGATCAGCAAGTTTTGTTCAAGGCACGTGGCACAAATTATTGTTCTGCTCACCTGCCTACTCTAATATACCTATTTTCTCCGTATAAGCTGGGAAGCGTTGCAACTAATAACACTAAGAACACCAAAAAACAATATTGAGTAACATATGATCTCCTGGGATGTGAGATAGATAGGTCCACTGAATATGCTAAAGGCTATTTGCTTTTAAATGAAACAGAAAACATATATATGGCATTAAGAATATGATAGAGTTTTACAAACTCGCCTGCATCAAAATGATAAATTTTAGTGTTATCAGTGAATGCATGTTAACAGTGGTTCTGTTCTTCTCATCTGTTTAACATACGTATGTACATGGTGCCTCAACTAAATTAACCATGCTTTTAAAATCTCATACTTATAGGAGTCATCTTGGATAAAAATTTCGACTGGCACCGCACATTGACATCCTGTGTAAAAAGTTGTTTTACTCTTGCTAAACATTAGCGAAAGCACCTAAATATTTCCAGACTAATACATTACAAACATTATATTTGAGTTTATTTTAATCGTTTCGATCGCTGCTGACATACTGTATTGAAGCCTGGAGCCTTACATACCTATCGTATATTGATCCTGTGGTAAGAATGCAAAAAGGTACTCTTAAACTGATCAACTTCGTTGCACTTAGAACTCCATCGCGCATCTTATTAAAAAAATAACATTATAACACAATAACCTAAGAGAATATCACTCACTAATTTTTGTAAACAGTGTTACTTGCAATTTTATCATATTTCCTTTAGTTTAATTCAAGTCCCGTCTGTCCAGTTCTCGTTTGCCGCACATGCAAAGTACTTACTTCCAACATCTAGTAATTATTATAGTCATCGATGTCTTTTTTTTTTTTTTGTGGTGTCCAAATTTGAAATGTGCTCAAGCCTTATCTTCGCCTAATACAATTAGAGCAATGAAGAAATGTTTCCTTCATACAAAAGTGTTTCAATAAAGCGACTCTATTTGCGTCATCTACCTGTATCGGTGGCATATTATTGTTAATCCACTGAGCACGACAGTCTAAATGTAGAATGGTCTTTCCTTTTACCTCTTTCACATGATAGTCCACCAGTTTGCATAATGTTGTTATATATGGCAATTTTTCATTCTGCGTTGATAGGTACGTTTTTTCTCCCAAATCATCAGTAGACTTACTTGCATCAAGACGCCCGACTACTGTCCGGAATACCCGGGTTCGGACCCGACCTCGGCGGCTGCGTTTCGATGGAGGCGAAACGAAGAGGCGTCCGTGTGCTGTGCGATGTCAGCGCACGTTAAAGATCCCCAGGTGGTCGAAAGTTCCGGAGTCCTCCACTACGGCGTCTCTCATAGCCTCAGTCGCTTTGGGACGTTAAACCTCCCAAACCAACTAAACCATTTTTGGCATACCCACGACTATCCTCTAGCTGAGGATCCGTTAGTGTCTTTATGTAATCACATGTATGCTTTGAAAATAAGTAAATAATGAAAGAAATAAAATATTCTTGAGCCACTTAAAGCCCTTTAAAAGCGATAAGGCGAAAGCTTTGGGAATGCTTCTATAGCAGTGTTTGGCAAGAACCCGCGGACCACACAGTGTAAGACAACGGATTCTTCCGTGCCGGAGTAGCTCTACCTTGCAGCGATGGCGTGAAGGCGGCAGATGACGTGACCATTCTCCCTCCTGGAAACCGGGGGTGAAGGCGTCGTCGTCGAAGGCGTACTTTGCAATGAAGACAGCAGTAACGCTGGACAAGATTTAAGGTATTTTTCTCATGTACCCGGCTGGCGTAGTCTGTTAAGCCTCCGGCTGGTATTTGGTGGGGTAGGAATACAGGACTCGAACCCATGACCTACACGGGGCTTGAACCCAAAACCCTCATGACACTAGAATCTGCGACCTCTACGGGATTAGTACCCATAACCTTTACGGGACTCGAACCCACGACCTTCACGGAACCTGAACCAAAAGGCGGCGTAGTGGTTAGCGTGTTCGGCTAGGGCTTGGAAAGTGTATGGTTCGAATTCTGGTGTAGACATGAAGCCCTTCTTTTGCTTATTTTCTCCGCCTCACTACGCCGCATTGAAACAGATTGAGGGCTTTTGTCATTGAGATTATTTTATTTGGAGACTGGAAAACAGCACAACCGATTGTGCAGGATTGTGGAGACCGATTGTACAGGAAGAGCCAATATTTATCAGCAGTATTTTAAGGTATTGTTAGGCTCATGGAACGAAATCCCATGCGCGAGATGTCCGCGAGATCTGTACGCTGATGTTTCACTTGCTGTCAGTCATCCTCATTACGCCGACATAAAAATAAAATTATTTCTCCACCAGGAAGCGAACCTCCATCCATCGGATCCCCAGCCGAACAATTTAACCAAATGCGCCACGTCTGGGTTTCTTTTTGTCAACGTGGTATTTATTACATGCCTTTAAATACAGGAAAGAGATATATACATTATTTACAAAGTAATCAACCTCTAGGCAAAAAGTCCAATTGAAACATCCAACACCACACCACACAACTTAACACAAGTTCACTAAAACGGTGGCAAGGGAAGACGACACATCAACAATTGCAGCCAGTCCGGTTGTTAATCACTATATTCGTAAATGCCTCTAAGCTGGTGCACCATCTGGCAGAAATAAGTACTGGGACAAAAAAGAGGCTCAGCATTCCGATTCAATATGCGCGTTTTCCACAGGCAGTGCAGTCCAATGAGGAAAATCATGTAAAGGATTCTTGATCATGTTCGGTGGTCATTAAGTAACACACACTGTGGGAACTCAAAATAGTCTTTCTTCAGTGTTCTTTGCAGAACGTCCTAAAATAATATTGCATCTTTGCAGGCAATAAAACAGTGTTTTATGGTTTCAGGTGTGTCACATAGCGGACAATTAACAGAATAAACGGAAATAATTTTTTATGAAGCTACATTTTAAAAGGCACAACTTCGGCATGAAGTTTAAAGAAAAACGTTTTAGTAGAAGGCGATCGCGAATCGTTCATCACAATTCTCCTTGTCTACCGTGAGGATGAGAGTAGCGATGATAATGAAGCTGTAATTAGTGATCATGGCAATGATGACAGCAACGATGATAATTACGGTGCATTTAGTCATTAGTGGTAATTAGATCTAACGTGATGCACCGTGTGCAGAAGCAATGATCCGGCTTTCGCATTTGTGCCGTGTTGATAGTGTTCTCGGAATTTTGAAGCTAAAGCTTCACTACACCTGAAAGCTCAAGAGTTCAGCATCAGTCGATGGGTGCCTGAAAGAGTGCCAACTCGAGTCACTCTTTTCATATGGGAGGGTGATATCAGAATCAGTCTGCAAGAACCCTTTGCATTCACGTTAGGACCCGTAGGCACGTCTATACGACTTGGTTAAAGCGGAACTTTATATGTTGGCTGGTAGCTTACGCTCTTGCGTCATACCCTTAAAGGCTGAGCTTAGTGCCCCCAATAATGTACCGCACTATACTAATAGGGCGTAATAGGGGACTAATGCAGCAGGCTTTTGAAGCTTCCGCTTCCGTCCAGGTTTAACCAGAACTGAACCACAGATAATATTTTTTTTTTTCAGTTGCATGCGGAATAATACCCATATTAAATGAAGGCACCGTTTGCTCAGTTTCAGTCTTTGGTCTTAACGGGAAGCTGAAAAAAATTTTGAGAATTTCACGAGAAAAACGCATTATATAATATATGAAACGTGCAGTTTAAGCTCATCAAGTGGTTTTGCCCCACCATTTGAACATAGGACGCGATCAACTAATAAAAACACGACAATCTTCAGGCTTCTTCTCGGAACATTGCAGTAACGCGGAGAAACTAAACGGTGATGTCATTATTGGTTACGTTTTAAATTCCACCTGCTTCCTCCCAGTCTCTTCTGTGCGTCGCCTCATGCTACCAAACAATATCTCGGGGCTTTACTTCCGTTGACGTTGATTTTTTCCTCAATGCAAACGTTTATGTGTTGCAAAGGAATTGTCTTTACGAATTACGGGATCTTCAGTGTCCCTACTCTTCACCGTGTGCTACGGAGAAGCCTGAACACTAAATTATTTTTTTTTTCGGTGATTCCGTCATCAATTTAAATGATCGTTCAAACTACTTTACGTGAATTAACATTAGGCTTAAAGCAATAGTCTTCTTTAATTCAGTTTAATTAGCCCATTAGGTTATCCATAGAGTTCACATTTTCCACCAAGTGTTCTTTTCAGAAACCTGAATCCCTTGAAATTCTAGGTTTAGCATTTGGCTTCTCGACTCAAGTTCATTAACTTACCTTCGAAGCTTCTCATTTTCATCCTGTATCCTATGAGTCTTCTGCTCCAGTGCATAGTCTCGAACGAATGTCTTTTGCGTCATTTTCATGCGAAGCCAATCTCTCTAGTATGTCATCATAATTTCTGACATGAGCTGCACCAACCTTTCTATATTAGGCACAGTCGCTTTCAGTGGAATCAGTTAATCTAGTTTTTTATTTATGCTAACCAAGTACAATATAATGCCTGCAATTTCGCCATTGCATTCTACTTTGCCCTTAGTCGTCTTGCATGTTCGGCATGCCCCTTTCTGTTTCGCGGATTCAGATTTCTTTCTGTATTGCTTTTCGTAGCGTAGCAATCGCCAAGATGGCATGAGTTATTACAGTCCCCACTTGCCACAAAACTTTCGTGCAACGCAAACTTTGCGTTGCGATAAAAGCAGGTGTCTGCTCACACTGCAAGTGATTTGATCGATAATGTTAAAAAGAAAGGCAAAAAGGCAACAGGAGAAACACTAAACTACAATCGCAATTACAGGTTCCAGTTACGCGGCTCGCACACCAAACATATATATGTAACATTGTGGTTCCAAATTACCGGTTATTAGAATCGCTCAGTTTCTCGCACTGCGTAATATTTACTCATTTATCCTTATCTCATGAAACAGAAGAACAAATATTTTAACTCGGTGGCGCCAAAAGCTTCGTTCACCACAATATTCGGTGTCGGTGTTGAGTCCATCGCTGTCAGCGTCGACATTGTGAGCGGAAAAATACGAGCATGGCGCTGGCAGATGATAGCTGGCGGTTGACGTGGTCACGCACTGATTTGCACGCAGAGCTGCTTGATGTTACGTTGGACAGGAGCTGTAAACCCGGGCCTCGCCTTTAATATGGAAGGGCGATAAAAGAATCAACCTGCCAGGACCCTTGCATTATGAGTCAGATGCATTACTGGTAAGCCACCTAGTCATGTCCACGCGGCTTAGTTAAAGCGGGTATTTATTTCTTGGTAGCCTACTCTATCGCGTCATCCTCTAAAGGCAAAGCTTAAGTGTTCTAAATATTATTTTCCCGATGCACTGATAAACACATATGATTGCACACTGAAACCAGTTAAGGGTAATAGACACGGGGCCGCTATTTATCGATTTCAGATAACGCAGCCTACTCTTTTGGACAAAACAAGTATGAGCTTACAGCTTCCTCATACGATCAGAAAAATACATTTAAAAAAAGCAACAATGATTAGGACCACGTAAAAAGATAGTCGAGTTACTTAGCAAATTCCCGTAGTGAAATACACACCGTAGTAAGAATTCCAGTCCTCCCCTATCTGAGGAAAGCATCGCTTGCAAACCCTCTCGCTCTTGCTAAAGAGGAAGCAAGTCAGTCGTTTTTCATGTTACGACACCTCGGTACTATTGACTAAGTGCAGTCTTAAAAAAAAAAAAAAAAAACAGCGCAACAATGGAGACTCTTAAGAGCGAAGATGGGACCAGCGCTGACTAGCAACAGAAGATTTTATTGCAGCGCAGCGTTGTTGGGCTGCTTTTTGTTTAACTATGCACCAACCCGCTCAACACGCCATTTTACTAAACACAATCTGTCGGCTCAAAGCTCCACTGAAATTAAACAGATTATTGCCTGTAACGACAAACTACGGCATTAAGACGTCAAAGAATAAACTGTTATCCCAAAAAATGTCTATTTTTAGACTAAAGAAAAAATAAAGTATGCTTGGATTATGCGGCGAATTATGTACGGAGAGCCAAATTATACATCGATCTGAGAGTTAAGCCTTCAGTGCCATTCATTTCTAAACTGTGGCAATCAGCGCTTCTTGGTGCAGGCATTGCTATAGCTGTGGTTGAATGGCGTGGCTATTTTTAATTCGGTTCTATCTGCCATGAATGTGTGCCTTTTAAGGTCGAACAAAGGTTAGCATACGACAAAAATGCGATATACTATTTTATAAAAGCTTAACATGGAAGTTTTTTTTGTAATTATTTCGTGGTGTGCTGTTAGAGAGAAGTGTCCGTCTACTAATTTTCTTGCGAATTTTAAGTCGCTAAATGTTATTTAGACATGTTAAATGAGACATGGAATCTACACGGCTAGATTTCCAGAATGATTATAGTATTTTTGGTAAAAGGGATTGTCATCGGTTCTTCTACAGGGTCTTTTTTTTTCTACGCAAATCATACATACCTTACCAATGTTAGCTTGTTCAGAAAGCCAAAGGCGAGTCTAATATTTTCATCCATACATGTCTGCAAACATTATTTAATGTGCTATCAATGTAGACTTCTGTGCTTGAGCTTTCCCCATTTCGAAAGCACAAAGATATTCAATGATGAGCAGAGAAACGTTGACCACCTCACACACGAAGTTCCGAACACTAATGCACCCCCCCACCAGGCTTACTTTTAATTCCCGCTCCGCTGTTCCTATCTTAGCATCTTTTTTTAAGGAAAAGTACACGTGCCCTCATTCCCCCGTGTACTTTCCCCCTCCCTCATAACTTAAATAATTCGAGGATGTTTCCCTCTAAAGGATAAGAGCTGGGGCGGCCTTTACCCCATTGCTAACATGCCGATTGGAATCTCAAGATGACATCGGACCCACCACATGCTTGATGTGTTCCACACCAGCTGCAGAAGTGGATGTTCGCCACCTTCTGTGGACTTGTGCAGGGACAAGGACATCAAGGACACACATTCTGCAGTAAGTGGGACCAACCGCAACAAGGGAAAAGGACTTCTCCAAATGGCTCACCGACAATAATAGGAGCAGGAGCCTTCTCCGGCTCCTTACGGAAAATAATTTACATGGCTTTATATAAATTCATTCATTCATTCATTCATTCATTCATTCATTCATTCATTCATTCATTCATTCATTCATTCATTCATTCATTCATTGTAGCCACTTTATTTGCCTGCAAGCAGTGAACCAGGACCGTGGCGCTCTGCCAAGAGCTTACGTACAGCGAAATCAATCGTCCGATAGAGGCATTTGGTGCTCCTTGGTCATCGCCCGTAACAACGGGGGGCTGCTGCGAGCGGTTAGTGCACAACTGCAGCTCCAGCCTTGCCTGCAAAAGAAACGCTTCGAGCCTTCTGAAGTCTTTGACCTTGGTATGTCGCTCCCAAATTTAGATAAACATTGGAGGAGAAGGAAATTTCGAAGGTGCCCAGCGTCGAACAAAAGCCGCGCTGCTCCTTGGACCCCCTAGGGCAATTTCGAGGCCGCGAGCTACTCGCTCATTTGCTGGCCTCACTCCGATAAGCGCTGCTGCACAGCAGTGCTGCACCGCGGCCAACACGCCCCTGCCAGTGGGTGAGAAATGAGGCCGCTATTGACACGCATACTTCTAGCGCGCTGCTTTCCAGGGCGGCGTTGCTTGGCGGCGTCGCTTCGCCGGCAGTTATCGCAGTCCTTGGAGAACGGAAGCGGCGAGCACTGCCTGCGCCGAGAGACGACACACGGCATAGGGCACACAGTCCACCCAGAAAATGTTATCAAAGCCAGCGCGGCCTATCTGCGACGGAAGAATGGCGGGATTGTGTTCAGATTTCTTTCCTGCTGCCAGCAATCTTTCATTTCACCAATTTTCGCTTTTTGAGAAAATATAGGACTGACATTCGTCCCAAAGATACCAAGTCAGGGAATTTTGGAGAGAGAAATTTTCTCGTCGCTTCGTTTATTTTCAAAACGAGGCAAACGACTTGCAACAGGGATACCTGATCCTGAATAAAGGAGTTTTTGGTACACCACTGAAAGTGTTTGCGATCGACATTACATTGTCGACGCCTTCTTGGACAGGCAGCTGCAACGGAGTCCTAGGTCCTCCAATGAATATTAATCGACTTCATGGTTAGGCCAGTCCATAGCCGAGGAGCCCTTTGCGACATCCTCATCTGACAATGCCGAACTATAAAATAAAATTCCCTTGCTGGGCACTCTTGAATATTCTGAAACTTTCCACAGCCTTCTTGAAAATTCTTCGGGCCTAATAGTTTTTTTTTTTTTTTTTCAATCGACTAGTGGGCTTTCAAGTAGTCTTCGCAACCACAAATTTCTGAAATCGTGCAAGACCCTCCCAACAAATATCAAAGAACTTTGCTCGCTAGAATTTTCGTGTAGGTGGTGCGCTGAACTTCTAAATACCTGACTACATGGTCCGCCGATATCATCATCAAATCTGCACGTATGCTTCGAAAAACTGCTTTCGCCACACCTGTGGCTCCTCCTGTCCTGCTGCACCTGCCCAGTTCTGTTTTATAGCCTGCTTCCTTCCGTAAGCCGCTGACGAGGGACTTTTTTACCCTTATTCTTACGCTTTCACTAAACTTGATGGCTATGACATAATATCAGGAACACAAGTAAGTTCGTGGTCAGTTGTTCCGCAGCCGCTGGTGACTGAGGGCCGGGGTTTTATGGAGCTTATCATAGGAGGTTGTGGCCAATTACTGCACCAGGGTGGCCAACTCATGTTCTGGTGAGGGAGTGCGTTGCCGGAGGTGATCACCGGTATCAGGTCGCACCCCAAACCTGTTTATGCAATTCCATCGACACGCGGATTTTTTTTTTTTTTTTTTCATCCGGTGGAGAATTGCGCGGCACCGGGATTTGAACCCCGGTCCTCTTGCATGCGAGGCGGATGTTCTACCGCTACGCCACCGCTGCACGGCGGCGGTCAGACCTGTGACGCAGCAGGGGGTGCTAAGAAAGTCTGGCTCCGCTGGACAGGCCGCCATTGGAAACTGACCTGGCAACGTTTAATGCTAGAACTCTAGCTAGTGAAGCTAGCTTAGCAGTGCTGTTAGAGGAACTAGAGGGCATGAAATGGGATGTCATAGGGCTTAGTGAGGTTAGGAGGCCGAATGAGGCATATACTGTACTGAAGGATGGGCATGTACTGTGTTATCGAGGCTTACCAGAGAGGCGACAACTAGGAGTAGGTTTCCTTGTCAATAAGTATATAGCGGGTAATATAGATGAATTCTATAGTATTAATGAGAGCGTTGCAGGCATCGTAATTAGGCTTAATAAGCGGTATAAACTGAAGGTTGTACAGGCCTATGCACCTACATGTAGTTGTGATGACCAGGCAGTTGAAAGCTTCTATGAAGATGTAGAATCGGCAATGCGAAAAGTAAAGACGCAGTATACTGTACTAATGGGCGATTTCAATGCCAAGGTAGGGAAAAAACAGGCAGGAGACAAGGCAGTAGGTGACTATGGCATTGGTTCTAGGAATAGCAGGGGGGAGTTACTAGTTGAGTTTGCAGAGCGCAATAACTTACGATATCATGAATACCTTCTTCAGCAAACGGAAAAACCGGAAATGGACATGGAAAAGTCCTAACGGAGAGACTAAAAATGAAATCGACTTCATAATGTGTTCAACCCCCGCCATTATGCAAGATGTAGAGGTAATCGGGAAAGTGCGATGCAGTGACCACAGGATGGTGATGTCCCGAATTAGCCTAAATCTGAAGAAGGAACGCAACAGATTAGTAAGAAAGAAACCCATCAACGAATTAGCGGTGAGGGGGAGGGCAGAAGAGTTCAGGATCTCGCTACAGAATAGGTTTTCAGCTCTAACTGAGGATGGCGACATTACCCTAGAGGCAAGGAACAATAATTTCAGAGATATCATTACTGAGTGCGCGGTAGAAGTAGGCGGTAGGATAGTTAGAGAGGATACCGGCAAGCTATCTAAGGAGACGAAAGATTTGATTAAGAAACGCCAGAGTATGAAAGCTTCCAATCCAACAGACCAGATCGAATTGGCCGAGATATCAAAGCTAATCAGTAAGCGCAAGGTGGCCGATATAAGGAAGTATAACATGGAGAAAATTGAGCATGCTGTAAAGAACGGGGGAAGCCTTAAAGCGGTAAAGAAGAATTTTGGCATAGGCAAAAACCAGATGTATGCGATAAGGGACAAGGCGGGCAACCGTCATTACTAATATGGAAAAGATAGTCAAAGTAGCCGAGGAGTTCTATACAGATCTCTACAGTAGCCAAAGTAGTCAGGACCGTAATGAGATTGGCGGTAGGGAAAAACAGTCAGACGTTCCACCAGTGACGAAGGACGAGGTCAAGAAACCACTAGAAACTATGAAAAGGGGGAAATCAGCTGGAGAGGATCAGATAACTACAGATTTGCTGAAGGACGGGGGGGGGGGGGGGGGGGGGGATATCGTGCTATAAAAACTGGCCACCCTGTATACGCAGTGCCTGGTGTCATCGACGGTACCGGAACCATGGAAGAATGCAAACATTATCCTCATTCACAAGAAAGGGGACTCTAAGGACCTTAAAAATTACAGACCGATCAGCTTACTGTCTGTTACGTATAAGGTATTTACTAAGGTAACCGCTAATAGAATCAGGACAACCTTAGACTGCAATCAAGCAAAGGATTGAGCAGGGTTTCGGAAACGGTACTCTACTATCGATCATATCCATACCATCAATCAGGTGATAGAAAAATGCTCGGAATATAACCAGCCCTTATACATAGCATTCATTGATTACGAAAAAGCTTTCGACTCAGTTGAAACCTCGGTGGTGATGCAGGCATTGCGAAATCAGAGGGTAGACGAGCCGTACGTGGAAGTGCTGGAAGATATATATAGTGGCTGCACAGCAACCATAGTTCTGCATAAAGAAAGTAACAAAATTCCCATAAAGAAAGGTGTTAGGCAAGGAGACACAATCTCCCCAGTACTATTCACAGCTTGTTTAGAGGAAGTATTCAGAGACTTGGAATGGGAGCAGTTAGGGATAAGTGTAGATGGAGAACACCTCAGTAATCTGCGATTTGCTGATGACATTGCCTTGCTAAGCAACTCGGGGGATGAACTGCAAATAATGATTGATGACCTAGACAGGAAAAGTAGAAAGGTAAGCTTGAAAGTCAATATGCAGAAGACTAAGGTAATGTTCAACAGCCTCGGGAAGGAACAGCAGTTTACATTAGGTAGTGAAATACTGGAAGTAGTAGGCGAATATGTCTACTTAGGACAGGTAGTAACCGCAGACCCGGACCACGAAAAGGAAATAACAAGAAGAATACGATTGGGATGGAGCGCATTTGGCAAGCACTCGCAGATTATGACTAGCAGCTTACCGGTATCGCTCAAGAGGAAAGTATACAACAGTTGCATCTTGCCTGTACTCACCTATGGGGCTGAAACGTGGAGGCTAACCAAGATAGTTCTACTTAAGTTGAGGACAACCCAGAGGGCTATGGAACGAAAAATGGTAGGGGTAACATTAAGAGATAGAAAGCGTGCAGAGTGGGTCAGAGAAATAACTCAAGTTACCGACATTCTAGTAGAAATTAAGAAGAAGAAATGGACATGGGCAGGACATGTAGTGCGAAGAGAGGATAACCGATGGTCGCTGAGGGTAACAAACTGGATTCCAAGGGAAGGAAAGCGTAGCGGGGGGCGGCAGAAAGTTAGGTGGGCGGATGAGATTAAGAAGTTCGCAGGGGTCAAGTGGATGCAGCTAGCACAGAACCGGGTTAAGTGGAGAAATATGGGAAAGGCCTTCGCCCTGCAGTGGGTATAATCAGGCTGATGATGATGATGATGATGATGATGGTGATGATGATGATGATGATGATGAAGAAGAAGAAGAAGAAGTAAGTTCGTGTTACTGTGACCTTCACCTGGATATTTGATATTTCACAACAGTATTAAAAACTTTACAAATAAATGTCAGTGCTAAACTCAGAAGGACAGAATGTCGGCAAATCCAATGTCTGTATCGAATAAAAGTTGGGACTTTCGGCTATATAAAACGAATATTTTCTTCCGCGCTTGGTCAATTAATATAATCATCCCAACTGCACAAACCAATATTCAATATATAAAACTAAACACAGCCTTCCAAAGGGAAGCGCCGGCAGCCTTGAAAGGCAAAACAAAACAAATAAATTGATAGCGGGCCAACTCGGTTCAGCCTGCATATGCGTAGAGAACGGTACTAAACGGATTGTTCACAAAGGCCGACTCTAACGTTCTCGTTGCCTTCAGTTACCGCAAATCGTATAGTGTGAGGGACGATTTGGCACCAATCAGTGCCGACTCATCCAGCGGGGCGAGCAAATAGCAGCGGCGAACGGGACTCTGGATTGAGACCCCCCCCCCCCCCCCCCCCTTTTTTTTTTTTTTTTTTTTTGTCCCTAAGACCGCTCTCTCCAGCATCAATTCACAAGACCAGCACGAGCTGCTCTAGCGGGACTGCGGGATGGAGGTGGCACATGGGGTCCTAGACAGAGGGCTCCACTCAGGAAGACAAATGCAATAAAAGTTTTTCCTTCTCGTTCTCCTCCTGTTCTCTCTCTTCCCATCGTCTTGGCGTCGCCGTTGGTGTTGTGCCCGTCTAATATTCTTGCTCCTTTCGACCATCTTCTTCCTTCCTTCTTTTTTTTTTTGCGATGTTTATTGCCTTGGGTGCAGGATGAAGGGTGTGCTCGCGTCGGCTTCAGCGCTGGACATTCCCACAACAGGTGGTGGATATCAGCTTCAGCATCTTGGGACTTGCAGACGGTATACCTACTGCGGGGATACAAATCTCAAAACTGAGGCCAATTTAGACGCACTGGAGGTGTTAGGGCCCACCCAACTGGAATCCTCCGAAGCGTAAGCTACTCTACACTGGTTAGATCGCGGGGGAGGCTTACCCATGTACAGCATCGGAGGAGCTCCTTTTTTGATAAAGGGGGGGGGGGGGGGGGGGGCTGCATTATCCAGTTGCAGAAGGTTTGCGATGACGAGGTTGGGGTGGAAAGGCGGATTACCGAATCCACATGGGTTAGTAGCTTTGTCACCTGAAGGGCATCGGTGCGTATGACAATAAGGGCCGTGGGAAGCATAGGAATGACTT
Source organism: Amblyomma maculatum (assembly GCF_055883805.1). Lineage (NCBI taxonomy): Eukaryota > Metazoa > Arthropoda > Arachnida > Ixodida > Ixodidae > Amblyomma > Amblyomma maculatum. The sequence continues at coordinate 17,142,641 of NC_139349.1, read as the reverse complement.
ATTCTTCTTTTTCTATTCTTCCGCGGCTCGGAGCAACTAGTGTTCATGGTTATTGCGCATGCGCAGTAGTTACCGGCTCCACTTACCCGAAATGCGTAGCTTACTAACCTAGTGCAGCTTTATATCTACAATAAATAAATAAAACCCGTACCGCCATACTGAATATATATATTACTAGAATTCAATACTAAATTATCAAGTTGATTCGTAGGAATTGGCAGCAGTGGCATGTGATGAGCATCAATACTGTATGCAGGTAGAGGTTCCTGTTGCCAAGCACATATGTAACGTAGCTAGAAATCTGAGCTGTCTGCTAGCTCAATTTTAGTTTCCTCGTAACACTTTGCTATTTGGACGAAGTATAAGAGGGCACATATCCTATTTCATGATATTAAAAATGGATACGTATAAAATGAACTCCGATGTGGCTCTGCCCTAACAGTCTTAAGATTTCGAAGGTCCCTTGTTGGTATTTCCCACTGAGGTTCACATCCCGTCGCATCTACTCGCCACTTTCGGGCCCCTGCTAAGGGGGCATGGAATTCCAGTGACTGCCTCTTGCAGGCGGCCTCTCCCGGACACTCAGCTTTAGAACTCGTTTCGTTTTTCCTTTCATCCTGACGGCGTGACCGAGCTGCGCCACGGGTGTTCCTGGCCAGCAGACGGCTGACCTCCGAGGGATAAGGCCCAATAAATATTTCGTGCGGCGTCTCTTTGGCGGAAGTCGAAAAAGTTCTACTTTGTGCGGCTGATATGGTTTAGCTCTGCGGAATGCTCGCAACGCTGTTGTGTCCGCCTAAATCCGGTAATTCTCCTGACATACGCAGCATCAGAATGCTATATAAATTTCTCAACCTCTGGAAGTGTTCAGATCCTTGCGTACTAACACACTGGGCGGAGGTTATTTTCCTGATCGGTTCAGTTCGTCCTGTATACAACAGGTAGACACTAGGGGTCTGTGACTTTAGGCCTGCTGTTAGCATGCAGTGTTTTGCAACAAAGTTTGAAAGGATCTCAAGAATGGTTCGGAATGCTAGACGGCTGAGTGCAGCACATTTATTAGTGACGTGTGGCACACAGGTTCGCTGGAGGCCGTTTTCAGCAACGGTTGAAGCTTCGTCGACGCTGCCAAAGTGCGGGGAAGATTGTTGTGTTTTGGTGATGTGCGCGATTGTATGCACAGGTGGCGGCAGCGAATGATGTTACAATTAATTATTTGGGGTAGCCGTTGTGTCACTGGTCTTGAGGCGGAGCTACAGCAATTAATGATCGCAAATGAATATTAATCATCAGTCACCATCCACGGTAAGACGAGACGCAAGCGTGATCTCTTCATGCTACCAGCTTTGCGTAGCGCCGGCGCTGACTGCAGAAGGTTTTCGCTTTCACGGCCGGCGTTCCTTGATGTGGACTCACATATTGTGCCACACAGACACATTTAATAATTTCGCTTCCAATAAAAGGCAGCAGCCGCTGACCTTCGAGCGGCATTGGGGTAAGCAGCCCGGCCCAAATCCACTGAGCCAAAGCTGTGGGTAAAAAATGAGAGGGATGTACTGACACTAAAATGAACAAAACGAGCCTGGCAAGCACAAAACGAAAACGTCGCTTATTACCTCAATGCAGTTACTTTTTGTACAGTTCAAGTTCCACCTCGTAGGTAGCGTGGGCGCTTGCTTGCGACGTATACAAGGTCATGATGGGATCAACGCGGAGTTCTGTGGTATACTAGCTTCCATCATCGCTCTGGAATCATGACAGCAGTTAGGTTCCAGCTACAAAGTCATAAATATACAACGGCATGTGTGCATCTTCCCTTACTCCATTTGGTACGCTGCAGTGTTCATGGAGTGATTGACAGAGGTACCAAATATAACGTTTAGACTGACTTGTCCTTAACATTTTTTCTTGTGCCATGTGCGCACTCTTCTTGTTCTCCATGTGTAGCAGCACAATGCAAGACTCGCTTTTGTAAGTAACTACTAGAAGAAACGGATTCCTCAAGACAGCGAAGAACAAACTAGAGAATGAAGTCAATGAAGTCATGAACCTTTCTTCTGGCTCCGAGCGCATGCTTGGACATCTCTTAGCTGCTACTGTTGCAAAAATATATTCGTTTAGGTAAACACTTCTGATGTCAAGTTGCACTTCTGAACTTAAAGAAAAAAACTAGCGGAAATACCAAAGCGTCAAGAAAATTAGCGGCGTGTACATGCCAAAAATAAATCAAATGAAAGGAATGGCTCGCACCGTTTTCTTGTTTGTTCTGTTTTCTTGCTTAGCTCGTTGTATTCCTAGGTCGCGGAGAAGGGCACAAACACCCGCGTAAAACCACTCGCGGAGTTGCTATGTCGACTGCTCGGGCACTGGTCGGCCCACTTCATATCCGAATGCGCAATTTATTTACGCCGTGTACTGCGAACCAGCAGCCGGAACGCCTCCCAATGAAGGCGTTGTCCCCTGTTTTGGGTATTTTCCGGCAGAAGGTCGTAAATGGAATTTTTGCACGATTAATGGCACGCTTGCTCCAGTTACAAAAAGCGGGTGTTGCTCGAGCATCGTTGTTCATGTTGGTTTTAAAGCATTATTTACGTGCTCAGCGTGTAATGCGTGGAAAGCAGAGCACTTTGTCTCTCCCTTTCTCCACATATATCGGCTGTTTGCGACTAACATCTAGGCAGAGGCGTGAAAGCTTTGATAGGGTGAACACTGAGCTTAACTCCGCAGACCTCTCCCGTTGGTAGGTGTCAGCAGAATCAAACCCTGTTGCCTCATATGACAACACTACAGGGGTTGAGAGAGCGTTCTTTTTTTCTTCTTCTTTTTCTTTTTTTTTTTTTTTTTTGCAATTCCTATAGATACACGAGAGCTTACACCATATACGGGCAGGATGAGGTAGGTGCGGTGAGTCGCCTAGCAATGGCTGCGTGAGACGTGACCGGAGCTTCAATGCAGTCTTCTTCCTAGGAAGAAGAAAACGGGGCTCCAGGAAGGAAGGCCTTTTATCTCGAACTCCAGCCCGGAATGGGAGCGAAATAAAAGGCGTCATTCTGTAGACATCACAGCAGCCACCAGTGGCTTTGTGCAATGAATGAGGGTCTTCCGAACGTTAAAACGTTTTGCATAGCCGGTGTAAGATGCTGCGGCGTTGACTGCATGTCCTGCTGTGAGGTCTTTACTAATGCGATACCATTTGGACGCATAGCCGAAAAAAAAAAAAAAGGAGTTGTTTGGCGATGTGAGCAAGACGTGCATTCACGTAGCAGTAATAGCCAAGCAATCAGGAGTGCCAAATACTGTGGGGACCCGTCATCATCACCAAATCAAAAAGTAATATTCCTCATTGTGTATAAACTGCATGGGTACCGGATCTAATAGGCTTCGGGGCGAAATGTTTTCTGTAATGTATTTTCGCCTCAGCCGTTCTCCACATGTATTAAAATGTCAACCTCAAATGCTGTCCTCTGGATATAAACGTAATGCGGTTGCTGATGAGCTGCATAAGGTTTTCACATTATTAGTTAATTGGCCGTAATGAGTGGAAAGTTTCAATGTATACTCAATTACACATTCAGCCCCACTTGACTCATCGGACAAATCAATCGGTCTTGCAGGGTTTAACGCCCCAAAGTAAATCACGCATTGAAGGATTCCGTAGTGGAGGGCTTCGGAAATTTAGGCAACTTGGGATATCTCTCAGAAGTTGAGGTTGTTAACACCAAGCTACAGATTGACTTAGCATTGCGATTTCTGCCCGCGATCGCTGCAAGGTAGCGACATTTAAATATTAAGCAAGGACCACAAATCAAGGAGATGCGAAGGCACATAAATAAGACATACCAGATGTATGCCGCTAGGCACATAACTCATGATAGCACCGAGTCCACACTAGTTTTCATTGTCTAGAGTAAAAATCCGAGCTCTGAAGGAATCTTGAAAGACGACGGCGTGAAGCCTCCCTTCTGCGTGTCTGGTTTCCATGCGGACAAGCAATTTCCTGTAGGGAACTATAAGGGGCTCCTGTCTATTTAAGGGAAGCGAAGAACACACAACTTTTTACATTTCACTTTGAACAACTCATAATACAATATTCTAGGCGCCACACGTAGAACATAGTCAAGACGATACCAGGCCGTTCTTGTATCTCCACGAGAACAAATCCAGTGCGAATTCGATGTAGTAAAGTGTCTTGGCATCTTGATAATTTCTTTGCCACACGTGGCTTGCGTGAAATTCAAAAAGTACCGATATACTTGAGCAACGTCTCTGTAGAGAATCTCTTGGCGACATGAGGAACTTTTCTTGGCGCAGTACACGACAGAGCATTGTGGGCGATATTGTCCGCCACCTCATTGCCTAAGACACCAATGAATGCGCGAAGGTGCGCGTTGGAAACCTATAGAAAGGCATCTGTTGCGCAGATTATGTACCATCGGTAGAGAGTTACGAGACACGGCGTCAGTCGGGGACGCCAGTATCACAACAGGTTGAGCCGGACACGATCCTAGCGTCCGTAACCAATGATAATTGGAACCATTGATCATATTTTTTGATTTCAGCCATCCACCTTCTCTCTTTTTAAAACTGTTGGCGCTATTACATCGCACAACTTCCGGCACCACTTCATAGGGACTACTTCGGTGCATAAGAATTCGTCTCATGAGTGGTATAAATTTCTACCCTTAATATGCTTTCAGGATAGGTATGACCTAAAACCATGTTAGTGAAAGATTTCGCTTCGAGGATACAAACGAACATCTCCTGGTGAGTGCCATGTTTTTTGTGAGCGAAATACATGCTGCATTAAGCTCTGGATCTCACTAAGGCTCGCCTTTTAACAGTTGATAAGGCCCTCGCACTGTTGCCATTGTTGTCGGCTGCCTTTAAGGTCTACAAGACACTTCTTGGTTAACTGAGTGCGACTGGATCTTTTTAAGGCCGGTAGCTAACTGAAATACATTTGTGGTTAATCCCTGCTTCCCTAATTCTCGTTATCTATTTTATCGTCAAAAGCATAGCTTAAGTAACAACATATTTCAAACAACGAAAGAGCGAAATCATGCCCCTCGACATCATACTTAGCACGAACTACAATCAGGTGATCGGGCTATGCTTTGCCGCGCCCACAGACCGGCTCCTTAAGTTTGTTGCTCACATTCACAAACTCACCGAGGGTAACTTATAATCCAAACTTACCACCTCTCGTACCACCAACGGATGTCTAGTGCTTCAACATTTGGCATTAGCTTATCGCATAGCACGCAAAGGGGACTGAACAAGCGCCACAGATGAAAGAGGCAACGCTAATAGCATCAAGCGTGAGGGAGAGGATGAGCCAGGACGATGGAGAAGAATTACTCGAAGAACAAAGGAGTCTTCTGTATATTAAGAGGATGCGTTCAGTTCAATATTTATTTCTATATTTTGTTTTACGTAATGCAATACTTCTTAGCGCTTGATATTTATAAAGTACTTAGGATTGTTTTGGGGAGACTCCGATAAAAATATAGGCTGGGGTAGATTTTTTTTTTAATTTCGAATCAAATCTGTCCATTTTTGATGTTCTTTAATATTTGCTGAATTCAAAAATAAAATGGACAAAGAACAGAAACTCTAGAGCTTCGAATTTTCCCAGAGAAATAAGAATAAGGGCTGTATAATATAGACAAAACGTTACAGTGGCAACACTTTAATGAGTCCTGCCAAAATGTAGGGCTGCATTTTGGCAACTTTCAGGACAAGGCTTGTTTTATATTTAATTTTCCGCGTGCTGTGCGATGTCAGTGCACGTTAAAGAACCCCAGATGGTCGAAATTTCCGGAGTCCTCACTACGGCGTCTCTCATAGCCCTAGTCGCTTTGGTACGTTAAACCAAAACCAAAACCGATTTTTATAATTCTCTACAATATAATGCAACACTTGATTGGTCCGTAATATTTCTGAGGTAGTGAGGATTCTTAAGAGGGATATTATGAAAAATCGAAGACAACTATTTTTGTTTACCTGAAATCAGTTGCCCCTTTTTCGGTGTTTTCAAATTTCGGACGATTTTGATGCCTTATGAAAACACACCCAGAAATATCAGAAATCCAAAATTGGTGCGAAATATGATCATAACCCGAATATTAAACAAAAAAAGCTTTAGTGCAAACAACCTAAGGCATCATGCCTGTATGTAAGGTTGTAAAGTATCATTTTTGCAGCGCATTACTCTTAAGCAAAGGCTACGATGTTTTACTAAATCAACTGCAAGAACAATACGGTTTTTATTAGTATTTATAAAGGCAAAAGTTGCATAGAGTTAGTGAGAGAAAAATAATAGATGACAATACCTTAGCCCGGAAGCAGCAGGTCTCCAAACTTGCAACTTCTTGATAAGGCAAAAAAGGCATTTTTCTACCTCTTGTGATATACGATTTTTTTGTTTTACGAGAAATCTACGCCGTATCTTGCAAAATTATGGTTTATTCTTTTGTGCAGAGACATTTTCCACCACATATAAAATTTCATTGAAAACAAAAAAATGTCATAGGACCTCTTTTACCATTCTTATATGAACCCACCCGTAAACCGGGTGTCCAAGCAACCTTTAGCCAAGAGTTAAAAAATAAAACATTTCAGATAGACCAGAGAAACCACTTGTACACCGCTGTCAGCCATATGGCGCACTCCAGTCAATATGTTTTATTTTGCAATTAACTAATTAGTAAAGAAAATTTCTCTAATTTATAAGCATTGCCTTAGACAATAAATGTGATCTGAGAGGTTTGAGAGCACATTCTGGAACCCCCATTTCTTTTATTTCCTATAAAGAAAGATTCACGTGTATCGTTTTTCCAAGCTTCTAAGAAAGCTCGCAAAGTACAAAATATCACGTAACCGACGCTTTCGAGCGCCACGATTGTAGTGCTCTCAATCGTCGTCTGATTGAGCGAAATTAGCGGCGGTCGGGACTCTACCAACCCGTCCCAGAGGTAGGCTGATAAGTTAGCGATGGTAGCAGCCAGCGCGACGAGCTCGCTGGCTGCACGTGATTGTTTTCTTCACGTCACGTGATTTGTTTTCTTGTATTTTGTGGGATTTCTTTACAGCTTGGTAAAATGACACACACGAGGCTTTCTTTATTAGAAATAAATAAAATGGTGGTTTGAAAAGGTGCTCTCCCCCTTTACAAATCAATACTCTGTTTTGATTTGTGTGCGTGTGTGTGTGTGTGGGTGTGTGTGTGTGTGTGCGTGTGTGTGTGTGCGTGTGTGTGCGTGTGTGTGTGTGCGTGCGTGTGTGTGTGTGTTGGTTGGTTTGTGGGGTTTAACGTCCCAAAGCAACTGAGGCTATGAGAGACGCCGTAGTGGAGGACTCCGGAAATTTCGACCACCTGGGGTTCTTTAACGTGCACTGACATCGCACAGCACACGGGCGCCTTGCTTTCCGCCTCCATCGAAAAGCTGCCGCCGAGGCCGGGATTCGATCCCGCGTCCTTGGGAACAGTAGTCGAGCGCCGTAACCACTGCGCCACCCCGGCGGGGTTGTGTGTGTGTGTGTGTGTGTGTGTGTGTGTGTGTGTGTGTGTGTGTGTGTGTGTGTGTGTGTGTGTGTGTGTGTGTGTGTGTGTGTGTGTGTGTGTGTGTGTGTGTGTGTGTGTGTGTGTGTGTGTGTGTGTGTGTGTGTGTGTGTGTGTGTGTGTGTGTGTGTGTGTGTGTGTGTGTGTGTGTGTGTGTGTGTGTGTGTGTGTGTGTGTGTGTGTGTGTGTGTGTGTGTGTGTGTGTGTGTGTGTGTGTGTGTGTGTGTGTGTGTGTGTGTGTGTGTGTGTGTGTGTGTGTGTGTGTGTGTGTGTGTGTGTGTGTGTGTGTGTGTGTGTGTGTGTGTGTGTGTGTGTGTGTGTGTGTGTGTGTGTGTGTGTGTGTGTGTGTGTGTGTGTGTGTGTGTGTGTGTGTGTGTGTGTGTGTGTGTGTGTGTGTGTGTGTGTGTGTGTGTGTGTGTGTGTGTGTGTGTGTGTGTGTGTGTGTGTGTGTGTGTGTGTGTGTGTGTGTGTGTGTGTGTGTGTGTGTGTGTGTGTGTGTGTGTGTGTGTGTGTGTGTGTGTGTGTGTGTGTGTGTGTGTGTGTGTGTGTGTGTGTGTGTGTGTGTGTGTGTGTGTGTGTGTGTGTGTGTGTGTGTGTGTGTGTGTGTGTGTGTGTGTGTGTGTGTGTGTGTGTGTGTGTGTGTGTGTGTGTGTGTGTGTGTGTGTGTGTGTGTGTGTGTGTGTGTGTGTGTGTGTGTGTGTGTGTGTGTGTGTGTGTGTGTGTGTGTGTGTGTGTGTGTGTGTGTGTGTGTGTGTGTGTGTGTGTGTGTGTGTGTGTGTGTGTGTGTGTGTGTGTGTGTGTGTGTGTGTGTGTGTGTGTGTGTGTGTGTGTGTGTGTGTGTGTGTGTGTGTGTGTGTGTGTGTGTGTGTGTGTGTGTGTGTGTGTGTGTGTGTGTGTGTGTGTGTGTGTGTGTGTGTGTGTGTGTGTGTGTGTGTGTGTGTGTGTGTGTGTGTGTGTGTGTGTGTGTGTGTGTGTGTGTGTGTGTGTGTGTGTGTGTGTGGTGTGTGTGTGTGTGTGTGTGTGTGTGTGTGTGTGTGTGTGTGTGTGTGTGTGTGTGTGTGTGTGTGTGTGTGTGTGTGTGTGTGTGTGTGTGTGTGTGTGTGTGTGTGTGTGTGTGTGTGTGTGTGTGTGTGTGTGTGTGTGTGTGTGTGTGTGTGTGTGTGTGTGTGTGTGTGTGTGTGTGTGTGTGTGTGTGTGTGTGTGTGTGTGTGTGTGTGTGTGTGTGTGTGTGTGTGTGTGTGTGTGTGTGTGTGTGTGTGTGTGTGTGTGTGTGTGTGTGTGTGTGTGTGTGTGTGTGTGTGTGTGTGTGTGTGTGTGTGTGTGTGTGTGTGTGTGTGTGTGTGTGTGTGTGTGTGTGTGTGTGTGTGTGTGTGTGTGTGTGTGTGTGTGTGTGTGTGTGTGTGTGTGTGTGTGTGTGTGTGTGTGTGTGTGTGTGTGTGTGTGTGTGTGTGTGTGTGTGTGTGTGTGTGTGTGTGTGTGTGTGTGTGTGTGTGTGTGTGTGTGTGTGTGTGTGTGTGTGTGTGTGTGTGTGTGTGTGTGTGTGTGTGTGTGTGTGTGTGTGTGTGTGTGTGTGTGTGTGTGTGTGTGTGTGTGTGTGTGTGTGTGTGTGTGTGTGTGTGTGTGTGTGTGTGTGTGTGTGTGTGTGTGTGTGTGTGTGTGTGTGTGTGTGTGTGTGTGTGTGTGTGTGTGTGTGTGTGTGTGTGTGTGTGTGTGTGTGTGTGTGTGTGTGTGTGTGTGTGTGTGTGTGTGTGTGTGTGTGTGTGTGTGTGTGTGTGTGTGTGTGTGTGTGTGTGTGTGTGTGTGTGTGTGTGTGTGTGTGTGTGTGTGTGTGTGTGTGTGTGTGTGTGTGTGTGTGTGTGTGTGTGTGTGTGTGTGTGTGTGTGTGTGTGTGTGTGTGTGTGTGTGTGTGTGTGTGTGTGTGTGTGTGTGTGTGTGTGTGTGTGTGTGTGTGTGTGTGTGTGTGTGTGTGGGCGTGCAGACGCGACAATTCACCACGAGTTTGCAATTAATAAAGTAATGAATTCATTCCCCACTTTATGTGCAATAATGTTCTTTTATTTCCCAGAATTTTGTTCCATTGTATATTGCAATAACGTACCACCTCTTAGCTAGTAAGAGCGAAGGTTCGAGGAGGTGTATCAAGTTGTTCTAGTTTCTATGCTTGCTATTTTAAATGTCAAAAGATGATGTCGGTATGAAAAAAAAAAATGAAAGATACAAGAGCAAGACAGCGCGCACGATATTTATCACAATGCTAGGCACTTCAAGGAAAAAATGAGAAAGTTTCAACGCTGCTAAACCGAATTTGGAGCGAAAGCATTATCTGCGGGTGACTGAGCGTTCTTCTTCTTCATCTTGCAGCTACGCCTCTTCACGACGGAGCTGCGGCCACCCGAGGTCTTGAAAACCTACCGCAGTGCAGCTTTCGCTACAAAATGGTGGATGTGACTTACTCTAGACAAGGCCTCAGCGCTATTTGAACATAGTGTCACTCCCTATCAGTGACCATGTAATGCTTTCTACATTCGTTCAGATTATTCGTTCAATTCACGGACGCAACAGATTCGGACCACTAAGATCAACTTCTTACTCGTTTGAGTGCATGTGTGTTTTTTTGACCCGTTCCATCACCACGTTTTTTATTTCTCGACATCAGACGAGTGGCAGCTCTTAAAGCCACATGCGAATTTGAGTGACGTCCCTGCATACAGCGCCATGTGCCAGGTGTATAGCAAGCATTTGACGATACATTTGAGCCACTATGGCTTCACAATCTGCAACGCACTACTAGAG
>NC_139349.1:16911870-17132187 GCF_055883805.1 Amblyomma maculatum | reverse complement strand
GATGCTTGGTACAAAAGTTTTATCCTTCCATTATGGTTAGTTTTGGATACACGTGTGCAGGTGCCGAAAATAGTTGCTGTCGAAGGTACTTGAAACGTCAGCTTGACCCCCAATGCGTAAAGAAAGAAGCTTGAAATGCACGTATTGCTTAGTTTGATCTATTGTGCTCGTAACTGTGGTGTGCGTGCACCACTAAGTATTCTTTATGGCAGCGTTTTCTTCATTCATTGTTAACGAATGCCGCTTGTTTTAAGCATAAAATGTAGTCACCTTATCGACCGCATGCCATTTTATAGGTTGTTTATTCCGGTGAATACTCAGTGATAAGTGCGGTTGCTAGTCTCGATTCAACAGACGTAGGCGCTGATGAAACAGGCACGCTGCAAGCCTATATATCAGCAGCCTGCATACCGCATTGGAGATAAGCGCTTGAGGAGCTGGTGAGTGATCATTTGGGATTTGCGATTAGTTCGCGTTGCCGAAGGCGCCCTGGCACTGAAAAGATGCATTCTTCTGCTACCTCATAGAGGGAATAGCGAACGCCTCAGCAGTATTTCACCAAAGCTTGTACTGTACTTGTACCTGTAGGCACTGCGCACTAAGTGAGAGTATAAGATATGCCGATCTTTTCAGCCGTTTACAAACCTGTATTTCAAGAAATATTTCAAAACATACGTCTGTGCGGTTTGTTGAGGTAAGATATGAAAAGTAGCAGACACCGTGTACATTCTAAAGCTTGATAATCAGACGATTTGTACATAATACGGTTTTTTTTTTTACTTTTAATTGGAAGGAAAATATGGCAATGCGAAATCGAAGGTCTTCAGCATAATAACTGGCCCCGTTTCTACATTTTCTTACTTGGCAGTGTGGTTTGGTGTCGAAAATAAGGCACGTTGAAGGCCCGTTGAGTTAGCTTCGCAGCAGTGCACATTCGAAAAAATGGCGTCTATCGCGTTTCTTGTGCATCAAGTACAAACATAATTTCTGCATTTGATGATGTTGCAGTTGAAACGGTTTTCGTCGAAATTATTACACCTTAGGGCGTCGGTATATATTTGTGCAAAGAAAAGCGAACTCAACGGTCTGTCAAATGCGCGCGTTTGACAATCGATATACTGAACCATATTTCCGACTATGAAACTTTAAAAAGAAGGGTAGCTTTTTAGTTGGTGGCTTTCAATATTACAATATAGTATTTCTCCTTAAAGTTAAACATAAAAAGTTGATAATGCAGATTTAGCCAAATAACTTCCTAATAATCAAACTCTATGATGCATATGGTGCCCGCTATTCTTTAAAACCTACCTGCACAGACTGCACAGTGATATCCTTCGTACGTTTATAAATACAAATTTGCAAACGCCTAAAGAAATTACGCGCATTTTAGAAAAGCTACAGAGCAAGTTACTCGCGTGAATGCGTTAAATAGAGAGGTTGAAAGTCTCAATCACGACTACGTGTTTTAGTTGCGTTTGGTGAATACGAATATTTTGTAGTTTGAGCAGTGGCTCATGGGAAAGTTGTGGTAGTTAAAGGTGTGTTGCTTCATTAACACTTCTTTTTGGGCGAGTTGGTTCATTTTTGGCACTTGTGTCTCGTCTCTTGTCCTTAGTGGTCGTGTGTGTTTGCGCTCTATCAAAGTTTTCCAAAGGTGTGTTGCAGCAATGCGTAACAAAAAAAAAAAAAATGGGTGCGGGAAAAAAATAAATACACCGGTAAGAGTGAGGATATAGACAGTCTCAGAATTAGTCGGTGGTACAAAATATGCTGTAGCTGAGATAAGGCACTGGATAAAGGCGGACCCAACGCCAGGACGGTGGGCAGTATGTTGAGGCATGGCTACCTTACTCAGGGCGATTGCAGTCGCCTAAGCTATGGCTGCGAGCTAACTACGTCCAGGTGTTCTTTCTTGCGATATGCTTTGTTTGTTCGGTAGGCATCTGGCAGCTCAGATGAAAGGCCTGAAGTAGCGACGCAGAGCACGGGTTCTCCCACTATCTCAAGGCTGCCAGAAATGCAAAAGCAGTGGTCACGTGTTCGCTGGAATCATGGACTTGGCAGAGCCGTGCACATGCAGACTTATAGTGATAATGGCTGCCAAGTGGCTGCCGTGCATAAGATGCATTGGGAAGCTTTATCTTTGCCCTGCAGGACTGTGCTGGACATTTCCGCATGGGAAGGCATTCCATACGAGCAGAAAAGAAAGCAACATACTAATTACTTGCTTGCAGTACAGCCAACCCAGCTGGAGTAGAGTTCTAAGTTCACCACTAATCCCCACTGCCAGGCACAGTGGTGCTGTACGTGATCGCAAGTGCCGTGGAATGTTCCCTTCTCTAATTCATTCTTTAAATGACGCCAAAAGGAAAATACGAATAGAATGTAAAGGACGCTAAGGGGTGACATATTTAAAAACTCGTAACTAAAATAAAAGCGATTGCGAAGGTACCCTACCAATACATGAAAGGCTACGGAAACGTTTTTCTCAGTATCAAGGAGACCGTCATTAATAATAAGGGGTTAGTATATAAGTTATACTAATTCCACAATTGTAAAATAAAAAAGAAAATTATTTTTGCTCATTGATTTTACCAGTATTATCGGTGGAATCCGTGCAACACCTAGATTTCCCACTTCAGATATGTATGCGTGGTGTCTCGTGTCCGTTATTGTAGTGATAACGAAACAACGGGTTTTCAGGATATTTGTTTTTATTCTTGCGTGCGGTTCGTGTCGTCGTTCAGGACGGCGACTAAACGCATGGGGGGAGGTGGGGGGAGGGGGGGAGCGCTGATGTATGCAGAATAATTCCTGCTGGTCACATCATCATGCCGGGCATAGATCTAGTATGAGCAAGCAACGTTTGCGATGGTAGCTTGGACAAGATTGTTTACCATCGTGATTCCTTGAACTTCGTGCAGGCACTCCAGTATAGTGCTCCGAAACTCCTGTAACCACGGCGGTTGCTTAACGTCGAAGATAAAATTCGTGCAAATAACGAGGAATAAGGAGCGCCAATGACTCCAAGTAGGCGCACTGCACTTGCTAACTTGCGCATTACGAAAGGTCTCCATGTAAGAGGGAACCCAACAAGGGAGGTCTTCCTATATGCGCCCCGTGGCAGACTGCTAGCGCCACATTCAATGAGTGAATTTTTTAGAATGCGCACGCTTACCAATCGGTCCTCACGCTGCAAGTGTGTGCTCAGTTCGCCGACAGGTGGCGGTGGCCACATGGCGCAAACGAAAGACCCCATCGCAATACTCACTGCAATTCTTCTGTGGGCAATATATCCGCCTACCGCTCTGCCAGCAGGCGCATTGGAAGCATTGGAAGATTGATTACATTTATAATACAACAATTGTCTTCGTAATTTACAAGCTGCCTTTATAAAGTCACTAATAATCGTGAAGTAACTCCTACAGGAAATACGAAGCCAGAATTTTGAACTCATTGATCTTACTCCTTCTCAGCAGAGGCGCTCGTTCGGAGATACACATAAAGGGAGACAGCAGCCACTGGCTCCTACGGAAGCAAAGGGGATTTTGTTTGTTGTGTACGTGAAATATGAGGAAATCGGGAAGATTATCTGGAAGGACTGAGAAAAATGCGGAGATTTTCCCGCGAAACTTATCCGTGCGTTAGCTCTGCAAGCAGCGTAGCTATATATCAGGCTGTCGCCTACTCCGAAGCGTTGACGCACTAGGACCGGTGCGACTCTCATCCATGGTGACTAAGTAGCCAAGTGCGGGCGAAACAATTTTTAAACCCCTCGCCCAGTCACGTGCTCAGTGGACGTCAAAGAACCCAGTATGGTCGAAATTTCCAGAACCCTCCACTACAGCATTTCTCGGCAAAAGGTCAAACGCGCAACTGAATGACATTGGGAGTTGAAGTGCGAAGAGCAGATCTCACGCTCTAAAAACAACCACGTGCTGGTGGTGTGACGAGAAATAAGAACCTCCGAATCTGGCGTCTGTTGCTCTATTGGTTCATATACGGCGGCCACTCTTTGGTCTTTACTTTTCTTAGGTATCTATGCTCCAAGCATTCTATTCTTGAAAGTCTCCACCCGGGCCACCGTCGTACCACCAGCGCCATGTGGTTGTTTTTTCTTCTACTTTCTCACCGTGTATCCCTATGATTAGATTATTGTTCTACATTAATCAGCACCACAAAATCCCCCATGTTTTCTTTAGTGTCACTGGTTGTTGGCTCCCTTTGTTTGCGCACTTCTGTCGGTCGTGCTTGAGAGAGAGAGAGAGCGACAGCCCTGGATGTATGGACATATTGGGAAAAGCTCTAAAAACGTAGCCGTTAAATGCATTCCTTACTTACACCATAGTTATAGTCTCTTCGAGTATATAACTTCTTTTTCAATTGTGAAACTACTATAGTTAACGTTAATGGAATCGCAGCAGTACCAAAATAAAAATTTAACGATGGAAAAAATCGAGTAACGGCACTTCTGTCTCGATTATGAAAAAAATTTAATTTACCTGACTCATTATTTTTATGTAGTATACAACGACTGTATATTTTCAGATGCTTTGTAGTGCTGTGGCGAAAATATAGGTGACCAGCTATAAGCATATTTGCCTCTTGCATCTGTAAGCTATAAAATATTAGGGCATTTTTTCTGTAAGACATAATGATTAATAATTAATATAACATTTTTCTGGCTTTACAACAAGGTGGCTTTCGTTACGATCTATCTTGATTGCACAACACAACCTATACTGAATTTTATAATGACCGGACTGGTATCCGTATATGAAAAACAGCACCAAATCGATCGCTTTTGCTAGACCTTCATAAGTGACTAATGTTTTATAATGTTTACTTTGATGTCACACAGGGTGTCCACGGGGTTGAGTTTCGGGGCCATTTTTTTTTATTTATACATGACGTTTGCTCAGGATAGTGTGCGGCCGCTTGCTGATGACTATTATACAAAAAAAATTTGAAATCAAACTGAAGACCATTTGCGAAGATACTTGTTACGCGTTCTTGAACAGGGCTCAAAATGAAGAATGAAAGTAAACACTGCGCTAATGTTTATTTGATACGTAAAGAAAATAAGAATGTCGTTAACGATAATAAAGTGATGCGACAATTTTTAGATATGGTAGTCAGCCAAAATTGTTCATGGAATACATATGTTGATACCTATATTGAAGAAGTAGAGAGGATCTGAAACATTACTAAGCTAAATTTGATTCGCTCGCCTCCTGGTTTGAAGTGCAGCTTTATAGCTTAGTTTCGATCGATCCTCGGAAAGGTTTGTACCGTGTAGAACACCAGACAATACAACCAAGTAGTAGGATTGATAAGCTTTAGACAAGGTAGCAAGGTTGTCCTTTGTCGCTACTTAAGACCTGATAGTTGTAAGAATGTCAGCAATGAATCAGGCGGGCAATTACACCCCTGCACTAGCGAATAAAATTGTTTTTTTTTTTGCAAAAATATTTGTTGTATCAATGAAGATTGTGAGTGTGTGCGTGTGTGCGTGCGCGTAAGTGTATGCGTGTGTATGCGTGTAGGTGTGCGTGCGTGCGTGTGTGTGTTACATAGTTCTTGTATGCATTTGTTTTTTTACTATATGCAAGTTTAGTAAATATAGCTTTTTCCCTTACTATATTTTGCATATGCAATTGATTTGTTTCTCAGCTTCTCAGTTCTCTTTCACCAGTTACCATTTCCCATGCTGCCATTAAGTCCTTATTCTAATCCTTTTTTACTTGTATGTATAAATTATGGTAGTTTTCTCATCTCAATCTCTTCATTGTAATCGCGTAAGCATTGACACTGGTATATACATACATTTATTGCAGACGTATGTTATCTTTCTCTAACCAGTTATGAAAGAGTACTGATGAAGGGTTGAGGGGGAGCCTCAGTTCAGCCTTGTTCAGTGCTCGTTCTTACCGTGCAGCCATCTTCTCTCTCTCGCTCTACCCTGGATCTTACCAGTATGTAGTACCCTTGCTTAGGTGCCTTAGGGGGCTACCTAATATTACGAATGACAGAAATAATAAAAAAAAAAATTCTTTAGATTAGAAAGCAGATCTGAATCTCAATATGTCACTTGGGGAAAGTATTAGACTGAAAGTTTTGTGAAACCTTCATGAAGTGCCTCCCTGCAGATTGTGTACTTTTAATTATCCAATTTTTTTTTCTGGCGTGTACAGAATTGTATTTCAATACTGCAAGGTATACATATGTTCGCTCTGCGCAGATAGATGTTGTAGAAAGGTGGACGTCATGTATGAGACACGGCAGATGACCACATGATTCAATAAATTAAATTGTAATCAACTTTTTATTTTTCACTTCAAGGGATAATATTATATTTTGAATTGAAGACAGTCTACAATAAAGGTGAGCCCCGCTAAGAAATTAATCAGCAATGAGGTTAGAAGCATCGGATGGTAAAAATTCACATTTTACAGCTGATTGAGTCGAATTTTCCGCAGGGCTCACCTTCGATTGATTTGACAAGTTTGCCAGTGCAATAGTACAGCATAAATAAAATATAAGAATAGGTAATACCTAGTTATAGTCATTTATTATATATCATCAAGAGCTATCAGGTACATTATGTCTACCTTGCTCTAATACCCACCTTCCCCTATTGCTGAGACGTATTCCCCCTTTATTTCAGAGTACAAGACTGTAAGTGGTCAAAACATAACCTTGTATAAGATAAGTCAGATGTTCATACTCCAACTTATCGCTGTGTGACCTTTACTGTTTTTCTTCCGTGACTTACATCGACGTCTAAAAATAAACATAAGCAATCATAGGTAAGCCGAACAAAAACGATTGGGTGCACCATACAGCTCGCTCTGAACGCGCTCCGAACTATGACCGGGTAATCTCCATGAACTTATCTTCCAAGGCTTTTTATAGCCACTGAATGAGAATATCCTTCTCAGACATTCTTCTCTTTATGTACAGTTGGCAGCGTTCGTTCAGTATGTTTTGAGTTTGCAAGGTGTTATCTTTGCAGACATGATCTGTTTATGATTAGCTGATGTCTGCTTGACACCTCCGGTCCCTCCTGATTGCGTTCATCTGCACGCGTGGTATAGACAAGCAACTGTTAGCTTGAGCTTGCTGTGGCATCGTGCCAAAGGAATATTTTAGCCTTGTAGACATACTTATCTATATCAAAAGGCTGCTTTTTTTTTTTAAATCTTGTTTGGCCTCTTAGGTACCCTCAGCAGCCAGAGTACGGTATACGGCGGTGCACCAGCTTGAATTACATGCGATATTTAGTCTGTGCGGCGAGATTCTAGCTGCAATGTCTAGGCAGGGCTTCCTAAACAGCGTCCCACAAGCCGCAAGGACAGCAAGCGCTCAACCATTCCAACGCTGCATGGCAGGACTCAACCCACAGCGGTTCCCGATCTTCGCTCTATTCTTACATGTTCTTACGTGATTATGCCCCCCTTACATTCCTACGTAATTATTCGAAATTCTGCTCTTCGTTCTGGGGCATGATTTTGCATATCATCGCAAAGAACTGGCTGAATGCAAGAGCTGCTCCAGCAATCGGAATGTGAGGTAGGAGAGGAAATGCTATATATTATTCAGGGCTTTAGGCGAACATATTGCCATGAAATCGGAGCAACAAAACTGGACTGTCTCTTTGTTGCCGAACCACTTCTTCATTTCGACTAGACTAAGCCGCCATAAATCTTTCACACCAGCTTCTGACAGATAATGAGTGTGAGCGAGGAAAAAAAGAAAGCTATGGAGGGTGCTTACCTAAAACGGCGGATATGCTATAAATGCAAAAGCCTTAGATGGACAAATTAAATCACAGTGGATTATTAATAGATCACTGGAAAGAACAACTAGGATTGAGGGAGGTTGAAAGTGGACGCAGAAGTAGTCACGTGTACATAGTACAATGGCAATATACTCCAGGGGCAGACTACCTCGGCCAAGTGACTGCCCCGCTGACGTCACACCAGTTTTCCGGAGCCACCTTTTCTCACATAACTGCCGCCACCATAGCGCTCCGTTGCTAATGAGGCATATAACACATCGCCCTAAGGTATATTGTTGGACATGCCGCCACGAAAATGAGCATCCGGCGAATTGCACTTATTGGCAGGAACACCAGGGACACCTTTATCTCACTTTCTGTCCTTTCGTTTTAGCCTAGCGGAAGGTGGGAAGGATGCGACATTTCTGCGTCTTAAAATAAGTCTTATTTTTGGAAACGTTTTCGCAGCTTCAAATGAACGGTTCAATGAGTCTCGAAGGGGTCTGCTGCATTCGTTGTCCAAAGGCTTTACCCAAAACGAAATGAGCTCCGATATGTTACCTGGCTTGGAATTAACTAGCTCTACTTCACTGCTTCAATATTATCTGTCACTCTATGTCGTTTCAGGGAGCCAAACGCTAAAATTGCATGTACTAATCCTCAATTTCTCTTAACGCTCCGCCGCCGTGTTGCGCTCATGGCGGCTGTACCAGGATCATGACCGGGATGTTGGACGGAAGCGGTAGTCTCTTAGTCTCTCCACCGCTCTCCACCCTGAAAGCGGCGCAGTATGTTTCTCTATGAGCGGCGCTCGTTCTATATTCAATATGAAGAATTTCGCCACCTGGTAGAGGAAATACTAAGCTCTCTCACAGCTTTTGGAAAGAACGGCTAGGTGGCAGCACCATTTCGTTCCAGCCAGGGAGGTTTGTGTTGCGCTCTGGCAGCGCTGTCACCAGGTTACACTACGCGAGTCTTGGGGTATTTCCAGTATGTGTGCAAATGCAGATTTTTTTTTCTCTCTCTCTCTTTCTCTTCTAGCTTTATCTGTGTATCCCCTCTCGTCCTCTCTTTCTCGGGTTTCCTCGGAAGCGCTTTTCTTTAAGGATGTCTTACGTTCGAACAGAGGCTGATTTGTTTTGGCGCTTGCGTTTTTGCACAAGCTACACGTATTACGCAATGTTCTCATTCCGTAATAGACATTGCCATGGGAGAAAGCTGAAAAATCGTAAGCTTTCTCGTAAAGATCGTAATATTTGTTATAAAATCAAAAATATTTCGCAATGGGATCGCTCGGACTTATGGTCTTAACTCGGCGTGTGTGCAGACTAAGCAGCTAAAAAAAGCGCCAATAAAAACCTAAAATTTGGCACCAAACTGCTCGGATCTGTAGGAAATGTTTAAGTGGAGACCTAATCGGCGGACCTAATCTGAAAACTTCTTGCGGACTAGGCTAATGGAATGCTATCCGCCGACTACAAGTAGCCGACCTCAGGTAGCATACAAAATGTTCATAAGCTGCGTAAACTGCATAAAAGTGGACAACTGGTAAATAAAATTGCCCACCACAGCCGAATACTAATTAGCTTCTCTAGCACAGCATGAGAGTAACCTCACTGTCATGTTCTTTCGATTTGCTGCAAAATTATTCATTCATCAAATTAGAATTAAGGTTGTGGTTTTGCACTGGCGCGCACATCGTCTTTCGTGCGTGAGCTGCCACAGTGAATTTACACAATCATAGCTCAAGCCCTCGCTCTTCTTGTCAATTCTAGCAGGTTTACCACCCCCCCCCCCCTCCCCCCCGGACAATGAACTCCTTGGGCTTGGTGAAAGCGGGCCTGGTATTATGTTGCGGGCTCCTCGTAAAATGGTTGACTTTATGCTATTCAGCATGCGTTAGACATTAGACACAAAATTGGGATTAATAATTAACGGAATAGTCAAGTGCATGGACGCGAAGGGGGATCCTCAAGAGGGGCCGTAAAAGGGATCCATTCAAGCCATCCCGTCATACTAGTATAGAAGCTGTTTTAGTGTTCCAAAATTTTATAACCTTGTTTTAAAAAACGGTATTAAACGTTTTTCGCGACTGGTGTAACTGCAACTTTTGCCTTGACCTCCATAGAACAAAGACAGTTTTTCAGGAATGTAAAAACTGATTAATACAACGTTTTTCGGGCTCTCTGTCAGAAATGGCAGAAATGGCTGCAATTGGTTGGATAGTTTTGTTTGGTTTGTGGGTTTAACGTCCCAAAGCGACTCAGGCTATGAGAAACGCTGTAATGGAGGACTCCGGAAATTAGACCTCCTGGGGTTCATTAACGTGCACTGACATCGCGCAGCACACGGGCGCTTTTCTCATCTATCGGAAAGTGGCCGCCGAGGCTGAGAATCGATCTCGCATCCTTGGACTGCGCCCCCCCCCCCCCCCCCGACGAGTGGTAGATAGTAATTGAATTATAGTAACAAAGGTTTTGTTATTTACCTCTTATTTCTACAATTTGTAATTTAATGCATTTTTTGCTGGGTTAGTAACGTAATATTGAAATTAATCACTTTAGAGCAGTAGTTTTGCCTCAAACGTAATGGTCTTAATTAGACATTAGTTTTACTAAAATGCACCACTGCGCTTTTCTATACGCCCGCTAGGACGTTTCCAAAGCAGACCTGACGAACAGCAATCCTGGATCAGGGGCAAAAGAAGGAATTGGCTGCGGCTCAAGAGGTACAATAGCGGGAGCGCTGAGCTCCAGACGTGACGCGAAGGGGGGGGGGGGGGGGGGGGAGGCTGCGCCACTGTAGCGCCGGCGGTCGTTGAGGCGCCATGCAGTCTGACCATGTGTACAGAAAAGCCCGATGCTGAGGTTTCTCCTCTGTGCGCTGAAGCAATGCGGCGCAGCATCTCGACTTGTAGGGGCGTTAGGCGTTCGCCTGCACCCGCTTGATTCCAGTGGTCGACCGCCGTAGGATAAGTGGGAAACGCAACTAGAAACCCGATAATAAGAGAACCATGATATCAGGCGGTTGCAGGGTACGTGTTCTGCAATCAAGTCATAGTTCGGCAGTGTCTACCACTTCACTGTTTATGGAATTTGATATATACATATATATATATATATATATATATATATATATATATATATATATATATATATATATATATATATATAATATTGTTACGGACGACAAGGAAGAAGAAGCGGGCAGTGGCGCAGGCAGGAGCGCTCGCGCTAGGCCTGCGAACATTCATTAAACGTCATCCACCATCGCCATCGGTCATGTTCTGTCTCCTGTCTTCATCGGCTTACCGCTTCGTAACATTTGGTTGGAGGTGCGGCGTACGACATCCCCATCCTCGCCTTGGAGCATCGAGGCCATCTTCAAGCCGGGAACATCACCGAGGGCCCAGGGACATCGCCGAGCAGCTTCGCCCCAGCCCTTCAACCCCAGACCTGAACAACTACCACCGCCCAGCCCCAGCCCGGACCTGAAGACAAGGAGAACAGACATACGAATCAGAACCGAGGCGAAGGACCCGAAAGGCCCGAATGACCCGAAGGAACCGATGGACACAAACACGCAACCCCCGCCCAAGCTGCCCGACGTGACCTCGAGCCATCGGTCCCATGGACTCTGGAGACGGATGGTTGACAGCTCCAAGGGAGGCAGATCACCCACGCATCAGACATCGTACCGGCAAGCCGTTCTATTCTTCCTTCTTCCTCTTCTTCTTCAAGCATCCAGACACGCCCATGATCATGGCATAAAATCATTAACATCGCTAAACTTCCTCGTCCACGATCGGGACGATCGCTCGGTGGCCCCGGGTCATGTTACGGACGACAAGGAAGAAGAAGCGGGCAGTGGCGCAGGCAGGAGCGCTCGCGCTAGGCCCGCGAACATTCATTAAACGTCATCTACCATCGCCATCGGTCATGTTCTGTCTCCTGTCTTCATCGGCTTACCGCTTCGTAACAATATATATATATATATATATATATATATATATATATATATATATATATATATATATATATATATATATATATATATATATATATTGTCACGTACACGGTGACTAAGGATACCAATGATAGCAGGGGGTAGCCCAGACACAAGAACACAGCAGCACAGACGCAAACGTGCAAGCGACACTTTGTCGTCCTCTTCAACTTCGTCCTCCTTTCACACCTCAGTCATGCGCCACCTGGCAACGCTAGGTGGCATTACCCCCTCCCTCCGAAAAAAAATGAGAAGGGCCGGTAAAAATGGTGTGAAAAGCAAGAGAGGGGTCACAGCGGGTGGCCATTCGCTATCGGTGGTAGTACGGCTTCAGTTGCACAATGTGCATAATGTCCGAGCTGTGCTTTCGACGTTTTGGTTGTGTGGCACCGTCTGGGATAACTTCATAACTGAAGTCACTCCCACGGCGCAACACTTTGTACGGCCCGAAGTAGCGGGAAAGGAGTTTCTCTGACAAGCCTGGACGGCGAACTGGCGTCCATACCCAGACTTGGTCTCCAGGCTTGTAGTCAACCTGGCGGTGCCGGAGGTTGTAACGGTGCGCGTCAGTGGTCTGCTGCTGCCCAATGTGCACACGGGCGAGCTGGTGGGCTTCCTCAGCGCGGATGGCATATTGCTGGGCATCTGAGGATAGCTGGTCATCATCTGGGCACGGGAGCATGGAATCGAGCATGCTCTGAACTTCGCGTCCGTAAACAAGTCGAAATGGTGTGAAGCGCGTTGTCTCTTGTAAGGCTGTATTATACGCAAATGTAACGTACGGCAGCACCTCGTCCCAGGTCTTGTGCTGCACATCGACGTACATTGCCAACATGTCCGCAATCGTCTTATTCAATCTTTCTGTAAGGCCATTGCTTTGTGGATGGTACGCTGTGGTTTTGCGATGGGTCGTGCAACTCAGCTCAAATATGCGGTCGATCAGCTGTGAAGTGAAAGCTGTCCCTCTGTCGGTAATGACGTAGGAAGGGGCGCCATGCCGTAAGACTATGGTGTGCATGAAAAACTCTGCTACTTCGGAAGCTGTGGCATGAGGGATTGCCTTTGTCTCAGCGTATCAAGTCAGGTAGTCAGTAGCGACTACCATCCATTTGTTTCCGGTCTGCGACAAAGGGAAAGGGCCAAGGAGATCCATTCCAATTTGGTCGAACGGAATGCGGGGTACTTTAACGGGCTTGAGAAATCCGGCAGGCTTCTGGGGCGGTGTTTTACGGCACTGGCATTCGTGACAGCTTCGTACATAGCGTTTCACTGCTGCGGAAAGTCCTGGCCAGTAATACATGTTGCGCACTCGAGCAAGAGTCCGTGAGCAACCAGACGTTGGTTCATCATGGCAAGCAAGGAGAATATCCTCACGGAGCTCGCATGGCACTACCAGAAGGTAAGTTCTGTCTTGGCTCTGGGAGTTTCTTTTATTCAAGACGCCTTGCCGTATGCAGAAGGAACCAAGGTGCCAAGATAGGTGTCGAGGCAGAATCGTATCACGCCCTTCCAGATAATCGATGAGTGGAAGGATGTCTGGATCAGCTCTTTGTCGATCCCTGAACTCAGATGCGCTGAGGGCTCCTAGAAAACCGCTATCGTCATCGGCTGTAGTATCGCCAGTGTCAACGGGTGCTCGTGACAGCGTGTCGGCGTCTTCGTGTTTGCGGCCGGACTTGTAAACAATGGTTATGTCAAACTCCTGAAGCCGTAAACTCCAGCGTGCAAGTCGTCCAGATGGGTCTCGCAGATTTGCCAGCCAGCACAAACAATGATGGTCGGTGACGACTTTAAAGGGCCGGCCGTAAAGATAGGGACGAAACTTCATAGTAGCCCATACGACCGCCAGGCATTCCTTTTCTGAGGTGGAATAGTTCATTTCGGCACGAGAGAGAGTGCGGCTAGCATAGGCTATTACTCGCTCAAACCCGTCTTGATGCTGAACAAGGACCGCGCCAAGACCGATACTACTGGCGTCAGTGGGTACCTCAGTGTCAGCCGCTTCATCGAAGTGCGCCAGAACAGGGGATGTTTGAAGGCGCTCACGAAGCAAAGAGAAGGCCATCTGCTGCTCAGAGTTCCACACAAAGGAGGTGTCCTTCCTTGTAAGGCGCGTCAGAGGTTCTGCGATCTGAGAAAAGTCCGCAATGAAACGCCGATAATATGCGCACAGGCCGAGGAAGCGCTGAACAGCCTTCTTGTTAGCTGGAACGGGAAATCGTGCGACGGCAGCAGTCTTATCGGGATCCGGGCGCACCCCATCAGCGCTTACAACATGGCCGAGGAACTTGAGTTCTGTATACCCGAAGTGGCATTTCTGGGGCTTCAGCGTGAGATCAGCAGAACGGAGGGCTTCCAGGACAGCTCGAAGGCGTTCGAGGTGTTGATCAAATGTTTCGGAAATAACAACTACATCGTCCAAGTACACAAGACAGATCTGCCACTTGAGGCCAGTGAGGACGGTGTCCACCATCCTTTGGAATATAGCTGGGGCAGAGCACAATCCAAATGGGAGTACTTTGAATTCATATAGGCCATCTGGAGTGACAAATGCGGTTTTTTCTCGGTCTCTTTCGTCTACTTCGATTTGCCAATAGCCGCTTTTTAAATCAATAGATGAAAAATACTTCGCACGTCGCAATCTGTCCAGTGAGTCATCGATGCGCGGCAACGGGTATACATCTTTCTTTGTCACATTATTCAATTTCCGATAGTCGACGCAAAATCGAAGAGTGCCGTCTTTCTTTTTGACAAGGACTACTGGTGAAGACCACGGACTTTGTGAAGGCTGCACAACACCATCATCCAGCATCTCCTGAACTTGCGTCTGGATCACTTCTCGTTCTTTGGCAGACACACGATAAGGCTGCTGTCGTATTGGGCGAGCGTCGTCATAAGTAATGATGCGATGTTGTGTGATGGGCGTTTGACGAACCTTCGAGGAAGAAGCAAAGCAGTGCTTGAAGTCTAGCAGCAGTTGCTCTAAAGCCCGCCGTTTCTCCTTTGACAAGTGACAGTTAATGTCGATGTTGTCAAGAGATGGCTCGTTAGTTTCTACTGCCGTGGATGCAAAACAGACCGGATCGTGCGCAACATGGTCAGCAAAAGTGATAGCAGTCCCCGGGAACAAGTGTCGGTACTCATTAGAAAAATTTGTGACAAGGAGTGCAGCCCAGCCATTGTGAAACGACAGTAAACTTCGGGGAGCGCAAATGCCATGAGCAAGCAGGAGTGTATGGTTCGCCTCCGCTACAGCATCACCGGTACGGAAATCGTCACTGGTAACTTCCACAAGAGCACTGCTTCGCGGCGGCAGCGAGACGCTTTCAGCGGAAACACTAAGTGCGGTATTGCAAGGACTGCTACTATCTTGTTCGGTAGATTGTCCCATCGAAAACGTGACGAGTCTATTTCGCAGGTCGATAACTGCTCCGTACCCCCGCAGAAAGTCAATGCCGAGGATAAGGTCACGGGAGCAGTCACTTAAAACAACGCAACTAACGACGAACGTACGTCCGTTAATCTGAATGCGAGCCGTGCACATCCCCTTTGGAGTAACTATATGACCGCCGGCGGTTCGAAGGTACGCACCTGGCCAAGCCGTGAGCACCTTCCTGAAAACAGTCGCCATGCGACCACACAAAATTGAATAATCGGCACCGGTGTCCACTAATGCATTGACCGTAGTGCGACCGTCTAAAATAACCGGAATGTCCAGAGAAACGCTTTTTGCTTCCCTAGGTGACGGTACCAGCAGCTCGCGGTCGGATCGAAGCGGCGACGACGGGAGGTCTTCAACGCAGCGACTACCAGCGGCCTCGCCCCCGAAGGTCGCTGTTTTCAGTTTTCCCGACCAGGGCTAGACGAGCGGCCTTGGTCCTCTCGCGAGGAACCGTGAGTGAACGAGGAGGAGCGCCTTGGCGAAGGGGAGCGGGGCTGACGCTGCGAACGAGATGAAGAACGCTGCTCCGCCAGGTACTCCTCAATAACTCGGGGTCGTTGACCAAACCGGGGAGGAGGCGAGTCGATGCGGAAGCCGTGGAGACCGAGGCGTCGATACGGACAATCCCGGTAGAGATGTCCTGGTTCACCGCAGTGGAAGCAAAGCGGACGGCGGTCAGGCGTGCGCCAAATGTCGGTTTTGCGTCGGGGCAGCGGACGATTGTCGAAGTTCTGCACTGGCTGCACCGAGGGCAGCGGAACTGTAGGTGACGCGAGAATGGGCGGTGGTGAAGGGGGAGCCTGACTCTGCAGAACTTCCGCATATGTGGGACGATTGTCGGTCCCCGACAGCAATGGCGGGCTCGGAACTACAGGCGAAAGAGGGCTCTTG
Organism: Amblyomma maculatum; assembly: GCF_055883805.1. NCBI lineage: Eukaryota > Metazoa > Arthropoda > Arachnida > Ixodida > Ixodidae > Amblyomma > Amblyomma maculatum. The sequence goes on along the minus strand of NC_139349.1, from coordinate 17,116,069 downwards.
AGTGCCTGCCGCACCTCCTCCCGCACTATAGCAGAAACGGAAGATGGCGATTGCTGCAGAGGGCTCCAGAACTTGCTTGGTTCTTCGCGCACGACGCTGCGAATCAGTTCGCGCAATGCATCGGGATGCCGCTCTGAAGATGCAAATGATTCCGCGATTGTGCTTGTATGAAAAGGTCGGTCATAAGCCACGGCACGTTGGTGTAGCACCTTTTTCATTGTGGTGGCCTCCGCAAGGAATCCGTTTACAGTCGACGGTGGGTTTCGCACAAGGCCTGCGAACAACTGCTCTTTCAAACCCTGCATCAAGTGCCTGACCTTTTTGTCCTCGGACATGGCGGGATCGGCTCGCCTGAAGAGGCGCGTCATGTCCTCGATGTATGCTTGGACACTCTCATTCGGCCTTTGGATGCGAGAGTGAATGGCACGTTCTGCATGCTCGCGACGATCTGCGCTAGTGTAAGCCTCGAGCAGTTGACGACGGAATTCCCGCCACGAAGTTGATGCTTGCTCTCGGTTCTCGAACCAGATACGGGCGCCGTCCTCAAGGCTGAAGTAGACGTTCCTTAGTTTGGCAGCATCGTCCCACTGGTTGAATGCAGCGACACGTTCAAACTGAAGGAACCAGTCCTCCACATCCTCAAAGAGGTCCCCATGGAATGTCTTCGGTACCCGAGGGGCCTGCAAGGTGTAGTTACAGGCCGGTGCGACGCCCGTCACCTGCTGCGCAGGAGCACTAGATGTCATGGCGGCAAGTGATGGCTGAAACTCCGGAGACAGTCCCTGGAGCCGTCGACTGGAGCGATGCACGGGGGTGTCCAATGGTACAGGGCTGGCGCGACGTCTTGTAGATGGAGATTCTTGCATAGGCGATCGTTTTTCCCAGCAGCTCCACCAGAATGTCACGTACACGGTGACTAAGGATACCAATGATAGCAGGGGGTAGCCCAGACACAAGAACACAGCAGCACAGACGCAAACGTGCAAGCGACACTTTGTCGTCCTCTTCAACTTCGTCCTCCTTTCACACCTCAGTCATGCGCCACCTGGCAACGCTAGGTGGCAATATATATATATATATATATATATATATATATATATATATATATATATATATATATATATATATATATATATATATATATATATATATATATATATATATATATGTAATTTTTCCCGTCAACAAAACTTACTAGCGTAAACTTTTCTAGATTAGAAAGTAAGACAATGAGCCATCTCAACTCTTTTTACTCGAGGGCCTTGATTCCCATTACCGGCCTGATTAACAAAAAAACGAAACAAAAAAAAAACAAATCACTGTTTACGAAGGAGCATGTCAATTTAAAAACCACTTCGTTCCATCAAATTAATTATTATTTAGCATTGAGTACAGCAACAAGTAAAACAGTAAAAAAAATATATTTTTGTAACACTGTGGAGGTCAGTGTAAGAAATTGTTTTAAAACGCCACATTTTCTTTGCAATTTTAGTGACCGAAAATAATGCCAAAAGTTGTTGTATTGTTCAATTCATGAAGTCACATGACAGGCGAGTGCAAGTTAAAAGTATTAAAATAATATTCGTCAGGGCCACCTGTCTATAATTAAAAAAATTGTCTCGTAGACAATTTTTACTCCTTCCCGGAAACTTCAAACGGCAGTATGCAAGAAGAAAAGTAAAAAACAAATTCGATGAGAGGACTTCCGCACAATTTCTATGTATTTCGCATGAAATGACCCCCACTAAGGCTTTATGTCCACAACACGGCTAATGATATGACGTTCTCCGTTACTGGTTTCGAGGCTTGAGAACTAAACATCTCCACCCAGGTAAACGTTAATAGAGCCATTGCTGACCAGCTGCTGGCTGGCGGTACCACATAGGAGTCAGGAATGAGAATTACTGCATTTAAGAGAGAATCGCTACCCCCCCCCCTCCCTCCTCTCTATTATCGGTATTCATAATTATCTATCACAGTAAGCGGCCCAGCACAGGTCACATTCAGATTGAACAAGCAAAGTGACAACTGAAAGGAAATGCGAGAAACAATTTGCGATTACAAAATTACAAAGTCACAGCAAGATATTGGAGATTTGATACACCTTAGCTTTTTGAGGCCGTCGAGATACGATCAAACTTAAAGCTTGCTGTCAAAGTCGCCTTCCTGGAGTTATCGCTGTCCGGTCATTGCAAGGAGCGCACCACTTCAGTGCTGACGCTCCACACGCAGGCAAAATTGACCAGCTCCCCTTGAATTCCTCCTCCGGGCTGCTAAAGACAGGACGGACGAGGCAAGCAGTTCATGTGCGCGCAGGTTCCGTTGTAATACTTCGACAAGAGGCAAAGAAAACAGACACGGATAAAGCCGAGTGAGACATATGTGCAAAAATATCTTGTTCACTTGGACAACCGTCGCGTCCAGGTGAGTTCATTGAACAAACGCGCAAAGCAGCAAGATGGTCATCAGATAGCGACAAAGCCGGCTGGCCATTTTTTCATCCATAGAGCCGATCATGACGGTTGCCGCCACTCAGCCAAAGCTTCTTGGCAACACCACCGTACCCAGCAGTGGTGCGTCAGATAATGGCTTAATCCACAGTGTTGACAACTAGCCAACGAACACTAGAAACCAAGGTTCTCCGGAGTTGTTCGACGGTGGCAATGTCGCTCAATCAGACATGTCTGCACTGGAAGCTCTGAAGGTAGTGAAAATGAGCTTGCTGTTTCGCTTTATGGCTGTATTTATTTTCGCCGAAACTCACTCATATCCACATTACAACACATAGAAAAAGAAGCTATATTTTAAAACGTGTATAAAACTTTTTGCCACAGTGACTGTTGGGCTCAGCAAAACCTATACGTAGCGTGGACGTTCTAGAAGATTTCTAGAATACACGTTGTTTAATAGTGTGTGCGCGACGCTGCCCGGTGCATAAGGGTCGTCACTTTAGGAATTGCATCAGCGATGAAGCATTATTAAGAATAACTGTTGATGTGTTATCTTTTAGGCGTGTTTTGTATTGCTTATAGGCCTCAACGTGTTTTATTTATGGGCGCCAAAGCGTTAAGGACAAAAAATCTGGCGGTGTTCGGCTTCCGCTGGAAACAACGATTTAGGAATCCTCAAAAGAAGCCACCAACTTATGAAGGGTTCAATTAGAAGAGCATATTTTCAAAACAACTGCACATAATCCTATAATGTAATTTAGTGTAGTTCCCGGTGTTGCGGATTGAGCCCAGGCCTACTGCGGGGCGAATGACCACGCTGCACATATTAAAAATGCTGATTGATCCAACGTTTTACAGGAGCGCCTAGAGAATGTGTTTTGGTGTGTGGAACACAGCTGCACGTGAGTATTGTATAATACAACAGAAAACGAGGGAATGACAGAAAGGGTGTTATCGCGTTTCATTGTTGAGGCGACGCTTATACGACATCCATTTTTTTTTTTAACATACGGGGAATTTCATCGTTTCAGCGATTGCAAATGTTGTTCCTGAAGGACTTCTACCTCGTCATACAGACGTCTCTTTTAATGACATTGCGTAGCAGCCGCCGACTCCTTAACCGCTAGATCCCGGGCTGAATTGAAACACATGGCTCCTATTTCAATCTCTTCGTTTGCAGTTGACCACATGAGCAAGACACTGGGTTGCTGCAATGAGCCAGGCTAGCTTCCTTCTTACGTTGCGGCGATCGTATACTCGAACACTCTTATGTGTCTTCCTTCCCTTGCGTGCTCTGTGTGGGAGCGCGTTTCAAATTTCTTAGTCGCTCGGGTGCTTTGTGCCCACGACAGAAGCGCTTGTTTATTGTTACTGGTTCAGTATGAGGGTCATTGCTACAAAACATACAGCATGGGATAATCACTTTCCGCCTATCGTCAGGTGGCAGCCATAGGTACGTTTTAATAATATTCAGGCCGCGTTACAGAACGTTCCCGTACAGCATATGCTAGACACCCGTCCACTTTTTTTACATCCATTGCTTCCTGTAACAATAATACATAATCGCCGCGAAGACTCTACAAACGCCAAAAAGTCCGCTAGGCAATTTCAATCAGGCGCATGTTGAAAATAATCGCAAGAATGTTCTCGGAGCCGCGAAATAATCGCTTGTGCGGCTTAATTCTGTTGATATAAGAATGGAGATTCATTATCACATGTCAACTTTTTTCCTGTAGCGTGTGATTGTTCCATAAAATATGTTTTGGATTAATGAGACAAACTTTACCAAATACAAGTAACATATTGTCCTCGCGATAGAAAAACTGCATATTCCTCTTCGCGCAGGTTTGCCCAAGGACCAAAATGTAGCTTTATTAGACAACTACGTACAAGTAAATGGATTAAACTTAACAGGTAATGATAATGATTACTTATTGTGCGTTTCAATCTATTAGGTTTTTCTAAAAGCTGGTTGTATATAAAAGATAGAAGTATCTTTTTGAACAGAAAGTGGCTAATATGGTGTCTATCAATTCGCATATTAAAAAAAAAGGTTAGCTTTTTTAAGATATAGATAATTCACAAGTTTTATTCAAGGATTTTTCAAATATTTTTCGCAAGAAACTTGTTTGACAACGCATAAATTGATGTTAGAACTGTGCTGGAAAATTGCATTCATTGCTTTCATGTGGTGTATTTCAAAATATTTTAGACTCAATATATTTTTTAGAAAAAACTTCTAGTGGAAGCCTGTTCTTTGTGCAGTTAGAAAGCATGGATTTGTTTTCCGTCAAGCTCCGTAACTACAAGAACGTGTTGAGCCGAATGCATCGTGGTGGACTCAGGCCTTAGAAGCTTGTGTTCTTGCCGGCAAGCAGAGCCAGCACGTGGAGCCCAGGGTTTTTGGGTTGTGCATAAGTTACTGCGCCTGGCACAATACTGAGGGCACTGCTTGACGAAAATCAAACAACGCAGAGACGGGGGGCAGATGGCAAATGATGGAAAAGCGGTTACAGCAACGTGCGTGATCCCTGCTGTGTGTTCGCCTTGCGTTTCCGCTTTGTTCATGTCTCTCTGTGTGTTTGTGTAAGGCTTAGCAGCTTGTGGAATACACTCAGTGCTCAAAAGTAAAGCACCTCGTGGGCACCTACTTACCACTGCCTTCTTCAGTATTAAAGAAATGGAATATGGAAATTTAGTTGACGCTGAGCGGCCGGGGCATTTATAGGGAACTTCGGTGGTGCTACAAGCCGAGCTGTCTCTGGATATGTACTACCATCTGAGCGAGCGCGGTCTACCCAAAGTCTCAGATTTTTTTCATTATTTGAAGTTTTCTTTAGTATCGAGTATCTTCAAAATACACGATACTTTAAAAATGTATTTTCGATACCGATACTCCGATACCTTTGTTCTCAGCTCATGATACCTAATATCGATACACAAAATGTATCCAAATATAGTATCGAAGATACACGTATCTTCGATGCAGCCCATGACTGCAACAGGTAGGCGTTCAGTAGGGGTTACGAACTCGGGCCACAGGCGCTAGGCAACTTCCGCTCATTCAAGTACGTGGTTGGCGCTGGGTCGCCCATTGACCGAGAAACATTGGTTGATTTGGTCGTCGTTCAGGCGAGGACACGAGCTCGGGCCTTGATCGATGGCCAACTTCAGCCCAACCTCGTAAGTGGCCAACGATGAGCTGTCATTCGGCAGAGCGCCCTTGTCCGACCAGGTCGGCTGCCGGCCAACTGCTAATGGTCGATTATTTTTCGGCAGTTCTCCAATGCCCCCTTGGATATCATATCTTTATTCGTAAGAAAGGGGACGCAAATGACTCGGAAAATTACCCAACAATCAGCTTGCTCTATGTTACATAAAGGTATTGACGAAAGTAATCGTAATAGAAACAGGGCTACCTTAGCGTTTATTCAACCTAACGATCAAGCAGGTTTTCGGAAGTGATACCCTAATATTGATCATATTGCCGCGAACTGTTCAAATATTTATTTGTTCTTCATTGACAGCCACCGTTATACGGCCTTATCATTGTCAGTGTAGCGCGCGGATCAACTACTATGCAATCTTTGTTTGTTGATGTTGACAGTAACTTCAATTGCTTTAAAGCACTAACAACGCTTGGCTATTTGAAAAAAAAAAACATTGTCTAATGCGACAAAAAGAACTAAGCTACTATTGGTCACATCTTTAATTCCTTCGGTACTGGAATAAACATCTCCAGTTGCATTCTAGAATCCACATAAACAAGATGATAATTACACAATTTAAACATTAAAAGAAAAGCAATCAGGTTCATATACCGTCAATACGAACGCCATTTTCCACCTTCTTGTGCTACGTCCACAATCTAACCCCCTGTCCGTGCGTTGTCATATGGATTTGTTGAAGCTATTGCATTGCATCGTAAATTCAGCTTACTATTCAATACCTAATGTTTACGTTACCCCTGATATTTCCCGATCAATTTGAAGTCTTATTTAGCTCATACTGATATTGTTAAACGCAGGTTTCTCAATCAAAAATTGGAATTCAATTCCTATCACTTCTGCCATTAAAAGACGTAATCGGAACCCTCGAGTAAGCTCGCTGAATCCGCTTTCACGAGATCCGATGTTCGTACTACAGTGCCATCTATATTAGCCGTCATCGATGTCGCCTACCTACACACCCCATTCCATTACAAACGTGTAGCCATCGGTATATACATAACAGCGGCAGTTTCGGGCGCACAGTCTTTGTCACTTTGGAACGGTTACTAATTTCCGGAAAAATTCGCGTGTCAGCAGAATTTAAACCGTCTTTATTAAAATCCACAGTGAAGTTCAACTGACCTACATCTGATTCCTTACAACATCTCAATGAAAATTACAGTTTTAGTGCACTCTTTCCGTAAAAATTCGAGAACACTATGCAGTGTACACTGCAGAAATGCGAAAGCCTAAGCGTAGCTGGTACACACGGTGCATCACGTTTGCTCTCATTATTATTATCAACTAAATGCACCGTCATTATCACTGCTAGTATAATCATTCTCATTATCACTAATCACAGCGTCACTGTCCCTTTCAGTTCAGTTCAGTTCAGGCGTTCAGTCGTGTCCGACTCTTCGTGACCCTATGGACCATGTCACGCCACGCTTTCCGGTCTCTCACTATCTTCTTAACATCACATAGCTTCATCTGCAATGCCTCGAGGATGCCATCTAACCATCGCGTTCGCTGCCTACCCCTTCTCCGGCGACCCTCAACTTTTCCCAACATCAAATCTTTCTCCAGCGACTCCTCTCTTCTCATCAGATGACCAAAGTAGCTGAGCTTTAACTTTAGAATTTGACCCTCCAATGAGCAGTCAGGGTTTATGGTCGACAATATCGACTGATTTGATCTTCTGGCAGTCCAAGGAACTCTCAAGAGTCTTCGCCAGCACCACAATTCAAACGCGTCAATTCTTCGGCGGTCAGCCTTTTTCACAGTCCAACTCTCGCATCCATACATCACAACTGGAAAGACAATAGCACGAGTTATACGGATCTTGGTTGGCAGACTAATGTCTCCGCTCTTTACTAGGCGGTCAAGGCTAACCATTGCTCTCTTTCCCAAAAGCAGGCGTCTCCTAATTTCACGGCTGCAGTCTCCTTCCGAGGTAATCTTGGCGCCCAAGAACAGAAAATATGTCACAGCTTCCACTTCTTGTCCATTGATGCTCCAGGACTTGATAGGGCAAGACGCCATGATCTTTGTCTTTTTAATGTTCAGTTTAAGCCCAAACTTTTCACTCTCTTCTTGTACGCGCATCAGAAGTCTCTTGAGGTCCACTTCACTTTCTGCCATTAAAGTGGTATCATCCGCATATCTAAGGTTGTTGATACGTTTTCCAGCAATCTTCACTCCAGCTGAAGACTCGCCCAGACCGGCCTTCCTCATGATGCACTCTGCATATAGGTTAAATAGGCAGGGCGACAGTATGCAGCCTTGCCTCACACCTTTCTCAATCGGAAACCAATCAGTAAGACCATGCCCAGTTCTGACTGTGGCCTCTTGCCCTTCATACAGGTTCCTGAGGAGACAGATGAGGTGAATTGGAACTCCCATCTCTTGGAGAGCTTGCCACAATCTGCTGTGATCAACGCAGTACAACGCTTTCGCATAATCAATAAAGCAGAAGTAAATGGGTTTCTGGAACTCTCTTGCTTTTTCCATGATCCAGCGAAGGTTGGCAATTTGATCTCTAGTTCCTCTGCCCTTGCGAAACCCAGCTTGCACGTCCGGAAGCTCCCGATCCACATACTGCTGCAGCCTACCTTGCAGGATTTTTAACATCACCTTGCTAGCATGCGAAATAAGCGCGATCGTGCGGTAGTTGGAACAATCTTTGGCACTGCCTTTCTTTGGAATAGGGATGTAAACTGACCTCCTCCAATCCTGTGGCCACTGCAGGGTTGTCCAAATCTTCTGACATAATATATGCAGTGTGTTAACAGCGTCGTAGTTGAGGTTTTGAAGCAACTCAGCTGGAATACCATCAATTCCGCTAGCTTTGTTCTTAGCAAGGCTGGCTAAGGCCCATTCAACTTCACTCTTCAGGATGCCCGGCTCGAGATCAGTAATCACAACCGTCTTATGTTGGGTTTGCACATCCGGGTCCTTCTTATACAGTTCTTCTGTGTATTCCTGCCACCTCTTCTTTATCTCTGAGGCTTCAGTGAGGTCCTTGCCTCGTTTGTCCTTTATCACGCCCAGCTTAGCACAGAAGCTTCCTCTGATATCTTTGATTGTCTTATACAGAGCTCTTGTGTTCCTTAATTGGCTGTTGTCCTCAACTGCTTGGCACTGTATGTGCAGGAAGGCATTCTTATCTCTCCTTGCTATTTTCTGAAAATCCGCATTGAGAACCTTGTATCTTTCTCTTTCCCCCATACCTTTTGCCATCCTCCTTTCTTCAGCTATTTGCAAAGCCTCTTCAGATAACCAGTTTGCTTTTTTGCATTTCTTTTGCTTTGGAACTACCTTAGTAGCAACTTCTTGTATTATATCACGAACATCAGTCCACATCTCTTCGGGCTCTTTGTCTTCTAGATCTAATTCTTGAAATCGATTCCTCACTTCCACAGCATATTCTAATGGAATTTGATCCAGATCATACCTGAAAGGCCTTCTAGTTTTCTGCGTTTTCCTCAATCGAAGCTTAATTTTGGCAACAAGAAGCTGACGATCGGTGCCACAATCGGCCCCAGGCCTTGTTTTTACTGCTTGTATAGCGCTTCTCCATCTCTGCCGGCAAATAATATAATCGATCTGATTCCTGTACAGACCGTCCGGTGAAATCCATGTGTACAGGCGCCTCTTGTGCTGTTGAAAATGAGTATTCGCTATGGTCAGGTTGTTTTCTTGACAGAACTCTACTAGCCTCTGCCCAGCTTCATTTGGCTCACCAAGGCCGAACTTGCCTGTAATTCCGGATATTTCTTCACTCCCGACCTTAGCATTCCAGTCTCCTATGAGAAAAACGACGTCTGATGGTGGGGTGCGGTTTAAAAGGCATTGTAGGTCCGCATAAAATCTCTCAACGTCAGCTTCTTCAGCAGCAGTGGTCGGTGCATAGACTTGGATAACTGTTATGTTGAAAGGGTGACCTTGGATCCGAAGTGAAATCATTCGGTCGTTTTTGGGGTTGTACCCTAGCACTGCTTTGCCCATTCTTCTGTTTACTATGAGAGCGACCCCATTCCTTCTCTTGGATTCGTGCCCACAATAAAAGACATAATGGTCGCCGGAGTTAAATTCTCCCATTCCGGTCCACTTGAGCTCGCTGATACCCAAGATATCAATGTTCAATCTGTCCATTTCTCGCTTGACGATATCCAGTTTACCTTGCGTCATGTTGCTATGTGATATATCTCCTTGCAACATCGGACTTCCCGGTCGCTTCCCGACACATCCACAACTGAGCGTCCTTTTGGCTTTAGCCCAGCCGCTTCATTCGTCCTGGAGCTACTAGGAATCGCCCTTTGTTCATCCCCAGTAACATGTGGGACGCCTTCCAACCTGGGGGGCTCATCTTCCGGCGCCATATCGATAATGGTATTGTGACTGGCCATAGGGTTTTCTTGGCAGGAAATACTGGAGTGGGTTGCCATTACCTTCTCCAGTGAATCACATTTTGTCAGAACTCTCTGTCGTGACCTGTCTATCTTGGGTGGCCCTACACAGCAGAGCTCACGACTTCATCGAGTTTCACAAGCCCCTCCGCCACGACAAGGCAGTGATCCATGAAGGGGAGCCGTCTAAAGTGCCATACTGTCACTTTAGACGGCTCCAAACCGGGTGTTTTCTAAATCCCGCCATACTAAAACGCATTGACCCGACATTCACGGGTAGGTGCAAATTCTGCGGGCAGTATGCTGACTTATACCACATAGTGTGGGCCTGCCAGAAAAATACAAAAATAAAAACAATAGACAGCCAACTAGAGAGGGCTGGGAGGCGGCCCTGTCCAGCTCGGACCTGGAGGCCCAGCGTGTCCTGGTCCAGAGAGCTCGGGCGTCGGCGGGGGCCATTGGCGTCCCGAAATAGGGTCTGCTACTCAGCTCCACAACGAAGCGCACCTTCCTTCCCAAATCATATCATCGTAAATAAATGTTCTCTCTTTCTACTCATCTCTAGTATCATACTCACACTATAGACAGAGAATTATGAGGCGCGTTGCACGGTTCTGGGCGTGGCACCATCCAGGAAGCGAAGTCGTCCTCAGAGGAAGAAACAGAAGCTGCTATCGAGCCGTTTTTACCGGAATACAACAGTATTGTTAGCCACTCGACAGGCTTATCCGGAGCGAAGGGTGTATAATATTCCTGGCCAAAACACTAGAGATGACAGCCATTTCATATTGCATAGAGGGCGAGGGGCGACTTGTATGCTGTGACCTCACAATTTCAGGTGTTTAGTGGCGAACTATCTGTTTACGATCCCATTAAGTAACGAGATAGAACGCTTTTCTTTCTGTCATTTGTTGACTATTTGTGCACGGATCGCAAAATTATAATGTTGGGAGATTTTAATTCTGCAGGGAGGGATGAGATCAATTAGCGGTATGTCAGAGATATGACCCTACTGCTGCATCACGTATCGATTTGGCTTGTGAATATAATCTTGTGAATGGGGGACAGGAAAAAGGCGACAGTATTCATTTCACTCATTTTCAGTTTTCCTCTAATGCCCACCTTGACAGAATTATGGTTTCTGTAGAGACGTTAGCAAGTGTATTTGGTTACTGGGTGCGGCCCATCTTCTTCAGTGATCACTGTATTGTGTTTCTTCAGACAGAGATGTACTGTCGGCACATACGTCCCTCTGGATGAGAGCTGTAGAAGATGAATAACTGTCTTCTGTCAGATTAAATCTTTCGGCGTGCTGTACCTACTTGTTCGAAAAACATACGACCACGACACGATCTCTCAGTTTAGCAAACGTGGGCTTCGTTTAAACACGAGGCCAAAACCTTGTCAATTGAAGCATCAGCAAAAATCGCGTTTCTGAAGAGACACCACCGTCGTAAGCTTGGGCGCACTCTAACTGAGCTACATGAGCTAGAGAGGGTTAGTACGGGTGCCTATTCTGTAGAAATTAGTAACGTAAAAGCAGAACTTCAACAATTGGCGACGGAAAGATGCAAGGGGACCTTGATAAGATCACGTCCCGAATGCTTCTTGACGAGCAACCTTCTCGCCGGGCCCTAAGTGGTGAAAGAGATAATGCTTTTGGGGATTCCTTAAGAGGTTGCTGACGCTTTCAAATTCCTCACTGTGCGCTTCTTTTTAGATTATCTATATAGCCTTTCGAGAAAGCAGATCACCCAAGTTTTCACTGAGTCTTTGTTCCCTACGCCGTTGTACCGGCAGCCTGACCTGGGGTTTTTGGACACTAGTGTTTGAAAGCGTGTTAGGGGACTGTACATTCACACAGCCACAAAAACGTTCGCTTTCAAGCTACACGCAGCGACGCTGCCTGTCAAGACATTTATTTGTGATAAGGAGATGCTTGTGCCCTGGACGGTGAATTGCTGTTTGTGTAACGTTCCCGAGACAACTGATCATCGGTTTATTCTGTGTCGTTATTCTATTCACTTTTGTGACATACTACAATGAGCTCTTAAGAAGGACATTGAAACTATACCATGTACTATTAGAGTTTTGCCTGTTGACAAAAACTCTGTTGTGCCTTATGATCTATTTGTGTTGATGGAATTACTCAGTAACTGGGAAAGCCGTATAATGGACAGACATGCCGAGGCACCAAGATCGTCCAAGTCCGTGTTTCGTGAGCAGTGTGCTTTGGTGAGGGGTGCAAGCGAAGAACCTCCAAACTGGCTGCCGTACCTAGATCCATGTGTGTACCTCAATGATTTTGATGTTTTGACGGGGCTGCAGTGTCTAGTTAGAGCTATGGCTCGCTCATATTAAGCATCCCTCTAACTTGAGACATAAACAAGTGAGAAATTTAAGTTTTTTTTTTTTTTGTTTATGTAAGTTTTCCTATGCAATAAATAAACAAATTCCGGGCGTGGCGCAGTTCGTTAAAGCACTCGACTAGGGATCCAAGGGATGGAGGTTCGATTCTCGATGAAATCAGATTTATTTACTTGTTTTTAGCTATGTTTTTTACTGTAGACTGCTCGATGACGTCACCAGGCGATGACGTCATACTCTCGTGGTATCCCGCAGAATCTCGTGAAGAAATGTGACAGTTCTCGTGGCCGGACGAACAGGGTAATGACCACGAGTATGAGCCATTAAAGACTTTCGCCTTAAAACTTCAAAGCGTACTCTACTGCTATGCATAAAAAGCAAGCCAAATGCTTACATGCAAGTAGTCTCATATGAATTTGAGTTATCAATCGTTTACAAATAAAAAAGTTCGTGATAATTCTGGTTCGCAACAATTTACCTCGACTATCAATTGCATGGAACACTTCATAAAATATTTAGAATTATGTAAAAGGTAGGTTTCAGAAATAACTATAAAGCATGGATTTAAAGCATTACGGCATATTTGATAAATAAGAAAATATTTCAAATGAAGAAAAACGCACTTGAAGCGTCGCGATCTAGAACTTCGACCATTTGTTTTGCAGCACTCATACAAAGTTGAAGTCAAACTACTCGGTTGTGAAATTTCCTGAACAATGAATGATCTTCATATTCCTTCTTTATTTTATTTTCATGTATAGAAACAAGCATGATCTTGAATATTTTAAGAAAGTTAATGTACTACTCGTAGCATATATGCTGCGTTGTAGTTTCGTCTGCACTGTCTTAACATTTTTAACGCGAAATCCTTTCTGGGCTATGTCAGCAAGATCGTGTCCGCAAAACGTGTCCGCAGCCGTTGTATCGTTCTCATAAAAGTTAAGTTCCAACCAATAATTTTGATCAATAGAGGATTACATGTGGATTAACACCATTTCTTGGGCTAGTTGGTTCATACTTGTCCTGTGCCGAACTGCGCCGAACTAAACACACCACAAGAAAGAAGACGAGACACAGGCTTCTTTCGTCTTCTTCTCGTCTTCTTTCTTGTGGTGTGTTTAGTTCGGTGCAGTTTTTCACATTACATGTGGATGCTGCAGAAAAGAAAACGCGTCGATAGGAAGATTATTAAATTAATTACTTCCAGAAAATAAAAGTAAAATCAAACATACGTCTACATTAGCGATGTAAGTAATGTCGACGTCCAATGCATGTGACGATATGCCAACCGGAAGTGAATATGTTTTAACTTAATAACTGTTTGTAAGGAAAGAAAGGGCGCGGAAAGGATTTAAGTTAGAAGCCGCCGAATTAAAGCTGTCAGCGTATGCAGACGATATGACTGTTTTTATTCATGACGAGGGGGCATATGCCAAGCTGTGAAGTGCGTGCGCGAATTAAGTCACGTCAGCGGTAGTGGAGTTAAATGGTTGAAATGCCTCGGACTTTGGCAGGGAAGCTAGGTGGCCATCAACGCCTGAACGGTTTGCCATTCTGGCCTGGACGACGACACCAGATAGGTACTTGGGAGTTCCGCTTATGGCTTACCGTGACAGTGAACAGTATTGGAGAGGGCAGGCTAAAGAGATAAAGGACAAAGCTGAAAAGTGCAGAGGGACCAACTTATCTATTTTTACCAGGGCCATTGCTTGCAACTTGTTCTTTATCAGCTAGCTCTGGTACGCTATGCAGGTGTTACACTGTTCACGGGTCAATATTCAGAAGCTGCACAGGACTTTCGCCGTATTTGTCTGGGCGTGTGAATGGGAGCGCTGCAGCCGGATCAACTTATTCCGACGAGTAAAAGAGTGTGGGCTAGGATTAGGCCAAATGTTTTGCAACAGCTGGTCAGTCTATTTCTTTTTTCTTTTTTTTGTTTTTTGTTTTTTTTTTTTTTTTTTCAGAGACAGAATTGACCCTTTCTTACGCACCGTATGCGAAGTCGGGCTGAGGCGGCTGCTGTCTGAGTATGTTGCTTCAACTGAACATTTTTCTGTAGGGATTAAGGGCTTTCATAGAGAAATCGTAGCAAGTGTGCAGTTTCTTTCAGCGCGGTTTTCAAGCGATTAGTTGTCAGCAGTAAAACGAGAGAAATGTTTACTGTGCATTGTGCGACATTATGTTCCCACTGCCTTTGTACAGGTTCTTGTACAGTGGAGGCCCAGGTGCAGATGTTCTAAAAAGGGTAAAAAGACTGCAGGTGACGCCAGGTCCTGGCAAAACTAGATAGGTTGGTCTCTCTCCACTTTTCAGCCTTGTCCTTTATCTATTTAGCCTGCCCTCTCCAGTACTGTTCACTGTCGCGGTAAGCCATAAGCGGTACTCCCAACTATCTATCTGGTGTCGTCGTCCAAGGCACATTGGCAACCCGTTCAGGCGTAGATGGTTAGCTTCCAGGCCAAATTCCGAGGCATTTCGACCAGTTAACTCCACTACCGGTGACGTCACTGAATTCGGGCCCATACTTCACTGCTTGGCATATGCCTTCATCGTCGCCAGTAAAAACAGCGATATCGCCTGCATACGCTAGCAGCTCTGCTTCGGCTACTTGTACTTCGAATCCCGCAATACTATTATTTTTAAGTATTTTCAAACAAATGGCCTCTATATAGATAGAAATTAAAAGAGGGCTGAGGGGACAGCCCTGGCGTATGGAACGCTGTACGCCGATGGAGGCCCCCAAACATTTGTTAATTATCAATCTCGTCGTGCAGCTCCTGTAGGCTAAGGCCACGCCCTCGTGGATAACAGAACCAATATTCACATAATCTAAATTTGCAAACATTAGTTCGTGAGCGATACAGTCAAATGCCTTTACTAAGTCAATCTGGAGAAAGGCCACCCGACCATTACTATCATCACAGCATTCTAGCTCGCTGTGCGCTTTATAGATATTGGTGAAAATGGAGCGCCCTTTGATCCCACACTTCTCATGAGGACCAACTATGTTTTTATTCGCGATCTGTAACCATCGCCCCTGAACCTTCTTAAACATTTTGTATTCCATGTTTGTGAGTGCTGTGGGCCGGTATGAAGTAACCAGTCCTAACATACTTATTTCATTTGATTTCTGAATGAGCACAGTGTGGGACCACACATATGACGGAGGCAGAGCCTTCTTTAAAGATTACAGAGGCTTCTTTAAAGATTATAGTCCGGGCAGGGGCTATTCGTGCTTAAGTACTGTATAAGAATTCGCGCTGAACCCGTCCAGCCCAGAAGATTTACCGGGCTTTATTTATCAATTGCGTTTCATCTCCGATTCAGTTATGCCCAGTGCTAATGTGTTTTTTTTTTTTTTTCATCTTCGAGACGCAGTAGCTCATCCAGAAACTCATCCTGAAATGTGATAACGTCTACCGGGTGTGATGCCAAGAGCGCCTGGTAATTCTTGAAAAAGGCTGCTTTCATATGATTGATGTTTATTGATAATACCCCTCCTCATTTTAAATACCCCTCCTCATTTTATTTGTTCCATGTGATTCCTTTTGGCACGGGCTATTTCTAAACCAAGCGCTCCTTTCACTGACGCTTCACCCGCAGCTGTCTTCAGCCCTTGCCCTCGCCAGCGCTCCCCGGTAACGTTGTTCCTCGATTAGTTCTAGTTTTTATTTGGTTTTCCTTATATCCTCTATCCATTAGCCCTGTTCTCGGCTTTCTTGTTTAACTATTTTATTAAGCAGTGTCCTTAACTGCCCTTCATTTTGTTTCTCTTCGTGACTTTTAATAGCAACTCTTTCAATCGGTTTTAATTTTAGGGCTTCTTTACAGAGCTCCCACTGCTGACATAGCACAGCACACGTACGGATGGCTCTCTGAAGGGCTGCTCCGAAGAGCTGTCCGTGTGCTGGGTTGCCCTACTGGGCTGGGGATGGGGAGCCTCCCGGGGGCTCGCCTGCTACCTGTGGGTGTACCTATTTTAAGCAGTCATTACACCCGCCGCCGTTTTGGTGACGTTCGAAGCGGTTGCGACGCCCGTGTTTCTCTCTCCCTCTTCTTTTTCTCTCTTTCTTTAATTTCTCCTCTTTCCGCAGAAGGCAGCTGAGGTGGCTCAGCTACAAAGACAGTATCGTGCCTGTACATTGTATTTGCCTTCTTCCAACAGTCGCAACAGCTCATCTTCATACATTGCATGGTCGCAAGGGCCAGTCTTTTTTCTTTCATTTACTACCCCTTTAAATTTTTTCCCATATTTCTTTATGCCCTGAGGCAATAAACAACGTTATTAAAAAAAAACTGTCGTAACAACAACAGCACGGATTGCTCTTCATTTAGCTTCCATCGATTCCAGTCGTCGGCAGTCAAGACAACGGAAAGAAAATTTACATTGTGCAGTACTAGCCATGGCCTCACTGGTAAAAGCTATACAAGGGGCGCGTTATGTACTATGTGCAGCAGCAACGCTTAGGCTTTCGCATTTATCTAGTGCAAATATTGCAGTGCTCTGACGCTATTTGGTCCTTCCAAAGGGCTGGTAAGAGTATTCCTCTTACTTTCGGCAGTTGCCGTAATGTTATGCCTTTCGAACGTTTTCTCGAAAATTGCACGTGCGATGGTGCCGCGGAAACTTTAAACCCAAAACTCTTGAGTGCGTACGTGATGTCTTAGAAAGCTTAGAGTACATACCCATCGGCTATTGTTTTTTTGTGAAACTACTCGCCCAGTATGAGGGATGTCAACAATTTTCAGGTGCGGTCCACATGGCCTAGTGTTGCTATAGCAACAGCAAAGCTTAGCTTTGCTCTACATGGTTACAGTATGAGTTGTCATGTGTGACGACGACTGCAAAAAGTACCACGAGCAAGAAAAAGGTCGAGGTCAAGGCAAATTAGGCCAAATTTACGCTAATTAAACCTCTATGAGGCTCTGATTAGGGAGTGAAGTAACGTGCATTAAGTCTTTCTTAGACTATAACTGACAGTCCAAGGTTTATTTAAGCCGAATAAGGTTAGCTGAGCTTAAACCTATTTAATTTAACATTAGGGTAATACGTTGACGTGTGAACCAACATTGGCCGTAATTAATATGTGCTAAGCATATAACGTAGCTTCACTGTTGTGCTTCGCTAAGCGTAATAGACGTTACTAAGCCTATTTAGTGCGAAATGACTTCAAGCCTTCGCATGTAAAAGTTGTTATCAGTCATGATAAACCACTCTCAATTTTGGTTACTTTTTTCCCACAGATGGAATTTTACATCATTCTAGTATAGGTTTCTCCAGTTAGACCAGGTAAATTTCAACTTAAATGTCATGGCCAATTTCGCATGTTAACTTAATTAAACAAGTCATTTAGGAACTAATATGCCTACTTCTACAGAGTGGCAACATTTTTTATGTAAATACAATAGTTATTTTTCTAACCCAATGAATATCTAACCCAGACTTTCATGCCGAATAAAGGTCTGGCGGTCATGTGTTCCTGCATCCTCGTGTTATTAAATAAACACAAAGCGGCAATCCCTCGTAGTATCTTGCAGGTTGTGCCTACTTTTCTTTCTTAATTTATACAGTCTGGAGTAGCGAGAGAACAAACTCTCTTCCCATCCAGAGAGTGAAAAATACTTTCTCACAAATTTGACATGACACGTTAGGTCTGATTGCCTGCTGCCTGCATTTCAAAGATGCAGTTTAAAACCCCTCTAAAACTGAAGGCATACTCCAATACCAATAACCATGTGATAACTTTGACCCTGTGCCTTAGCTCTCAAATCATGCAGTTGTCTCAAGAAACTACGACTTTCGCTTGGGTTCGAAGGGGCACGTGTAACATTAAGAGATGAAAATCAGAAAATTGCTCTACCTAGACGAGCATCATCCTGGCGTCACAATCTTAGAATAGAAAGTGATAGGAGTCACAAAACGGTTGAACTAAGTCACACCTTTTATTTTCGCACAGTTAAATTACACAGTCACACAGTAACATAACCTTTAGAATTGAACATACTGATTCAATGCATTTCTAGCCCACAGACTGCTGTGGTATGTTGGAGATCGTTAGGTGACCATTCAGGCAAACAGCATAGGTAACGTAGTTTTCAAAAACACCGCGCTGAAGAGCCTGTACACTCAAGAGGATTTCGCAAGGCGCCTTCGACTCCATGACACAAAACTTTCACTCTTTTCATTTCATGAGAGATAGCTGAAGAGAAATGCCGCAAGTTGAACACATTCAGACATCAACAAAATACTGCAACAACAAAATGAACAAGCAACCTCCTACTTTACTCGACTAATCCTTGTCGGGAAGAAGGCACGAGTTGTTAAAAGGAAAAGCACCGGTATTGGAGCACGGGATTATCACCAGTATCCTCCCTTTGAACCACCATAACCACCGCCACCGTAACCTCCCTTCGAACCACCATAAGTGCTGCCGCCAAATCCTCCTTTGGAGCCTCCGCCTCCGTAGCTACCGGTTCCATAGCCGCCAGCATGGTGTGCTCCACCGGAACCGCCCTTGCCGCCACTGGGTCCGTAGCCACCGGCACCTCCTCCTGGATAACCCCCATAACCACCGGAAAGACCACCACCAGAATAGCCGCCATGGTGACCTCCGGAAAGACCACCACCACCGAGACCATCACCATAGCCTCCGTCAAGGGCACCACCGAGGCCGCCGGCTGCCCCGTAGCCACCCTTAGCTCCTCCTCCAAATCCACCATGGTGACCTCCACCAAATCCTCCTTTGCCTCCGGCACCACCATGGTGGGCTCCTTTTCCAGCACCGCCAAAACCCGACCCACCATAGCCGCCCTTTCCTCCGCCCAGTCCGCCTCCAATGCCCCCACCGTGATGACCACCTCCGAAACCACCACCGAGCCCAGCACCTCCATAACCACCCTTGCCTCCACCGGCTCCGCCACCAATGCCGCTACCAAGACCATGATGTCCACCACTAAGGCCACCACTGAGCCCACTGCCTCCATAACCACCCTTGCCTCCACCGGGCCCGCCGCCAATGCCGCCACTAAGACCACCACCATGGTGGCCACCACCGAGCCCAGAGCCTCCGTAACCTCCCTTGCCACCGTAGAGCCCACCACCACTGCCGCCATACCCACCATGGTGGCCCCCAAGTCCAGCGGACACAGACGGTCCTACGCTTGCGTAACCTCCCGATGCAGGTCCGTAACCAGTAGAATCTCCGTACCCGGCGCCAGAAGGTCCAAAGCCTGCCGCTGGAGCTCCACCGTAACCACCTTGGGATCCACCCGAGAATCCTCCTACGCCTCCGGCGCCTCCTGCACCACCAACGCCGCCGTCAGATATGGGAACTTTGAGAACTATCACTTTGGCAGGGATGGTCACGGCATTGCCGGAGAACCCGCCGGGAAATCCTGCCCCACCACTACCTCCAAGACCCGCTCCAGTGCCAACACCACTTCCGTAGCCCCCACCGACGAGTCCAGCACCGGTTACGGTTCCTCCGCTTCCGTAGCCCCCGGTACCGGTGAGTTTGGCTCCGCCAATGCCGCCACTGAGGCCACCTCCACCAAAGAGTGACGCACCGCCGTATCCGCCGCCCGAGAGCTTGCTGGCTTTAGATTTAGAGTACCCTGAGAGACCACCACCGCCCCCACCGTGGCTACCGATTCCTGCGCCGTAGCCACCAGAGGTTGTGGGCGCAGCACCCCCATAGCCACCTAAGCCGCTTCCGTAGCCGCTGCTGCCACTGTCGCCGTAGCCTCCTCCGGGCCCGTAGCCCCCACCTGAGGCAGTGGAGTAACCGCCGTGGTGGCCTGCTCCGCCACCACCGGAGGTGGTGGGATATCCGCTGTGGTGGCCTGCACCGCCACCAGTGGACGCAGTGGAGTACCCACCGTGATGGCCAGCACCTCCGAAGCCACCTGTACCACCGTAGCCACCGGTGCCGCTTCCTCCGTAGCTAGCACCACCTAAGCCATAGCCGCCCGAGGTGGAACCACCGGAGTATGATCCGTCCCCATAACCCGAGTGCGTAGCGCCTCCCGCAGCAGGGCCGGCGCTTCCGAAACCGCTGCCGTAGCCGCCAGCGTGATGGCTGCCGACGCCGCCGCCGCCGTAGCCGCCAGAAGAAGCACCATAGCCAGAAGCTCCGTAACCGCCCAGGGCTCCTCCGCCGAGTCCGCCGCCGCTCGAGTAGCCGCCGCCCCCGTGCGACCCGCCACGGCCGCCAACGCCGCCAATGTTGCCCGCCAGGGAGACGCCCACCAGGGAGGCCAGGAACGCCACAGCAACACGCTGCGAGTATCGGCACATCCTTTAGAACTTGAGTATGAGCACAGGAGCATAAACCTTAGGGTGAGACGTGATATGGGGGACCCAAACACATTATCGAGCACAACATCAACTCCTTCAGCACTGTGGTTCATGCCTATGTTCTTAACTATACCACATGTAAAACAGTTCAGCCGCAAATCTTATATCCACTCTACTTTTCGATGCACAGCAATGCAGTTAAACCTGTCACTGAACTCCGCAGATTTCTGAAACTCGGCTGCACTTCGGCATTCTACTGATTATGTGTCGGTAAGATTGAAATACCCGAAAATGAAATTAGAGCGAAATCTGCGGAAAAAGGGTAGTATGAACACATCAAGACTGATATCCGGACAAAAGGTGGTACTGAATATGTCAAGACTCGCCATACAGTATGGCGAGTAGAAAGCGGCGTTGACGTGAAGTGCGCAACTAATAAGTAAAGACAAGCTTCTGCACAACAATATACGTAGTATACGCTCCTGAAGTAAGCTTCGCGATTTCCGACGCGAAACAAAATTAGGATAGACAAGATAAGATTAGAAAGAAAGGCACCAGTATTCCCGCAACTGCTGGTGGAGCTTTCCTTGAGTTTGTTTTTGCACTGAGAGAGCACACTGTTATGTTTCGATTCAGTTATCTACAATTACTGGACATGCAGTAAATATATCATTTGCATACCTAAATATCATACAATCAGAGAAAATAGCTTTTTTATATACTACAACTTGGCAACAGATCGTTTAATTGCTGATTGATGTCTACGATCATGAGTGAAAAAACTAACATTTACTCGGGACAAAGCGCATTACAATAAATAGTATGCTTTGGGAAATGAATAATGCGTTGCTAACAATGCAAGAAGATCAGCACAGGGAACACGGTGAACGAGCAAAGAAGAGACAGGCAAACACTGACATTCTCTCTTCTCTTTGGCCATCGGCCACTCTGTGGGGCAGCGAAATCAACGTCACGCCACTTTCAAGCATGCAATGCACTTGACTACAAAAACGTCGACCATTTAATGTACTTTCAAAAGATTGCAATAGTATTCTGTGTATCGATTTCAGCCCTTGCTTTCAGCCTAAGCAGAAAAAACGGTTACACGACGAGTGCGACGCATGCTTCTCTTCTCATGTTCGTGCCCTTTTAGTGTAAATACGCGAACAAGTTGTCTCGCTCTTCAATGATTACTGCACCCGTCCCCGTCGCACGTTGAAGCGAAGTGGCAGGCCATAAAAAGTACTGTGTCCGGGCTCTTGTGCGCCTGCAATACTTTGCTTTTGTGTGCTACCTCGTCACATGCAATAGCGCTTTAGAGAGAGCTACTACCTACTGACGTGTTCCCAATAAAAATGGACGGCACTGTGCCTGAACAGCTGAATCTGGGTTTCCACTACAGCCGTAAGCGCTGCCTCGAAAAGCACTGGTGTTGAAGCGAAGAACAAATATCTAAAGAAAGCTATTTAAATTATACATTATTCTTGCTGCTATTTAATCCTATGCATAATGATGTAACTTTAGTCGCAGACGTTAACGATACAGGTGGAACGCATACATGGTTCTCACGGGATGTATCAACTTTCCTTTGCTTATTAGCTAACATATTCCATTTTTTCCAATGGGCATTCTGTCCTCCCTTGACACAAAAGCTTTACAAAGGAGTGATAAAGTAATGGTGCATGTAATACAGGCTATACTTCTACATTCCCGCTTAAATATTCCTAAGTTACCATAATGTTATGGTTACGCTCATTGTTCATCTATTATACCTTTGCAGGCGAACTGACGCCGACCGTCAACGCTACTGCATCATACTCAGTTCATTTTTCAATTCAATCTTCTTTCTCTTGCTTGCAATTTTTCTGACTGAAAAATGTTTGGGCACGGCAAATGGTTCAACCAACATCACTGAGTGCTACATCGGGTTGTAAGGATGCATGTTGTGCGTACGCTTGTGTGTTTGTATTCTTTTCTTTGCCTGCTTTCATCCTACCTGAAAAAAAAAAAAAAATACTGCTAAAGCACTTTGTAGAAGAGAATCAGAATCGCACTTTGGAAGTCGTTGTAAAAAAATAAAAAAATCACTGTAGTGCCCATTTCAGTACAATACAGCAAAAATCTAATGGAGCAGTCCGTATAAAGCACGCAGATTACCATACACATCGTTGACAATATATTTCTGCTCAAAAAGGAACGAGTTATGCCCAAGATTGGAGCAAATGGCGGAATAGATGTATTAAGACGCTGTGTAGTAATGAAGCTTGTCTGAATGAAGGTGCGTCATACAGACGTTGCCCGTCATGAAGGTAACCGCGCGGTCTTTGGTACAACACTTACCATATCACCATCTATCACTACCCTCTTTCCTGTCCTTTTCTCCTACTCGGTGCAAATGCTCAACTTTGCGGCAGTACTGTCTCAGTCTTTCCATTCAATAAGCACATCCATCTATATCTCACACGTGCAAAACACTTTAAAAGTTTCGCATTCGGTATGGATCGAAGAAATGGACATGGGCAGGACATGTAGTGCGAAGAGAGGATAACCGATGGTCGCTGAGGGTAACAAACTGGATTCCAAGGGAAGGAAAGCGTAGCAGGGGGCGGCAGAAAGTTAGGTGGGCGGATGAGATTAAGAAGTTCGCAGGGGTCAAGTGGATGCAGCTAGCACAGAACCGGGTTAAATGGAGAAATATGGGAGAGGCCTTCGCCCTGCAGTGGGTATAATCAGGCTGATGATGATGACGATGGATCGAACTGTCAAATCGTTTTGCTGTCGGCCTCTGAATTCAAAACCCAATAAGATTTTATGGAGTATTTCTACCAAACAATGCCGTAGAAAAATGATGAAGTACAATTTAAAACCAGTCAGAACTGTAGAAAAAACTACCCCCCCCCCCCCTCCCCCACACACACACACCCTGCCTACTTTTCTCTCTCGAGACGGAAGCAAGGTACCGCAAAACTCTATCCAGCCTGAGTCGTTCCAAAGCAGAGTACTTGACTACGGCATCGTAAGCGCCTTCAGTGCACGCTTTCTGGGGAGCAGACAAAGGAAACAAGGGAGAAAGAGACCGGAAGCAGTGCGCAGTCTCGTCCCAGAAGCGCGCACAGCAGCAATTTGCTTTCAGCGCCGCCCTGGCTGGCCCTCTTTTCCATCCTCGCTTGCGGCATGCATAACAGCGTAAGCGAGTACAAAAGTAGCCACGGCAGAAAGAAGACGTGCCCTCGTGCACCCTCGCCGAGATCGGGCGATTAAGCTCTTTTAACCGGCCACTGAATATAGCTCTGTTTGTGTCCGGAAAAGAGCCATAGTTGCCACTGGAGGAGTAGGCCCGGTGAGACGACAGTGAAAGATATACCGCGAAGCGCGTAAGACAACCTTTATCTGCCTAGCACAGCAACAGTGAAATTTTCTTTCATAAACAAAGTTAGCGTGGTCATCTCCAGTTTACTGAATTTCGAGCTGGAACATTCTCCATCCTGGTGGAGACTCCAAATCATGCATGGCGCCATACAGTATATCACTCTGAGCTTTACGCGGGGCACCTGCTATGTGAAGTCGCACTCACCGAATTACAGACGCCACCATTCTTACGGACGGATGCTGTGAGGCCCCTGCCTGCCTGCGGAGTTCGCTCAGCCGAACACAAATATTAACGGTGCCTCGCGAGCGCTCAGTACGACAAGCACGCCACCTCCCGTGGCGACTTTTTCTAGGGTGCTCCCCTCCAAGCAACGGCGTTACGATCGTCTCAGGTGGCGGAAGTGAATGCTCCCCGAAGACGGAGGGAATGCGAGCGTTGGTATCGCCCGAGGAAAGCGAGGGGGGCACTAAAAGCGGTTTTCGGGTCACTGCCGCTCCGTCCCGGAACAGGTTTACACGAGAGTGAAAGTGGGCCTGCGAACGTCGCGAGCGCGGGCTTCCCCTACACAAAGGCACCTCCTCGCTTTTTAGACGACGCTGCAGCGTCTGCGACGTCTCGCGTAGTTCAGGTGCAGCGGTTCTGTGCTCTCAAGTGCTTAACGTGGCGCTCCATAACCCGGAAGGTGAACAGTGTGACATGAGAAAGGCACTCGCGAGCGGTGTGAGCGGCTGTGGTGTTAGGTCGCACGGATTTTTGATTACACGGCCTCGCTTTTGTAGGGCACTTGATTGGTCACTTTGCATGGTGGTTGCATAAAAAGCATATTTATGCCGATGGATGTACGCGTACTTTACAACATGACCATTACAAGTCCAGCGCTGAGACCCCCAGCCTATTCCGGCTAGCCGCTGGCAATTCGCGCCCGACTTTTGTATGCGTGCGTTCTTGCCATGTGGTCCCGGAATACTTGAGTGCGACACGCCCTTGCGAGACCATCCAAAGCAACACGTGGAAGCCTGCCGACAAAGCCTGTCCGAACGTGCCTCTTTGCTTTGACATCACCGCTGGGGCTGCACGCTATTGTGCAGACCCTCCAAGACACAGTACGGAACCGCCCAGGAGGACGGCTGGCTGTCTGGCGTGGCGAATGGTACGGGAAGCTCTTAATTGCTAGGCTTGCGATCCCAGCGTGCTATGTTCACGGTACGGAGCGCCTTCTCGCTGAAGGCGCTAAGCAACCCGGGCCAGATGACCGTCAAAGGAAGATTGAACGGTCCATGGAAGTTCTTTCCTCCTGCTTGGTGTTTCGTGCGCCTCACAAGAGGCCGGGAGGGCAGGTTCACTGACCATTTTTGTATGCGCCCTTGTTACATCCGAGCGCTCGCTATCACGAAGGCCCCTCTGCGAGATCGCCCTTGGCGCTTTACATGAAAAGATAGGCAGTCACTGCAGGGATCGGCACTGAGGGTTCCAGCGCGTGACCTCACGAACAGAGGTGACACCGAACCGGCCAGGAGGGAATCTATAGGTAATGCAAAGGCCAGTGCGCGCAACATGACGCTTTATCCACGAGCGTGAAATCGGCCGCAGGAAAAATCGCAAAAATAGAAACTGATTAGTGCGCAGAGCCAATGCGGAAGGAAGCATGGAAGAGAACGTTTTTTTCTTGACCCTGTCCGCTACGTGAAGCCCGTGTTTCGATCTCCTGCTGACATGTCTTATATTGCCTCGCCTTAGCTTCACTGCCCGATACACTTCCTTTACCGCCTGTATAGTACGGGAATCGTCCCGGTACGGGTCATTAATGAGCATTGTTAATATGTTGACTGATGGGCGTTCCAAGTCTTGCTTAGAGTTGTTACCAACCGAAAGGAATATATCTTTCGCATTTTATAGTTAGTGCGTAACGGAGTAATGGCTGAAACCCGCGCTACCTGATTACCTAAAACCTTAATCACATAAACAGTGAGTAATTTATCGAATGGCACATCGCAGTTTAAACGCAATGAGGTAACTGATCGCAATCCGTGGCGCGCACCATACGGTGCACCTTCTCCTCCTCCATTTGCATGGCAAATATTATATGGTGGCATTATGTGCGCGTCAGACATGACGGGCCGTACTTCTCCCGGATACTCCGGTAAACGGCTTAACCAGCTCCTCAGCGTGGGATACTAATGATATATGATGCGTTAGAGCCCACAAAACTATGTGGAAACCTTCACTTCCTCTCCTCATTGCTACAGGAGAAAAAGCCAACGTACTTCCTTGGTTCTTAGAATAAAAACCTGCACCTCTTTAAATCGCTTTTGCACGATCTTTCCTTTCACTCAGCGTCTACCGCTGCTTGCCGTGCCACAAAGCTGGTCCAACATCTTTCCATAGCGAAATGCACAGTTAAATTTATGAACAGCTTTCAGAAGCGGCGAGACTGCTTCAAAATATATTTTTAGGTACTGCAAGCGACGTCACATCTGTTTTAGCTAGATTATTTTTGGCGGATCACGTGTAGAGTTCGCCTGAAATAACGACTGCCGCATCTGGCATAATAAAATCTTTGATTGACGACTCTGGGCTGTTACCAAATATCAGTGCAATCCTTTTTGTCAATGCCTCGTATGTTAAGTGTCAATTATTGGAGTCATCCAAGCTAGCATACTGATACAGCGGCATGATAGTTTTGGCAAAACTGGTTCTTCTTTGGATCATGAACTGAAATCACGGAAAGCTGACTGCACACTCATAAACATGGTTACTATTTCATGGTTTTAGACAATGAAAATGGTCTGATATTTCAAACAGAAATACCCTGCAGTTGCGTAGTGTCCTGTTTATGCACAGGGCGCGACTTTTTAATATCGTTACCTAAATTTCTACAGCTCAGTTCAAAAACACACTGGTGTCTCGTACGTTAGGTACACCAAAGCTCAATCATCTCCGAACCCTTTGTATAGCTCATCCTTGTAATTACCAAACGCATACCTAAGCACTGTTTGCTCTACATGTCTTGTTACGGTTAATCACTTTCAGACACACACGAGTATTTTAATATTGGCAACAAAAATGGGTGCTTATAAACGCTAGTCCTGCCACCACCAACGTTTAGATTTCTTGTACAAACGTAAATGCCTCTACTGCGATTGCGGCGTCAAGTGTTGGAAATAAGCGTCATGTTCTGCAGAAACAGAAAAACAAAGAACCCAGAGGCAAGCGCGATGCTGGAAAGTGCCGCTCTGCAGTCATATCAAATGTGTTTTGCATATCGGACGGCGTTGTTACCGCTAGCGAGAAGGGAGGCCGGGATGGCACGACAAGGTGTATCAGGCTTCGACTTTCCTTATTGGTGGGAACGACCAGTGCGCCTTTAAAGGGCGGACTGCGGAATCAAATACGGTATTGCATTTAGAGGTGGCGGTGTGCTTCCCACAATATCTGCCAGCGTGCTCCTACGCCCGCTGGTGAAGTTTGACAGGACGGTTTCACGATGAAGGTTGGCGCTTCTTTGATGCTCTGTTCAGCACGGATAGGACTTAACGATTGAAATGGTATACCAAATGGTAGCTATCGGGACAATTAGCTTCCATTATTTCATAATAATTGAAGGTGCTGTCGACTCATCTTCAGGAAAATTTTTGGCCGCTAGAGCCAATGACAACAAATGCAGAGCTGCCTACATATCTGCTACATAGGTGTCTGTTCTTCCGAAGATTCTGAACGGTTCAGAATTAGTGGGCCAGACTGAAAGGCACTGTTTTGATGTTAGAGATTATATATTTTGTCTCCGCACATTTCACGATTCAGTCTTCGTTAGAAATAGCAGTTCGCCGTATCCTCTGCTCCATCATTCTGTGGCCTGCCCACGTCTGAAGGCACCACAAATTATAATGAACTGTGCTGTCAGTGATGTGGCGGCAGGGGAGGGTCGTGATATGATTCGAAACTATCGGCTGCTCTTACGCATTCTGGTAAGCTGGGAGTCACGTGACGTCTGAAAGATCCAGCGACGCCTTTGCAGTTTTGGCTTGGGTCCCCGCCATGCAAATCACTAGTTAGGTAAATTAACGTGAAAGCCTTAAACAGGGTCTTGCAATAGTCCTCCAACCTAACCTTCGCAAAGGTTAAGATAGAGCAAGCAGGGAGTTACACTTGACTCGGGAGGTGTGTCACGGTATCAGAATGTGTTTTTTTTTTTGTTCGCTTTCCAACAATGCGCGTACGAAAGCTTTTATATTTTTTTTTTTTTTGTCGTCTAGATATTGCTGAGGAGTACAAGGAAGCTCCTGCAGTGTAAATGATATGTATTCAAGCCAATAGCTGTATATATATTTTCTACTTCATTGAAGCGAAGGCAAATGCCATGTAATAAATCATGGCATCATGTTTACGGCAGTGAAAGCAAATCGGGTAAGCAGTGCCTACATCAAGGCTCTTCATTCCATATTCAGACCTCTATCAGATATATGCATCCAAACGATGTGCCAATTAATCCAATTCGAAAAGGGGTTTTGTGCAGTGTTCCAAGGGCTTACGATATGCTTTAGTCGGGCCGGTTGTACATTCAGCATTACGCGATTTCACCTTTCAAACTGCATATAATTTAGAGGCAATGTAGCGAGCTCCGCACGCTGTTTGAACTGTAATCTTGTTATAAATCAGTGAATCAAACGCCAGTAAGGACACGTAAATAAAGAGAGCAGCTACGGCATTTGTTAAATGGCAGCTCAGCGGTGTCTTAAGTACTAAACAATATTACTAGCAGGCAGCTGTTTCTCCATGTAAGTACAATTTCATTTTCTTGGCTCAAAATGTATCAGTGAGCAAGTGACTCGCATTACCGTCGCTGATATATTTACATCTATTCTGAGTCGCAGACTACCGTACGTTTTAGTCACTAAATTCTTGAGAATGCATACTCGAAGTAATATTCGCTCTTATTCTCTTTAATTACAGTGTTCTACCTTTATTCCGCTTCCTTTTCTCGTTCCCCTGGGAAGAAAACGGACCAAGAAGATAGCAAAAGTTTTTCATGGCGTGATTGCCTTTTCAAATTAAAAAAAAAAAAAAGGCTACTTAGAGCAAGGTAGATGACATACAATGCAAGTCATAAAAAGTACTTGGTGTTTGGAAGCCGGAATACGGCGACCGCACCCGAAATCTTGCTCAGACTCTTGTGTTCAGACAAAAAAAAAAAAAAAAAAAAAGCTAATGGCGCGCAAGAGCAATGAAACTTAAAGCTAGGACCCCATGTTTCTCACTTCCTCTGGGCTAACTGCGCAGCGTCTGCTCAGTTATGTTGAACCGTCCTCGAAACTCTTAAGGTGCAGAACTATTTAATCCTCCCTGATTATCGTCATCGACAAAATTTCCGCTGCTTGAGAGGAAGCGCCCGGACATTCTGCTGCCTCTACCACATCGATCTCTGCAAACAAACCCCTCCGTCGCAGCGTCACTGCCCACGTGACCTTTCATTTTATATTTTTTATATATCCTTCACTGTAGACAGCGAAAGCTGCGGCCGGGCACGAATTGCGCTCTTTACAGTTGTGAAACTGCAAAATGTAAATATTGGAGGAATGAAGGTTATACCCGCTGAAGATTTACAAGATCGGTTATGCGGATTCACGGGTGTACGCCTTTTCTACCTCTGAAAGACATCCGTGACGTTCGCGACTATTAATGGCGGGAATGGGCACGAATCAAAGAAACACTCTGATGAACTTTGTTGGTGGGCTGGCGAGAGAAGTTGCCGGAAGCGGGCATAAAAGTTCATCATTACGTGCTGTTTAACACAGACACACGGAGATGATGAAACTTGGAATATTAACTACTTTTCGCTCAATTCAAGAGCCGAATTGCTTTGAGTGCATCGATAATGTAAGGACCTCAAGTGAAAGGACTCGTCAATATCACAATAATTTGCATATGTCACATATTTGTTTCTATAAACAATATCACATTAAAGACTGTCTGGCTACAGAAACCGACGAAAGTAGCGATTTTCGCCTTTTCTTGTGCCAACAATATATGGACAGATATTAAAAACTGTAGGGAACATATTGTATTCTTGTTGTTCTGCTCTATTTTTCCTCAAGTAGAACACTAATTCATCCCTCTCACTTGCTAGAAGAAAAACAAATTGTATAAAAGAAGAAAACACGTTATTCTCTAATCGCTTCCTGACTGTTATACATAGGCTACTTTGCAAACATTAACACCCGATTCAATATATTGCAGCTCTAAAATACCCCGATAAGCTAGTCAATAAGAACCAGCTGAGGAAAAGCAAAACAATGGCCAACTCGTTCATAGTCTTTGCTCGCACCTCATTGTTATAGCTTTGCGCTCTTATGGACACTAGTTCTACAGAACAGCATGTCTAGCCACAGACACACGGTACGTATTGATGCGCTGGACATTACGTTATCCTGCGACAATGCATTAAGTCAGTGGGAAAATTACGCCTGCTTAATAGTTAACGACCCGAACGAATATAATGTACGCTTCTCAATGGGCGCAGTTTCGTTTTGTTCGGCATCCTGAACGAACTGCAGCGGATGTTGGCTCCGCCCTCCTTTGAAGTGCTTCCCGGAGCATGCACTCACCATGGTCGATCGCAAGTACTTCCTCGGGTGATCCAGGTGAAACCACCGGCTCTCGTCTGCCTCTCCATGGCTGCCCGCCGGAGCCTTTTATACCCGGCACTCATCCGAAGACACTTTCCACGCCGGCCGCCCACTCCTCCTCTCCTCGCTAATCGCGCCATCGCCTCTCCTCGCGGCCTTCTCGCTGCTTCTCGGCGGAGCCACTGCTCGTCGCGCATCATTCTCGCCCCTGTCACAACAAATAAATCCGTCTAGCCAACACAGTCTCTCCTTACTTCTCCCTTTCCTCCGTGGACACACCACGAAGGTTAGCCATATTAAGTGGGTCGCCATCGAGGGTCACTTTCTTCTTCGCAATTACGTCCTCGCGTCCCCGTATTCCGCCGGAGACTAGCGAACACCGGTGCGCGCGCCGCGTCTTTTCTCCGCGTGGAACAACAACGCTGTGATCACCAGAAAAAATAACAATTTAAGAAAGAGGATCGCTGCCTCGTTCTTTTTTTTTTCTTTATTGGAGACCAGCACCAAGCGGTGGTCCATCAACCTCTCGGGTGATCGGTGGGGACACGCCCTGTGCGTGGCACGGTGGGCACTGATGAGCGCACGCACCTTCTCGGAAGCGGGACGCTGCCGCAGCACAATGGACGCCACACTTCGGTTCATTGCTGATGCTATGGCGCACACACGTTCGTCCTCCGTGGCCGTGGCCCAGACATGGCGGTGATGTGTGGTCGAATCGTCAACGGCCGATCATGATAAGTTCAGCCGGGAACAGCAATGAAGCCGCCGTGGCATCCCGAGCCGATGAGAATGAAAAGTGCGTCATTCTACCGCATAGCCTGCGTTATTGTGATCACCGAGTCGCTTGAGGACACAGACCCGGCCTTCTGAAATGCAGGGTAGTGCTTGAGAGCAGCAAAAGAGAATAACATCCTTCGTTGTGTATACTTTGCTTCGTAAATGGGAAACATATAAGCGCCGCCTCGACGGCTTGACAACGGCTGGTGTTACAGTTGCTATATCACCTTTGACTCCGTCCCTGGGACTGAGACCCCTGACCGCACTTGATCCTATGATCTTGTTCGGGTCTTGAGCCCGCGACCTACTTGAGAACTGGAACCCACTACTTTCTTTGGTCGTGCGGACGATGTGATGTGACAGGCTGGTTCCGCACACACTGACACCACACATAAGTCAGAGGATGCTTCTGATTTAAAGAGAGCAGGATACTTCGCCGGATATGCTTCACTTTATAAATGGGAAATATGTTAGAAAGTTAGAGAAGAAACTTGGGCATCTTGCTATATTGTCACACAGCGCAGTGGTCAATGTTTTGATGTTTTTTTCGCGTGTAGGGGTGAACCTTATTGAATCTTTAGTCAGCTGCAAAATGTGCAGGTAAATCTTTGGTTGAAGTCATGCATGCTCTAAAAAAGGTGTGTCCTCAGAGACAGCAACTCGAACTGTATGCTACTTCTCATCTTGATTCGGGACACAATTGCTTAAGTCATGCAGAAAGGGATAAAGTGCGATATTCGACACTTTTTATGGCACACATTTGGCTGGCTTCATATTTTCTATATTAAAACATGAACTTTTCATACAATAAAAACGGTGGCACAAAGTTTACAAGAAAAAATTCACAGGTTGATTGCGCAAATACGCAAACCACAAATTTTTAAGGCAACGAAAGCGCAAAAGGGAACCTCGCGCAGGTGACTTTGGAGAGTGGGAGGAGGAGCAGTCATTTGCATCATCGTTTAGCTAAAATATAACGTAGGACAAGTACAAGAAAAGACAACCACCTCGCCAATGATTACCGTTAGTGCGCTAATCTTAAGCATGATAGCCATAACACTGTATGTAAAATAGCCGGACTCCGTTCCTATCTGCACGTTACTCAGCCGATAACGTCTTAAAAGGCAACTCCGATGGTCCTAAATTATTGTTGCCTAATAATGAGGTCACATTTCTTGGAAGCCCCAGTTTCTGACACAACAGACGTTTCCTTTTTTTTTTTTTTTCTAAATATACCAAATAAACTATTTTAAGAGAAAATCTCAAATCGAAACCGAAACTTAGTACATGGTAAAAAATGATTGCTTACCGGATCGATTAGGCCCCAACATTATCAGAGAAACATTCACATGAGAGTGGAATGGCTGAAATATCGGCTGTAAATAACGACACAGTTCATGGAACACCTATTATATGCCTCAAATCTTGCTGCTAACGTGGCGTTTAGGCAATAACTTGGGATTGATGTTTGCAAAGCCGCCAAAGCAATGTTGCTCGCAATAATAGTCTGAAATGATGCCACGAAAGCGGTATACCTTAAAATCAATTTACACAAGAAGGAGCTGCTGAACAGTTCTTCAATTTTATAGAATGAATAAGAAGGAAGAGTAAAATGTACAGCAAAAGGCTTATTAGAAAACGTGCCTCCCGAAGAACCCCTAGAGTTAGCCGGTAAAATCTCCAACTCACCAACGCATTTCTTCTTTGAGCAACTAAAAAGCATTTGCATACCGTCAGCACTGGACTGACCACATTTAATGTTTTCATATGGGCTGTCAAAGGCTTATCTAACTAACCGCACAGGCTGTGAATGATACTAACGTCCTTACTGAAAGACCACTTCGACATATAATTTCTATGCCCTTTTCCCCGTTATTTACCAGGAAATTAGTATCGGATGCTTTGAACTAGACAGAACTTTGCATGTGACGTGTTGCTGTTTCAACTACTTTGATAAAGAAGAATAAAACACAAACAAGTGCAGAACATAACTAAGATTGTTCATATCACACGCCCCATGAATAAAACCCATAACAATGTATTCAAAAGGAGCCGATCTGTCTTCCTTTATTACTGCACACAAAAAAAGCGCTGTGGGAAATATCATTCAAGCCCCAAATATTGCTTCCGCCGAGTTACGCCTATGTTCTCGAGACATGCTGATCCTTATATTATTGTCAAAGCATAGGTTCGTATTGGTAAAATGACTGGACATCCGCGTCTTTTTTATTACGAGACGCCGAATGACAAATTATGGCAAAATAAAAAATGCTGACATGTCTTTAAGCCAAGGATGTGGACTTATAATAGCCGGTAACTATGGTGCGCAGGTCTCTCTATGCTCCTGTGTAACATGGTGGGATGAAGTTACATTTTATCAAAATTTAACTGATATTTTGTTAAGATAGGTGCCGTAGCTTACTGTGGTTGCATAGGCCAACATTTGGCTGTGTTATCTGCGCATGTTAGTTGTGTTCAATAAAGGGTATTTTATTATGCTGAACACGTCATTCGTTGCAGATGCGGCCAACTTCTGATGTAAAACTTCCGGCGACATATTTTCCAGGGTCACTGCTCCGTGAAAAATGAATAAATTCACTGCAAACACGGGAAATAATTTTTTGCGCACCTCTATATATATTGCGCAGATTTGCATAATGCAAGGGACGAAATGCCTAACCCGAACTCGGGGAGGAGGATTGGGTGGTGGTAGGTAGTATGGTGACTATCGTCAGCATACCCCGGCCGGCGAGATAAGTAGAAATAGAGAGATAGAAAAAAAAGAAAGTTATTGCACATTTTTTGTTAGTGGCTTGAACTGGTGGGTCGACAATTGAATTCAGTTTGTTATACTGTCTATCAAATATGGAGGGGTTGATTCTCTCCTTCATTCTTTCGCGCGCGGTGAGGTAAACCTTTGTTCGCATCCAAAGTTGTACCGCACCTATTATAAAGTGCTGTGCTCCCACATCGCCCCCATACGGAGACCTGGAAAGACCTCTTGAGATGCGAGAATCATCTGCGCCCGAGGATGGAGACAGGCAAGGCTATTTCGTTGATTTTTGCATGACTGCAGCGTTCGAATGATACCCATCACAACGCTATGAGGCTTTAGATCTAGCGCACAGGTGGCTGCAGCAACCAGTGACCGCTGATCGATTGCTTCATGCACTTGTACTATGGATGTGACTCCGTGCAGCTCTCACATTGCGCGTTGAGCGCATGTCTTTCTCACGCACTGTTTTCATTGATCCACCGCGGGCTGCGTTACAAAGCTGATGGCGACCACTTAAACCACCGCGTCAATTTAGGTTACTGCCTCGCTCCTTGCCTTTATGAACGCGCCGCAGGCAAATAATTAAACACGACGTGTAATAACGAAAACGATTGCAGAGCAATTTTGTTGCTAATAAACAATCCTTAGAGCAAGGCTCGGCATTTCTGGCGGTCGGCTTTCAATGAACAGCAGGAAGTATGCAGTGGTTGTCACAAAACTACCTGAGAGGGGTCACAGGGAGAGAGGTAAAAACTAGAATTGCATTTACGTCATCCACGTTTCATAATCGAATAATTTGTATTTCCCACATTATCTCTTGCTTCAAAGGCAATTTCCTTTTTACATTACCAAAGCACATTGCATGTGGAAGCTACGTGCAGTTATGCACCTTTCAGACGTTTCATCTGAAGAGCATTCCGGCATTCCGTTAAAGGAACAGTTAAATTCGTTTAGGCTGTGTTATCCAACAAAAGGCCTGTATGTAATTCTAGTCGCTTCCTTTTTTTTGGCGGCCAAGACACGAGAAAGATGTGCCGTAAGGTGCGCGCCACGGCCACTCTCCAAGAAGACGCAGTGCGTGACGTAAGAGTTTCTAAAACGCTCGCGCCTTCGGTTTCCACCGAAAAAGGAGATTACCTCGAACCAGCGCTCGGGTATGAAACAATGATCTATTGTTTCCGGCTCTTTCCAGAGCCGGTCGTCCAAGGACTGAGCTGCTGCATGGATACGCATCCTGGAAGCATCCAGGGGTAAGTATGTCAATGTAAACGCTGCCTCCTGGCTTCTGCAGAATCAACGTGAACAGCGCAGAACTTTGTGGTCGAGAGTGATAAATTTACCCGAAAATCGAAATAAATGCAATAAGACTGATAGTCCGATTCCTTTAGCGATGACCACTTTCGATCGATCCAAAACGAGACAACAGCCACGCACACCCCCTTTTTTTTGTGAATTAAGAATCTCAAGAGGTACAAATTTCACAGAAGCCCTTACATCTCACGTGTACCTCATTTCCCACTGGGTTATATTCTTGGATGGTTATATATTTTAGCCGTTGCTTACAATTAAATCATATAACAGCACCTAAGAAACTCCTCTGAAGCCTTTAAACGTTTGCTAGCATGGATGGATGAAGTGGCTTGGCGAATAGATAGGGCGTCTATTTTTCAGAGGTGTTTATTTATTTATTTATTTATTTATTTATTTATTTATTTATTTATTTATTTATTTATTTATTTATTTATTTATTTATTTATTTATTTATTTATTTATTTATTTATTTATTTATATTATAATCACCATAAAATAATTTTAGCGGGGTGGGGCCCAAATGGTTCAGAACAATGATATAGACAGAAAAACAGCCCTTAGCACTGGCTATACGATGAAAACAAGAATACTCAAGGAACAACTGGGATTTGTTTGTGACTGAATTGATTTCTAATATAACAAATTCACACCTCTGTGTCCTATACAGGCTATTTAACCTCCAGAATCCAAATAGGCTATGAGGGATGGCGTAATGGATTGCTTTGGATTAGTTTCGAGCAGCATGAGGTCTTTACCATGCATTGCCATCCCATAGTAAACTGCCGTTTCAAGGTTCCCCACAATCGAAACTCGGTCGCCGTGGATGGGATCAAACCCACGTCCTCGATGATCTGTTGTCGAGTGTCCTAACCATTGAGCCGCCATGGGTGTCCACGAGTTCTCCTCAGAGCAAAAACAGCGATTTTGTGAAGCAACTTCTATTAAGGACGCGAGATTTAGGGCGTGAGGAATGTTCCTAGCCACTTATGTAATCAACCGTGCCAAGTGCTTATTTGCGGGATGATTCTATTGTGCAAGCGAAGCTTCATGGGGATCCCAGCTGATGTTGCTTTGATGGCATGCTGATTGCGATCGCCCTGCTAAATCGATGAATAACCTGGCATCTACTTAGATCACCCATTGGGTCCAAACCGTACCCCTGTTGCCATCCTCAAGAAGCACCATTCTCTGCTAGGTTCGCTGCACATGCATTGGCTACTGAGCTCCGTGATCTTTAGATTCCTCCTTCATTACCTAGTTTTCACCCTCCCTCAACAGTTGGCGTGTCGAATGGAGAGACCGAAGAAAAGTTTAGCCTCTAGGACCTGGAGTGGGCACTGGAACAGCTAAAGCTGAAGCCAGCCCCTTGTGAGGACCAGATTATCTACTCGCCCATCCCAAACCTCACCAACGAGGACAAAGAACACTTTATGAGCACTATAAAGTCCCAATGGGAAGAAGACACCCCCCCCCCCCCCGACATCTTGAAAACAATCCCTCATGAGCCTCTTACCAAAGCCAGGTAAAAATGTTGGGCTTCAAAAACTCTGTTCTGACTCTCATCTCTTGCCTGGAATATCATGGAACAGACGGCGCTCACCTGTCTTGAGGCAAACATTGAGTCTACGGATTCCTCCCTCCCCCGAAAAAATTGCCTTCCAAAACGTTATGTCTAATCTGAACATCTTGCTCCTCCTCACACACGAATCTGACAGTGCTCCTTCTTCCCAGGTCCAACCATAGTTGCCTTGATGTTCGTAAGGCCTTTGTTAACCTTGCCCACCATCTTATCCTAAACATACTTTACCCTACCGGCTGCGGTCCAGAGATCTACGGCTACCTGAATTCATTTCAATGTCACCGCAAGGCCAAGTTCGTGCTCCTTGATTCTCCCTCCGATAATTTTGCCCTCACGCAAGTCACTCCACAGGGAACTGTTCTACCACCCACCCTTTAGAACTCCGTTAAGGCTTCCCTACCCAGTTTTTCAGCATCATATCAAACCTAAAACATGCGTTCTATGCAGACGACATCATCATTTGCTGCACTTCTGGGTCTCCTGGGGCAGTAGAGGACACCTTACAGTAACGTATTGATGCAGTTACTTGTTATCTAGATGCAATAGGCCTATCTATCTCCGCACCTCAAAAGCCTAATTGATGCTATTTGAAAAACATAAATACCAGTGCCAACAAAACAGTCCAATTACTCTCACAATGACTGGTCGCCCCTTCTCCCGCATATTGACCTGGCGGATCTTCGAATTTCACATCGATGAGTCTATAATTAAGACTAATGGTTCCACAACCGTAAAATTTGCAGTTCCCTTACGCATCTAGTCCACCGCATTATCAATAAGTACGTCGGGTTACGCGAGGGTAAAGTCAGGCAGATAGTCCCCGCATTAACACTCAGCAAACTTTTCTGTATACTTTTATTTCTTACCCTAACCTGTCATCAAATATATCAGATTGCAGCTTCCCTTCATAAACTGTATGAGGCCACCCTTAACGTTTCTAAGCATACGTCTACTGAGCGCCTATGCTCTACGGGGCTGTTCGTGCCCCTGGGAGACCGGACACAGCACCATGGAAACCGGCAAATGCGCATATTGAAACATGTCATTCATAGACGACGAAGATTTGAACGGGCGATTCGGAAAAGACGACGGAGCAATACGGTGCTGTGCTTTTGTGCTGCCTTGACTGGCTGTTGGTGTTCTTCGGTGCCAGAGTGCCAGAGCGCCTTCTCTGTAACGTTACGTTACAAATCTGGTGGAGGAATAGCCAGGTATCGATCCAGTCCTGCATAATCAACCTGTCAATACGGAGCTTACCCCCGTACATCAACGCCTCGGCCGCCGCCTACGTGGAGAGCCCCCTGAATTTGGACCCCTTCCGGCCGCTACCAGGACGACGCACTCTCAGACGGCCGTAGAACCTGCTGCAATGACATCTGAGAGCAGGCTTCCCACCCACATTCTGTGTCATCAGCCGCGAACACCCCCCTCTTTTCATGGCGACGTGTTCGAGGACGCAGAGGACTGGCTTGAGAACTACGAGCGAGTTGCTCGTTACAACGGGTGGACTGATGAGCGTAAGCTCCACAACGTGTACTTCGCACTTGAAGAGTCTGCACGGACATGGTTTGAAAACCATGAGGCTTCCTTCCCATCCTGGGTAGCCTTCTGCCGTGATTTCAAAGCCACGTTTCCGAGCGCCGACCGCCGGGAGCGAGCAGAAGCTGCGCTACACTCGCGCATTCAGCGCCAGAACGAGAGCGTGCGTATGTTCTTCGAGGACATGACACGCCTTTTCAACCGTGCAGACCCACAAATGCCAGAAAAGAAGCTGCGTCACCTGATGCGGGGCGTTAAACAAGAACTTTTCACGGGACTGGTGCGCAGTCCACCACGCACTGTGGCGGAGTTTCTTAGCGAGGCAGCGACCATGGAGACAACGCTGCAACACCGAGCCCGTCAGTACAACCGTGACGTGAACATCATTAGGTCCGACGCACCCCCTGTACATGTCGGCAGTGACATGGACTCACTACGCAATCTCATCCGTTCTGTCGTGCGGGAGGAACTGCAAGCGCTCCGGATGCCTTGCAACACAGCATCTTTTTATTTATTTATTTATTTATTTATTTATTTATTTATTTATTTATTTATTTATTTATTTATTTATTTATTTATTTCCAATACCTCAAAGACCCCAGGAGTACGGGGTTTTACATGAGGGGTAGGCTTGACAGTATTTAACAAAAAAAGTTTTCAATGGCGGTTCTGAAATGGCTTGGGTTAGAGTGAGCGACGATGTCAGCGGGAAGATCGTTCCAGTCGATGGCTGTCCTTACAAAAAATGAGTTGAGGTGCGTTGTCGTTCGGGCATGTGGCGGATAAACAGCAAAGGTGTGGCTGATGCGACTGGATGTTCGATGAATCGGCATGATGACTGCTGTGCTAGATGATAAGGCATGATAAAATTTATGAAATAAACAGAGTCTGGATATTTTACGGCGTGCTTGCAAGCTTGGGAGACCGGCATTAGCTTTTAGATTAGTGGCGCTAGTATTACGAGAATAGTCAGAGAAGATAAATCTAGCTGCACGGTTTTGTGTTAATTCAATGGTAGATATCAAGTTTTGAAGATGCGGGTCCCACAATGCGCATGCGTACTCCAATTTGGGCCTTACAAGGGTTACATAAGCTAGATGTTTAACAGAAGAGGGTGCCTGAGCTAGGTTACGCCGAAGAAAGCCAAGTGTGCGGTTAGCATCGTTAGTGACGGATGTAACGTGAGAATGCCATGTAAGATCACTGGAAATTGTGACACCTAAATATTTCAAAAAGGATACCGAGGAGATAGTGGTTCCGTTTAGTAAGTAGTTGTACGAAGAATAGTGTTGGCGTCTGTGGAAGGTAATTAGGGCCGTTTTGTTAACATTTAGGGTCATTAACCAATTTCGACACCATTCCTCGACTTTTGCCAGATCGGCCTGAAGAGCCAAATTATCATTAGGGTTATGTATGGGACGGTAAATGACACAGTCATCGGCAAAAAGGCGGATATTAGAAGAGATGGAGTTGGGTAGGTCATTAATATAAATAAGGAAAAGAAGAGGACCAAGTACGGTACCTTGGGGTACACCGGAGAGAACAGGGGTGAGGCTGGAAGAGTAATCGTTAGCGAGAACAAACTGGGAGCGGTTAGTAAGGAAATCTTCGATCCAATTAAATACAGATGCATTTAAGTTAATTCTTGACAGTTTTAGTAATAGTCGCTTGTGGGGAACCTTGTCAAATGCTTTTTCGAAATCTAAGAAGAGTGCATCAGTAGGAATATTAAGGTCTAAGTTGGAACTAATGTCGTTTAAAAACAATGCAAGTTGCGTGTCACAAGAAAGGCCTTTCTGAAAACCGTGCTGATTGGGATGGAAAAATTTGATGGATGTTAGGAAGTTGACGACATGTGAGTAAATAACGTGTTCCATGATTTTAGAACATACGCTTGTGAGAGAAATGGGGCGAAAAGTGTTACCTGAGCCCTTCTTAGGAACTGGAACGATCTTGCCCACTTTCCAGTCTTGAGGGACTGTGCCAGATGATAAAGACTGCTGAAAAATATGTGTTAGGATTATGCTAGTTATATGCTTGGTGTTCTTCAAAACCTTTGTGTTGATTCCGTCAACTCCTGACGATGATGTGAGCTTCAAAGAGTCGATAATTTTTTCTATGCCATGAGGTGTAAATGTGATGTCCGTCATGTTCGGATGAGTTAAAATGGAAAAGGGAGGGAGGTTTGCGTTAGTCTCTCGAGTGAAAACCGCACTGAAAGTACGATTGAGGGCCTCAGCAATGTCGCCATCAGATAAAGGAATGCCTGACTCGTTAGTTAAGAAGACGCGTGTATTTGAACGTTTTGGGTTAATAATCCTCCAGAACTGTTTAGGGTTGTTGCGGATTAATAAAGGTAGTGTCGATGAAAAGAATAATCGTTTAGACTTTACTAGGAGCGAGCGAAAAAGTTTTAATGTAGAATGATACTTCTGCCATGCACATGAGGTGTTAGTAGATTTTGCCGCTCTGAAGTGTCGTTTTGTTTTGTTTTTTAATCGTTTAAGAGATGATGTAAACCATGGTGATAAAGGACGGTCGCGAATAATCTTCACAGGTATGTACTTTTTGATTAGGTACTGCATTTTAGTTTTGAACATTGACAAGTTTACATCAACTGAACGTTCTTTAAACTCAGAAAGGAATATGTCGCAGAATTCTTCGAGCTCAGTGTTGATAGATATGTAATCACCTTTGTCGTATAATGATATTTTTTTAGTTCTAGCGTTCGGACGTTTGTGCATGCAGTTAAATGTTCCGTCGATTACTATGTGGTCGCTAACGGCGTCAAGATAACTGAGGGAAGAGAGATTATCGGGATGTGATGTTAATATGAGATCAAGTATGTTAGAAACGCTCGCGGTGCTTCTAGTTGGTGAATTGACCATTTGTGATAATCCAAATGTTAAACACGTGTGAACGAAATGACTTTCAATGGTTTGCTTCGAGGTTGTAGCTGCGAGATCGGACCAGATAATTGACGGAAAATTGAAGTCACCAAACATGAGGATGGGCGCGTTTGGGAATTGGGACGTTACAGCATGCAGGGCGTCGTGAAACTCGGGAACAAAAGTATTGGTTGTGTCTGGGGGGCGGTAGCAAACACCGATGATTAAATGTGGATGCGCGGCATTGCATTTAATGAAAAGAATTTCCAGCGGAGAATTTATTCGGACACGAGTGCACAGCAGCGTAGGATGAGCACCTATAAGGACGCCGCCGCCTCTCCGGTTGAAGCGGTCGCATCTAAAAATGTCGAAATCTGGAAAGCAGGATTCAACTTCGGAGTCGTTATTGGATGAGTTCAACCAGGTTTCTGTTAGCACTATTAAGTTTGCGTGGGATGTGCTGATAAGGCTGTTTAGTGCATCACTTTTCGGCAAGAGGCTTCGGACGTTAGTAAAAAGAAAAGAGATGTAGCCACAGTACTGAGGTTGAGCTAATACGGTTTGCTATGGTAAACGTTCTAATACTTTCTGGCTTTTATGATCAAACTTATAAGCTTTGTCTCCAATTTTTAAGACATCGTGCCGGAGTTTGTAGGTAGCATTTTGGGATTTTGCAAATTGTAGAAGGTGTTTTCGGGCGGAGCGAGTTCGAGGGCAGAAATCTTCGGAGATGCTAACGCCAGATCCCTTGCAGTCTTTGGCTACCCCAAGAACTGACTCCTTATCTTTGAAGTGGGAAAACCTGACGATTACAGGTCTGTTGCTGTCGTCTTGATACTGACCCAGCCTGTGCGCACGTTCGATATCGCGTGGCTGGATAGTGATTTTCAACTGCGTGGAGCAAAATTCGGTGACCTTTTTTTCGGACTGCGCCCATGTTTCGCCTACGGCGTCCGTCAGCCCGAAAAACACCAAATTTTGTCGGCGCGCCCTATCCTCGGCGTCGTCAAGGCGGCTTGTCAAAGCGGCAATCTGCTCTGAGTTGCTCGCAGAGAGCTCTTGTACAACGTTGACACTTTCTTTGATTTGATGGAATGCGTTACATTCCTTTTCAATTTTTGTTAACCTTTCTTGTATATCTGTGAACTTTTTATCGTTCTCTGCAAGTTGTACTTTTATGGATCTTATTTCATTTAACAAAGTTGACTGACCAGATTTTAACTCATCGAGGGCTACAATTAGTTCGCGGCAACCTCCAGAAACAAATGATTGTGTAGGAGATGCCTCGTTAGTAGCACTAGAGCGGGTATTGGGACCGGGGTTTTCTTCAATATCACCAGATTGCAATAGTACATTGAAAAGAATGCGACCGCAGTCCAAAGCAATCGCAAAACAACAATGTGGGCTCGGCAGCACTAGCAAGGCACGGTGGCTGGTCGGCCGCGCAAATAGGGTGCAATGTTTTTTTTTACCTGCACGAAAAAGACGGGGTCCCAGTGAAGACATGCCATAGCTGAAGTGCTGCCAAGCCCACTGGAAGGGATGACCGGCGGAGAGCAGTTTTTATGCGGCGCATGGAGCGCCATTGGTGACAAGATGACGAAAAGCCGTTCTGGGGACATGCGCACACTGGGGGGCAGCGAGAGCTCCGAGGGCACGGGGCACTGACGTTGCAGCATGTGCTGTTCCTTGACGAAGCTTGATCCGCTATTCACCTGGCAGAACTTGTCCGGGAAACTGTCACTCTGGGGTGGTAAGCTGGCTTCCTCGGCATTCAATTCGCTGGCAGCGCATAAAGGCAGTACAGGGGCCAGAAGCAGGATCTGCACGAAAAAGACGGGGTCCCAGTGAAGACATGCCATAGCTGAAGTGCTGCCAAGCCCACTGGAAGGGATGACCGGCGGAGAGCAGTTTTTATGCGGCGCATGGAGCGCCATTGGTGACAAGATGACGAAAAGCCGTTCTGGGGACATGCGCACACTGGGGGGCAGCGAGAGCTCCGAGGGCACGGGGCACTGACGTTGCAGCATGTGCTGTTCCTTGACGAAGCTTGATCCGCTATTCACCTGGCAGAACTTGTCCGGGAAACTGTCACTCTGGGGTGGTAAGCTGGCTTCCTCGGCATTCAATTCGCTGGCAGCGCATAAAGGCAGTACAGGCGCCAGAAGCAGGATCTGCACGAAAAAGACGGGGTCCCAGTGAAGACATGCCATAGCTGAAGTGCTGCCAAGCCCACACATTGGCTGAAGTCGTCCGGGACGAGGTGCGTATGGCAGCTCAGCAAGTTGCTGACGTTGTTCCCCAGCAGCGCGTTCCTCACCAGACGTTTGACGCCAGGCCCACCTACGCGTCCGTCCTGAGTAAGGCTCCCCCGCCAGACCATAGTATCAACGCCGCAGCTCCAGCAATGGAGCCGCAGGGTCCCCGCATGGAGCACCTCGCATGGAGCCGCATGCAGCCTCGCTACTCCCCTCCGCCAATCTACCAGCCACCCCGTAAAAGTCAAGTATGGCAGCCCCGGGATCGTCGGCCCCTGTGCTATCATTGCGGTGAAGCCAGTCACCTTTACCGGGCGTGCCCGTACCGCCGCGTCAACATGCGGGGTTTCGCCTCGGAGGGCATCTACCCTCGGAATGCAGAACGGCCTACTGAGATGGCAAGCGAGCTTGCAGCGCGACAGTACCCCGTCACATCCGGTTACCAAGAGCGTCGGTCTACGTCCCCGACGAGCAACCGTTCGACAAGTCCCCACTCTTCCCGACGCCGCTCTCCCAGCCCTGGTCGGGAAAACTAATACCAGCGGCCTTCGGAGGCAGGGTCGCTGATGTCGGGAAATGTGAAGATCCTCCGTCATCGTCAGGCCGACCCGACGAGATTTCACTTGTGTCAGGTAGCGACAGCATCCGGCATACTACCTCCGATTTGTGTGTAACGATTGATGGAGTGGATGTCACCGCGTTACTCGACACTGGTGCCGATTATTCTTTAATGAGCCGTGGTCTCGCCCGAGAATTGAAGAAAGTTTTGACAAATTGGACCGGCCCGAAAATTCGTACGGCGGGAAGTCACTTGATTGAACCTGCAGGCAAGTGCACGGCGCGGGTCGGCATCCGTGGTTTTGTGTATGTCGGAGAATTTATCGTGCTTCCTGAGTGTTCGAAAGACTTGATCCT
Organism: Amblyomma maculatum; assembly: GCF_055883805.1. NCBI lineage: Eukaryota > Metazoa > Arthropoda > Arachnida > Ixodida > Ixodidae > Amblyomma > Amblyomma maculatum. Next base: position 17,071,302 of record NC_139349.1, on the reverse strand, counting down.
TGGTCTAGACTTCCTGCAGACCAACGGCGCTGTCATTGACCTGAAAGAAGCGCGTGTTTCCTTTTCGACGAAACGAGCTGTGGCGCGCATTGAAAACGAAGATCCGGGTCTGAACGTTTTGCGTATAGTTGACGATGACGTGAGGGTTCCGGCACGTTCTAGTGTGCTGGTTCTTGTAAAGCATGATTTGTTCCATGATTACGAGGGCATCGCAGATGGGCACCTTCCGCTACTACTCGAGAAGGAATTAGCCATTGCTCGAGGACTCGTACAACTCCAGAACAGTTGTGCTACTGTCCTCCTGACAAATTTTGCTAAGGAGATGCGGCATCTCGCCAAGGACACGGCTGTTGCCGTCCTTCACGATGTTACTGCCTTACCTCATTTATGCACCGCCGGAACGAACTCTAAAGAGGAGGCTGCACCTTGTCATGCTCTGCAAACCGTTAAAATTAGCCCCGACTTGAGGCCCGATCAAAGGAATCTTCTCTCGGCTCTTCTGAGCGATTTTGCAGACTGTTTCGCCACAGGCTCGAAGGTCGGTCGTACTCCTGTCGCCAAGCACCGCATCATCACCGATGAGACCACGTTACCGGTATGCCAGCGCCCGTACCGGGTTTCTCCTAAGGAACGTGACGCCATTAAAACGCAAGTGGATGAAATGCTTGCGGACGACGTGATCCAGCCTTCGACGAGCCCATGGGCGTCGCCAGTGGTACTTGTCAAAAGGAAAGATGGCACCTTGAGATTCTGTGTCGATTACCGAAAGTTAAATAGCGTGACCAAAAAGGACGTCTATCCGCTGCCCAGGATTGATGATGCCCTCGACCGACTACGCGATGCCAGGTACTTCTCCTCATTAGACCTCAAAAGCGGATACTGGCAAATCGAAGTGGATCAGAGAGACAGAGAGAAGACTGCATTTGTGACGCCCGACGGCCTATACGAGTTTAAGGTGCTTCCGTTTGGTCTTTGCTCTGTCCCGGCCACGTTCCAACGTATGATGGACACGGTTTTATCAGGTCTCAAGTGGCAGTCGTGCTTGGTGTACTTAGATGATGTTGTTATTTTCTCGCCTACTTTCGAGCAACACTTGGACAGGTTGCTCATCGTGCTTCAAGCACTTAAAGGCGCGCAACTAACGATCAAGCCTGAGAAATGCCACTTTGCTTTCAAAGAACTACGCTTCCTCGGCCATGTTGTCAGTGCACAGGGCGTTCTCCCTGATCCCGAGAAGACTACCGCAGTGTCAAATTTTCCACGTCCTACCGACAAAAAGGCACTTCGACGATTTCTAGGTCTTTGTTCGTACTATCGACGCTTCGTCCAAGATTTTTCTAAGATAGCTGAACCACTGACAGCACTAACCAGAGATGACATACCTTTCCTGTGGGGAGACGATCAAGAGCAAGCCTTCCAGGAGCTTAGAAGCCGCCTACACAAACCCCCAATACTCGCCCATTTTGATGAAGACGCCGCAACAGACGTACATACTGATGCCAGCAACGTTGGCCTCGGCGCGGTACTAATTCAGTGGCAAGGCGGAGTAGAACGGGTTATCGCCTACGCGAGCCGAACACTCTCACGATCAGAGGCGAACTATTCGACAACGGAGAAAGAGTGCCTTGCGGTAATTTGGGCCATCAGCAAGTTTCGACCAATTTGTACGGACGACCCTTCCGTATTGTCAGCGACCATCATTCCTTGTGCTGGCTGGCAAGCCTTAAAGACCCGTCCGGACGTTTAGCTCGTTGGAGCCTCCGTCTTCAAGAGTATGACGTTACTGTTGTCTATAAGTCGGGACATAAACACCAAGATGCGGATTGCTTGTCACGCGCGCCATTGGACTCCACCGCAGTAGAAAACGCAGACGAGTTTCCCTTTATTGGGGCCATTACTCAATCCCATATGGCTGACCTTCAACGCAAGGACCCGGAGCTGGCGCCGCTCATCGATTATCTGGAAGGACGCGGTGGTAGAGTACCGCTTGTTTTTCGTCGTGGCTTGCAGTCATACGCTTTACGAAGTGGAGTTCTCTACAAGCGCAATTTTGAAAGATCAAGAGAGATATTTCTACTCGTAGTACCTACGCACCTACGGCCTGACATATTGAGCGCTTGTCACGACGAACCGTCCGCCGGCCACTTGGGAGTTAGTCGTACGTTTGCAAGAATTCGGGAGAAATACTATTGGCCGAAATTATTACCTTCAGTACGATCCTACGTTAAAACCTGCCGTGACTGTCAACGCCGAAAGACTCCACCCGTGAAACCAGCTGGATTTCCTCAGCCGATCGCTCCACCGCAAACTCCATTCCAACAAGTGGGAATGGATCTTCTTGGTCCTTTCCCGAAGTCAACTAATGGAAAGCGTTGGATTGTTGTCGCGACAGACTACTTGACCCGATATGCTGAAACCGCGTCGCTCACAAATGGAACTGCCACCTAAGTAGCAGAGTTTTTTGTCCACGACATTGTGTTGCGTCATGGCGCTCCGGCTGTTATCATTACCGACCGCGGGGCAGCTTTTACGGCCCGCCTGACTAAGGCTCTACTGAACCTCACACATACTAGCCATAGACGGGCCACGGCATACCACCCGCAAACTAATGGCTTGGTGGAACGGCTAAACAGAACTCTGGCCGACATGCTGTCTATGTACGTGGATATAGAGCATAAAACCTTGGATCAAATCCTCCCATATGCCACGTTCGCATATAATACGGCACTTCAGGAGACGACGCGGCTCACACCCTTCGAGCTTGTCTTCGGCCGTCGAGTGACCACTCCACTGGATACAATGCTGCCCGTATACACCGACGACAAACATGAGCTTGACCTGGACATTGCTAGTTTTACTCAGCGCGCAGAAGAAGCGCGGCAGCTGGCAAGACAGCGCATATACCTACAACAGCAACTAGACGCTGACCGTTACAACAAGGGACGGCGCTTCGCTGCCTACGAGCCTGGAGACTATGTCTGGATTTGGACACCCGTTCGTCATCGTGGACTCTCTGAAAAATTGCTGCGTCGGTACTTCGGCTCATACCGTGTCCTCCGCCGCCTCAGCGACGTTACTTATGAAGTTGAATCCGCGACCAAAGATCCCTCAAGCCGCAGACGACGCAAGTTCACTGATGTTGTGCACGTCGTCCGGATGAAACCCTACCACGATCGCCCCGCTGACTAATCTTGAGACTGATGGCGCGCCGTTTTGTGCTGTGGTATCCCATACCAACCTAGCATACTATCTGTCAGCTCATCGCATCAAGCAGCATTTGCAGCATCGAGGCGATGCTGCCAAGAAGGGGGGCAATGACACATGTCATTCATAGACGACGAAGATTTGAACGGGCGATTCGGAAAAGACGACGAAGCAATACGGTGCTGTGCTTTTGTGCTGCCTTGACTGGCTGTTGGTGTTCTTCGGTGCCAGAGTGCCAGAGCGCCTTCTCTGTAACGTTACGTTACAATATTTATAGTACAAAATAAGGACATTGAATACTTCAGTAAGTTAGATTGCAACCTATCCATCTCCCTACCATTATCACTCCGTCATCGCTCCCAGACAACCACAAAATCGCCTCTATTCCAAAACACGTTGGAGCCAATACTGACCCAGGAGTACGTACTGACCGCATTTCCAACGGCGTCCATACTACTGATTCAACTATCTTCATTTGATCCTTTACATTGTCGGACTACTATATGCGTTAAAAAGCCGATTAAAACAGCTTCGAACCAAACTCCTTCGGCTGTATAATGTTTACTGGGGCTATATCGATTATGGAAGGCTAAGAAGGGTGTAGGTATTCGTTTCTAATTTCGGTAAGGCTAGCTTGGAAGAAATTATGATGAACAGTAAAAAAAAAATGCATTTTTATTTTTACTTTGAACAGGGTTCTTATAGCAGAAGTGGAGGCGTACACACTCGCATTAGATCTAACTATCTTCGGGGTGCATTCGTGGGGATGTTTTGTTCCTCTTTGGTTCCACTTAGCATAGTACTTCATTTGAAGTATGGACTGGCAAAGAATTCATTCGATTTATTTGTTTAATACTTGATTCGAAGAGAAGGAAAGCGTAGCAGGGGGCAGCAGAAAGTTAGGTGGGTGGATGAGGTTAAGTTCGCGGGGGTCAAGTGGATGCAGCTAGCACAGAACCGGGTTAAGGGGAGAGATATAGCAGAGGCCTTCGCCCTGCAGTGGGTATAGTCAGGCTGCTGCTGCTGCTGCTGCTGCTGCTGCTGCTGCTGCTGCTGCTGCTGCTGCTGCTGCTGCTGCTGCTGCTGCTGCTGCTGCTGCTGCTGCTGCTGCTGCTGCTGCTGCTGCTGCTGCTGCTGCTGCTGCTGCTGCTGCTGCTGCTGCTGCTGCTGCTGCTGCTGCTGCTGCTGCTGCTGCTGCTGCTGCTGCTGCTGCTGCTGCTGCTGCTGCTGCTGCTGCTGCTGCTGCTGCTGCTGCTGCTGCTGCTGCTGCTGCTGCTGCTGCTGCTGCTGCTGCTGCTGCTGCTGCTGCTGCTGCTGCTGCTGCTGCTGCTGCTGCTGCTGCTGCTGCTGCTGCTGCTGCTGCTGCTGCTGCTGCTGCTGCTGCTGCTGCTGCTGCTGCTGCTGCTGCTGCTGCTGCTGCTGCTGCTGCTGCTGCTGCTGCTGCTGCTGCTGCTGCTGCTGCTGCTGCTGCTGCTGCTGCTGCCTGCCGCCGCCGCCGCCGCCGCCGCCGCCGCCGCCGCCGCCGCCGCCGCCGCCGCCGCCGCCGCCGCCGCCGCCGCCGCCGCCGCCGCCGCCGCCGCCGCCGCCGCCGCCGCCGCCGCCGCCGCCGCCGCCGCCGCCGCCGCCGCCGCCGCCGCCGCCGCCGCCGCCGCCGCCGCCGCCGCCGCCGCCGCCGCTGCTGCCGCTGCTGCCGCTGCCGCCGCTGCCGCTGCTGCCGCTGCTGCTGCCGCTGCTGCTGCTGCTGCTGCTGATGATGATGATGATGATGATGATGATGATGATGATGATGGTGGTGGTGGTCAAAATACTACCGGTTGCTTTGTCTCACGTGCCTAATCTTGCATATATCTCAGTGGAATCGGGTAAAATACGTCTTTCTAACAATGAACGAAAAAAACAAAAAGACATTGCACTAGATGCCTTACCTGCTTTTCTCTCTAGGAAACAGTTTTAAAGGGCTGCTCAACCAAATGCTTTGAAGATAATGGATGAGATTCATATGGCTTTGAATTGGGCGGCGGCTCGAGCTATCTCTTGTGGCAGCGCGCTACATCCCAAAGAATTTCCCATCGATCCCCGCATCGCAGGTAAGCGAAATTGAAATGTTCTTTGCGCCTCGCTTAACTATTACTTGCGTAATTATTTTCTTTCTAATGACGCACCTAAACATTAGCTTGCGGTCATAAGGCAACGCATACATCAGGTTTCTTGTATTTGGAGAGAAGCAATGTGAATTTGGGGGCTGAGTGATTGCGTGCTCGAATCACACTGTAAAGGAAGCGTATTCAACTTCGCGGGTTTTCACAAAACATTTATTGTGTCTCTACTTATTCTGATTCTGCGTTACAACCACAATGCCAAAACAGGCTTTTCTGCAACACGGGGCCCCCAACGAATTGCAAAGTGCTATTGGTGACCGCTTGCAACCGATTGGTCGACATTTCCCTGCGTCTTCCTTCTCCGATGACTTCATCGGTGCTAGTTGGGTGCTCCCAGTCACTGGACGCTCCGAAGTGATGCGGGCGATGGTGCGTGGAGGGGCGCTGTTTTAGTGCTCGCCGGTGTGCGCTGAGTTTAGGGAGAGGAGGAGATCATCATTTTTGATCGCCTATATGTTCGGTGCTAATGAAGCTAGATTAAATATTTTGCGTTGTGAAGAGAAATGATGAGACATCTATCGGTCATGCGTGCTTTCTAGTTTTAGCAAATTACTCTTCATGAGATATTCAGTTACCCGTTCCTCCGTTTCGCTTGGATATGCTTACATTGGTGGTGGAAATAAAGACAGCATCACCACTCAGTCTTATTTTGCACAGGTTCTCTCATATTTGTTGATGGTTAGGAGCAATGGCGAGCTCAAAGACCTGTTAGACGAATTAAACTTGAATGCGTGATTTAGTCGCATCTGCGACTATCTCACTCTCCTGCAGGAAAGAGCTAGATAGAAGGGATCGATCATGAAAGAATGCTCTTCATTGTGTGAAATTCACCAGCGAGATTCTGAGCGATTCCTGCTCGAAACGTTTCACCACTCAATCGAGATAAATGCTTCACATAGGTATCGACTGTATAAACAAGAAGAGAAAAAGGCGTTATGAAACTGCCCTCATGACACTGCACAATTATGTACAGAGGTGCCCCAATCGCGTGCTTGAAACAATCATTTAAAAAGCCTCATCCGCGTAAAGGCAACCAAAGCCTCAAAATTCAAGAAAAATTCTGAAAGTTTAAAAATTTAAAACATTTTTAATGTAAAAACTTGTTTGAGAAATACGTAAAAAGTGTTACGAAATATATAAGAATAGCAGATGGACTGCCTAGAAACTAAAGGAGCGAAAGGAAGATATGGGACTCTCAATAGTTGTGCCATACGTGTACAAACGTTCACATGCATGGGCTCAAAAATATTGGCTAAAATTGGTAAATCTGTGTGGTGGTCCCAGCACCGGTAAACGGGAAAGAACAATAAACTTCCTGCTGGGCAAGTTGGTAGTTCATCTTGATGTAGCGTTTTTTCTTTTCTTGACTTTTTCTCTGTTTGCGCTAAAAAAAAAAAAAAAAAGAAAAAACCTACATCAAAACGTGCAAGAACTCTGCGGATAATAAACTCCAATGGCGACCAACGCAAAAAGAAAAAGCGGATGTGACTAAAAAAGAGAAGAAGCTATCATTGCGCTGCGTGCAATACGTGATTTATGAGATCCCACTGACGTTCAAGAAGGCGTACATAGGATGTCATGAATGAGGCTGCAAATGCCCAATCACGCATATGAGAATGTAGCGTATGCCGGCACTACAATCAATCATGTTGAGAAAGGATAACTGAAAAATCAAGACCCTTGAATCCGACGTTGCAAAAACACTAGGAAAATTGAACAACCAAATTGTGAAATAGGCGAGGAGGTACTTGAGGGTGTTTTTTTGTACTTCCACGCCTTGCCAAAATTTCTTACAAATTATTGCTATACGGTTCAGCTACGTACCTGTTACCCCTCCCCCCCTCCCTTATATATAGTGGGGTTGCACTGTAACTCAGGAACATTAGATTCCAGAAAGTGGAGAGGGACATAGGTTATACCCAGCTGTCCTCCAGAGGGCTTGGCGTTTGCATTAATCCGCTCCGGAATCCGGAAGTATAAGCACGATGTCAAACGATCGGTGTCCTTTCATACTTTTCGTCCATGGAGGCCAAAGAGTGATTTGCTGCATTTCACTGCCCTCCCTGATGAGGAGCGAGGGTGAAGCACAAAACGAAAAGGTTGGGGTCAGTGATCATGTCGATATGATATGGTGCAGTGGCGCGATGGGAAAGAAGGCAAAATGGGACAGAGCCGTTGAAGAAGTAGGCTGGTTTCCTCTGCTATAATGTTCCAGAGCCTGAAGATTCTATAGTCTTGACACTGTACGATGGTGAATGGAGCACAATTACACGACATGGCCGAAGGTGAAATGTGGCTGAAACTTGTTTTCATGATATGCAACTGATGTAGGAAAAGACGGTCGAAAAGACGGGAAAGACACTTTCTGACCTACTCAAAGTGTTTTCATAAGAAGAGAAGTGGAAACGGCACTGCTAGATCCCCAGACAGAGTACAGAGCGTAATGCTAACTGGTGCTGACGCTCATCACAGGCGGAATGTTGGAATTGGGCGTTGTTGCGCGGCCGAGATTTCACCTTTATACGCGTAGGCGTTCCTAAGGGTACCTTTCTGTTTAGACAAGCTGTCTAGGTGAAAAACCTACTCTAGAAAGAGTAGGAACGATCGAACACATATCCCAGCTGGGTGCTTGCAATATGTGAAGATGGTGAGGGGACGGACCTCCGGGAGGCATCTCCAGAATCGTGTTGCTGGTACGTGACTACCACACGGCCAAACACAGTTTAGCGAGGCTAGGTAAGGCATATTCACATATGCCCCGTCGGGTTGGTACAGTAGCTAAGGGACTCGACTACTGTGTACGAGGACGCGGGTTGGAATTCCGTCCTCAGCGGCCGCTTTTCGATGGACGCGAAGAGCCAGGCACCCGTGGGCTGTGTGATGGCAGTCCACGTTAAAGAAGCCTAGGTGGTCGAAATTTCCAAAGACCTCCACTGCTGTGTATCTTATAGCCTACGTCGATTCGGGACGTACGTTAAAACACATAAACTGAACAAAACCAAACATCACATATAAAGCGAGAGGCTTCCAGTGCCAAACACCTCATGTATGCTGCAGAAAGAAGCATCCGAAAGTTGTACTAGAAGCGGATGTCATGGGGTGGAGAGAACTGTCTGGCTTAGGTTGCGCCAATAGGCCACCTACGTCAGAGCAGGGATTTCTTTGACGGTGAGAAATGCCTCAGTGTATTTTCGCCTTATTCCTGACAAATGTACAAAGCAAATTAAATGGCTCAGAGCTTGATAGAATGGCTGATATTATTTACTAAAGCGAGGAACTTGGTTAGCTTGGTAACAGATGTGGGTTGCAAAACATCTGCATCGCTATCATGATGACCTTAAAAGGCCGTATACCACATTCGTCGAGGTGGTGACGATTGATGTCAAGCGAAATGGTACGCTGAAGTCGCGTCTGACACTGTTGGTAAAGGTGTTGTGTGCAGCTAGGAAAGTAGCTCAAACAAAAATCTAGATCATGGAGTATCGATCGACAAATATCTTTTGATTAAACGAAGATCATCGCTCGAAGCAAATAGAAAGGAGAGCTTACAGATGCCACGGCCAATAAGCCATATAAAATGATTGCATGGCGTGCCAGAGGCCGAAAGGCATACGAGAAAAACTCAAAATAGGCCTTAAATTGCTGTGTTGGCTGTTTTCTAAATATACCTTCTGACATCTGGACCTCGGAGTAAACGTGAATGAAACTGACTCCCTAGCAGATGGTGCTGCCATATAAAGGTGAAGATGTCTTGCATCTGGAGCAGTGTGTAGCACGATGGATTATGTTTGCTTTGCTACCGCGGTAGTCGCATCACATTTCATCGGGCCTCTATGTATGTAGAAAACAAGCGAAAAGAAACGCCTGATCTGCTGGAAGAAGGATGAATAATGCCAAGCTCGAGCATTTGGTTAGATCTAACACGAGTGATATTTAGCTTGCCGGCCCAAGGTGACGCGGTACGAAGACGACAAGTGGGTCTTGTTTGAAACGATGAGGAAGCACATTATATCAAGCAGATTAAGTCTTCTTAGGTGGGAAGGTCAGGGTAAGAAATTCGTACCAAAGAACTTGGCGACAGATCGGCATCTTTGGCGCAGGGAGGAGACCCACCAGTAGTGCCTGTGTACAAAAGCCCAGTACAGACTTGTGCTCGAGTTCGGGCTTACGACGCTTTTTATTGGCGGGCAAACCATGTTGATGAAGTTTCACCGGCAATATATGAGCGAATATCGTAAACTGATATAAGGTAACAAAATCTCAACCCAAGTTTATTTTCAATATCACAGACCGTTCAAGATCACGAGGAATTCACGTGCCAGTCAAGATTACAGGTAATTAAGCGACCTAGAAGGGCGGTCCGAGTCGCGAATAACAGAGATTTGGGCCACTCCTCTAATAATTAGAAATGTGGTTTCAGTACGCTTAAGAGTGACAATTAAGCTTCGATTGAGGAAAACGCAGAAAACTAGAAGGCCTTTCAGGTATGATCTGGATCAGATTCCATTAGAATATGCTGTGGAAGTGAGGAATCGATTTCAAGAATTAGATCTAGAAGACAAAGAGCCCGAAGAGATGTGGACTGATGTTCGTGACATAATACAAGAAGTTGCTACTAAGGTAGTTCCAAAGCAAAAGAAATGCAAAAAAGCAAACTGGTTATCTGATGAGGCTTTGCAAATAGCTGAGGAAAGGAGGATGGCAAAAGGTATGGGGGAAAGAGAAAGATACAAGGTTCTCAATGCGGATTTTCAGAAAATAGCAAGGAGAGATAAGAATGCCTTCCTGAACATACAGTGTCAAGCAGTTGAGTACAACAGCCAATTAAAGAACACAAGAGCTCTGTATAAGACAATCAAAGATATCAAAGGAAGCTTCTGTGCTAAGCTGGGCGTGATAAAGGACAAACGAGGCAAGGACCTCACTGAAGCCTCAGAGATAAAGAAGAGGTGGCAGGAATACACAGAAGAACTGTACAAGAAGGACCCGGATGTGCAAACCCAACATAGGACGGTTGTGATTACTGATCTCGAGCCGGGCATCCTGAAGAGTGAAGTTGAATGGGCCTTAGCCAGCCTTGCTAAGAACAAAGCTAGCGGAATTGATGGCATTCCAGCTGAGTTGCTTCAAAACCTCAACCATGACGCTGTTAACATTCCGCATACATTATGTCAGAAGATTTGGACAACCCTGCAGTGGCCACAGGATTGGAGGAGGTCGGTTTACATCCCCATTCCAAAGAAAGGCAGTGCCAAAGATTGTTCCAACTACCGCACGATCGCGCTTATTTCGCATGCTAGCAAGGTGATGTTAAAAATCCTGCAAGGTAGGCTGCAGCAGTATGTGGATCGGGAGCTTCCGGACGTGCAAGCTGGGTTTCGCAAGGGCAGAGGAACTAGAGACCAAATTGCCAACCTTCGCTGGATCATGGAAAAAGCAAGAGAGTTCCAGAAACCCATTTACTTCTGCTTTATTGATTATGCGAAAGCGTTTGACTGCGTAGATCACAGCAGATTGTGGCAAGCTCTCCAAGAGATGGGAGTTCCAATTCACCTCATCTGTCTCCTCAGGAACCTTTATGAAGGGCAAGAGGCCACAGTCAGAACTGGGCATGGTCTTACTGATTGGTTTCCGATTGAGAAAGGGGTGAGGCAAGGCTGCATACTGTCGCCCTGCCTATTTAACCTATATGCAGAGTGCATCATGAGGAAGGCCGGTCTGGACGAGTCTTCAGCTGGAGTGAAGATTGCTGGAAAACGTATCGACAACCTTAGATATGCGGATGATACCACGTTAATAGCAGAAAGTGAAGTGGAACTCAAGAGACTTCTGATGCGCGTACAAGAAGAGAGTGAGAAGTTTGGGCTTAAACTGAACATTAAAAAGACGAAGATCATGGCGTCTTGCCCTATCAAGTCCTGGAGCATCAATGGACAAGAAGTGGAAGCTGTGACAGATTTTCTGTTCTTGGGCGCCAAGATTACCTCTGAAGGAGACTGCAGCCATGAAATTAGGAGACGCCTGCTTCTGGGAAAGAGAGCAATGGTTAGCCTTGACCGCCTAGTAAAGAGCAGAGACATTAGTCTGCCAACTAAGATTCGTATAACCCGTGCTATGGTCTTTCCAGTTGTGATGTACGGATGCGAGAGTTGGACTGTGAAAAAGGCTGACCGCCGAAGAATTGACGCGTTTGAATTGTGGTGCTGGCGAAGACTCTTAAGAGTTCCTTGGACTGCCAGAAGATCAAATCAGTCGATATTGTCGACCATAAACCCTGACTGCTCATTGGAGGGTCAAATTCTAAAGTTAAAGCTCAGCTACTTTGGTCATCTGATGAGAAGAGAGGAGTCGCTGGAGAAAGATTTGATGTTGGCAAAGGTTGAGGGTCGCCGGAGAAGGGGTAGGCAGCGAACGCGATGGTTAGATGGCATTCTCGAGGCATTGCAGATGAAGCTATGTGATGTTAAGAAGATAGTGAGAGACCGGAAAGCGTGGCGTGACATGGTCCATAGGGTTACGAAGAGTCGGACACGACTGAACGCCTGAACTGAACTGAAGAGTGACAAAGAAAAGCCGGTAAGGTTACTGGCCTTGACAGCTCGTCGCCTCTGCCCATCGGCCGGCTTCCCGCTGAAGAGCACTGCAGTAAGCAGGGACGGGCGTCGGTGACGAGGCGGTGGTGACAAAACCATAGCTGTGCCCTGGATTGTGACGTCTAAAAGCTCTTAAGGGACCTGGGATGTTGCTTGCGCCTCGAGGGATTGTAGCTAATATTGAAGCAATGACAGGGCCGGTCGACAGGTGGTGAAGCAACTGTGTGCTCTGGTTGGTTGGTTCATAGGAAGGGAAAGGCGCAGTATCTGTCACACTTGCTCTGTGGACACCTGAACCGCGCCGTAAGGGAAGGGATGAAGGTGGAAGTGAAAGTGGATAGAGAGAAAGGGGAGCCGTAGTGGAGGGCTACGGAGTAATTTCGACCACCTGGGGATCTTTAACGTGCGCTGACATCGCACAGCACACGGACGCCACTTCGTTTCGCCTCCATCGAAACGCAGCCGCCGAGGCCGGGATTCGATCCCGGGAACTCCGGCACAGTAGTCGGGCGTCTTACCACTGCACCACCCCGGCGGGGCATGGAGTATACGGGTGCCGGTTACGTGCGTGGAAGTTTTTGGAGAGATGAGGACGGCCGCCTGAGGGTAAGAAATTCAGAACATGCAAAATCACTAGGCTTGGCTCTGTTAAGAAGAACACTAATCGGATTTCTGCTATTTTGCAGCAGCTGAAACAATGCACACGGGCTCTGGCGTGAACTTCGAGGGGTATAGAATTATGGTTTTACGACATTTCAATATGCCAGGGACAGAGGGCAGCCTCTTTTTTTCGTACGTGCCGTTGAAACACAGGAATATTGTATATATGCTAGGACGCCTGGGTGACAATTTTACGTCCCTGCTTAAAGAGGCTGCGGAAACTGGGATGGCACTACGTAATAAGTTTCTTGCCTTACCACGATATCGTTCAGGTTTCCATTCATCGTGGCCTTAACGTGAAGTGCTCGAAATGCGGTGCGATTATAAGGGTTTCAGGACCCACGTAAAGAAGCGGAATTTAAAAAAAGAATGAAAACTTTACATAAATCATTACAATTTTTCAACATGACCTATACGCGCTTAGGACATAAGAGTATATTATGTAAATAAATTTGCGTGCGGTTGGTGTAATAAATGAAACCCTCAGATCTAGAGACAGTTGCCCCAATGCACACAGGCACGTCGTGCGGTTCGGTTAAAGCAGAAATTTATGTCCAGTCGTCTTCCACCTGACGTCATAGCTTACGAGTGTATGGTAATCAGCGTGTATATGGCTGCAAAAGTATTCGATAAGGAATTAGTGATCGTTTCGTCTCATATGGGGATTAATGTCCTAAAGATACTCAGGGTATGAGAGACGCCGTAGTGCTGGGCTCCGAAAAATTAGACCACCTGTTGTTCCATAACGTACACAGACATCGCGCAGCACACGGGTGCTTTGCTTTTCGCCTTCATCAAAAAGCATGCAGCAGCCGCGGCCAAGGTTTAGTCCCGCCTGTATGAGTTCGTATGTCAAGCACCCAACCGTGGCGCGTCACATTAGGGATCAAGCGAGTAACCGAGTAGCAAGATATATGTGGATGATGATCGCGTATGCGCGAGCTAGGATTCACAGAGGAACCACCGAAAAGGAGTCCATAACTCTGTCATCCCATACCCTTAAAACCTGAGCTTAAGTGTCCCCGGAAAATTTTGCAACACTAGTGACTAATTAAACCAAACGTAAATTACCAAAAACGCTTGTTAGGTTTAATTGTCTGGGTCAAGTCCGACTGAAATAGAGACCTGCAAAGAAAACAGTGTCCTATGGGACCACGGGCGCCAACTTTCGTTACCTTTCTCGCCGTTGAGGGAGCTTGGTGACCTGTTCGTCGGCCATTATCATTATCATTAAAATTTAAAATTTTTAAACTAACAGTAACTAAATTAAAAAAGGAACTTTGTCAAAATTATACTTCAAAAATTTTGCCTTTTTGTATTTTAGCGGAGAGTATTTATTTGTATAATGTTTTTCTCTCGCCAGAGGACATACCGCAATTCCGCTTTGTGCGACGCATGGTGCGACGGCACTGGAGTTACCCGCTGCGCATGCGCAGAACAGGTGCTTGTGCATTACAGCGTGGTCAGATAATTAAACTATTATGACGAAGAAAAATGACAGAACTAATAAACCCTTCTTATCAACAGGTTTACAGTAGCGCCAGGCTGCCCGTAGCGTTCTTTCCCCAGCGGTGAAGGCTATGGACTAGAAGGGGTGCGCTGGAGCAGTGTTATTTGTGCAGGTCTTTATTTCAGTCGGTCTTGGTCTGCATAAGCAGCTTCTACACAGCTTTTTTAATGGGATTTGAAAGTCCACTAGTAGGGGCACTAAAATGACTTCAAATGCATTAGAGCGCATTTCTTGATGTCCAGTCTGTGGGTTCCAGTGCATTTTGCTACATTTAATTATGATATTTGTACAAGAACTCGTCTACAAAATTACTGGCAAACAAGAGCAAGACTAATTCCTAAAACGAAGTGAAATTCATTTTCTTTATTTTTTGGTGGGCTGTGACAGCACCAGCTGAAGTGATTTTCAGTAAACTATTTTTTTTTTATTCAGCGCTCCCGATAAAACTGCGCGGGCAACAAGCAAATACTTTCAACCAGTGGAACGTCTAACACCATTTCAATTCTACAGACTGGGACTGGTAAGGAGATAACACGGGTTAAAGGTACTTTAGGAGTATACGAAAAACGAGAGAGTAACGCAGGTTCAATGCGCTCAACGAACACAGCGTGCTCTAAGGTTCGTGATGTGTCTCCACCAAGAAGTCGCAACAACAGACAAGCAACTCGACATGTGCGAGCCACGCCGTTTGGTTGCGTTTTGCAGTGCGGCCGTCGGAGATCTCTCTCGCACGCCGAGCTATTTGACGCGCTCCAAAGGCGCCAAGATGACGCCGGCGCTGAGGAATAGGGTTTGAGGTCAAGACCAGAGGGCGCCCGCCGCTTTCTGCGGCAGCAGGTTGCGCGTCAGCCAGGCCGCCCATGGAGAGCCGGAGTTTCTGGAATACGGATGACGCACTCGCTCATTTATTTGGCAACCGACAGAACTCGCGAGCGACTCCTGCCTATTATGCAGCATGATCTGCAGCACTGCTTTTTGGCATCAAACGCGCGATAGCATTCTTCGATTCCATTCTACTCGATTCTGATTTAAACTACATATTGTGCTGAAACTTTCCTCATCCCTTGAATTTCCCTTGAAAAGTGTGAGTGTGCACAGTAGCACATTTCAAAGTATGACACATGAATAAACCAGCACCCATGAGCCCTACGAAACTGAGTCTGCGCCACAGAGCAGAAAACGACATGAGCATCGTCGCTTCCATAGAGTTTCTTACTCTTACCTAGAGGGAAAGCTGTGCTGCCGTCTATGGGAGTTTACATGGAGTTTCCAGACGGCCAGTTCAGCCACCATGGGCGCTCAAAGCATCATGGGCCGGAGCGCTACCGAGTGCAGAACTGCAACTTTTGGCCAAAACTAATGCAGAGATAAACGTTGTTCTACCGTAAATAATGTCCTAAGATTGAATATTGTGACTATAAATCGCAAAAAGAGAGAGAAACAGCATGTCAGTGTGAGATTTATCCAATATAAGCGATGGCTCTTTCTCCTATTGGCTTAGTTTTGAGCAGCACAAATACCAATATTTCGCACCTAATAGGCAAACTTTGAAATACAAAAACGTTTTGAAAATATTTATGGTTGTGCAATCACTTAAGGAAGTTTTTAGTGGCATTTCGGGAAACAGAAACCATTTATTGACGACGTTTAGCGCCTTCGCTACTATGGCTTTCGCGGTCTATGTACGCACCTTCAGGTGATGATGATGACGAAAAAGAAACATCGCAGTAACACCACTCCACGTACCCGAGAAAAATCGACTGTCCCGCAACAAGTAACACACCGGCCCATAATTCTTAGCGCGCCCATGGTGGCTGAAGTGCAGCGCCCTCAGCTTTCCCTCTAGTTAGTGTAAGGAACTCTATGGTCGCTTCCCGTATGGAAGGGCACGGACAGGGCGGAAAAGCAGGTGAACACCAAGGCGTCCAAAATATAGCTGTGAGCACTTAGGGTGTTGAGATCAGTTGTTGCCTTTCATATGAGTCCGCTGATTAATTTTCATATATGTTAGAGCGTTCATGAATCTCAATCGCTTAAAAACAAGGCACAAAACTTTAACATCACCTAAGATAAAAATTCATTCTGGACGGTATAGGTAACAAGTGAAAGATGAAATAACACGTGCAACGCCTTATAACGATTCGCAAGCTAGCAGGAACGTCTGTGAAATATGAGAAGTAGTGATTACTTTGTAATAACAGTCATGCTGTGCATGGCTAATAAAAATGACTACAACTCACATCAAAAAGCAATTCGGCGCCGGCAGGTTCAGAATTTAGCGGGATTTGTCTTTTTTGCTTAGGAAGTCCTATTTTTCTCACGAGGCGGATTTTCACCACTGCCTCGGTTAGGAGTGATGAGGAGTCAACGTTGCTTCTAAATCGGCGTGGTTAGCAAAAAGAACTGCCGAAAACTGGCACTTCCAGATTTTTTTTTTATTTGTAGCTTACGGCTCCCGCTTGTGCAAGTTTCCTGCATATTTTGGGTATTCTTTGGAGACTAGATACTTCTTCATCTGCTTTCTTAGAGCAGAAAGCTTAGAAACAAACATTATTTGTAATTCTCTGCAATTGCACAATGACAGATAAAAATCTTCTTAAAGCTAGCCACATAATCCAGAGACAAACCATAATAAAAATTTTACAATTCTTCAGCGCCCGTATGAGCCGGTGCTACAAGGAGTGTAATGATGTCTAAGCCAATGTGGTACTTTGCAAATCAACGACCGATCCTGCCTCTGATTTCTTATTCTCCAGGTACACCTTTCCCCTTTCACGGGCACACCGTTACCTGAAGGTAACATTCCTTCGACGGTCTGTATAAGGAATAACGGCCCGGAAAGACACTTGTTTAAAATATAGAGCTTTTTCTATTGAAAAACCTTTACCATAACTACTTTAATTCAATCCAACCGTGCAGCAAACAGTGTCATACCTTAGGCTACCTGGCCTGCGGCTCATCATATCGCAATTCCTGCGAGGAGGAAGCATTGCAAGGGCAAGGACATGTTCACAAATTCTTCTGCATTCTGAACGTAGCCTCATATCTGTTAGGCTGGTGTGATTGTTGGGATTGTTGCGAAGCAACCCTTGCCAGCATCGGCTGTTCTGATCGCAGCCCCTCGACCCTGCGGCTGATTGTTTACTCATTGCATATAGTGTGTGTGTGTGATACCAAAAAGAGCACTATATGCAGCAAAAAGAAAAAAAGAATAAAGCCTAGCAGAACCAAACAAGGTAAGAGATAAAAAAGATATATCTGTGTCGCCAACGGCAACATTACGCAGCTGCACACATATATGAGAAAGCATCTAAGGGGTTTGAAGTTTCAGTTTATTTTCATTTCAAAATAAAAATGAGTGACACGAGACAAAAAGTTAATGTTAATTCACTTGATGGCGCTCGGGCCCCATTACACGGCAACAGCGAAGTGTTAGTGATAACAATCTCGGCGCATCTAAAATTCAGACTGCGATTTCACACAGGATTTAGAAATATGGTATTTGTTAACCTACATAATTCAGTCTGCGGAAAACGTCGGTATAACTGCCCAACATGGAAAATCAACAGGATCAGTGAATACTATCAAAATGAATGCAGCATGAAATGCAGAAAATATAAAAGAAAGAAAACAGCACAGCATATTTACATTTTTGACATAAAAAAAAATAAATGTATTGTTTTCTTATTACCCTTTTCGATATCAACTTTATTTTGGCGAAGATAATTTAGCAGGGACGGCCGAACATATACGACCATTTGCGGCCCAAATATTGTTATCGCGAAATGAACAATCTAAGTATCTGTAAAACAGGCAGGGTATGTTCGCGTAAGTGCTCTTAAATTGGCGATCGAAAGTATTGTAGACTCAGAGGTAGCTATGTGCTGTTTGTAGCGAACGGCTAAGTTGTACGAATAGAGATAGGCCGCTGGCATTATTCTAAAATTCTTGAAAAGTGGCATGATATGAGCATACTCGTCTGCTCCTGCTATATGGCGAGCCGCCTTTTTCTGGAGTGCACATAATCGATTCAAATTTCGAAATGACTGAATTTTGTGTAAAACTTTTAGGGCCACACGAATAATATATTTTCAAGCCTAATCAATTATGATTGATGCAGCTCGTTTAACGACTCGAATAAGAATAGTGAAGTTTCGAAATCGAATTCAGTTCAAATCTAATAGTGATAAACGCGATTCCAATGCGAATCTATATCTGCGCCAATACCTGCTACGTTTGGGGAAATTCGCAGAAAACGAGCAGTAGTTCAAAACAGTAGAGCGCGAGAAGCGGCGGCGATGTGTTTAGCTGCTGTAAATTGCGGAATGAAACTCGTGAAGCTGCAACACTAACCTCTATCAACACTAATAACTAATCTGGAAAATATACAACAAAATGTCTATTAAATGACCTCAGCAAATATTCAATGTTGACTCTATTAGTGCCAAATTATATGTAATAACAAATTAACCTTTGGCACTGATGACATAAGAGAAAAAAAAAAGACATCACCTCAGGAAGTGAAACGTGTCACTTATGAGGTGCTGAAAGACAAAAATAACCATTGAGTCACGGGTTTTGATGTTGGGAATGAAAACAAGGTTTGCTCAACTTGCCTAAGCCCTGTGGTATTGTCAAGCTTTGTACCCATGCATGAGCCTATGAGCGCGCTAAACCAATGGAACTGCTTGGCGACACTCAACTGTTCATCCCATGTAGGCCTATTGCGGTAGGATGGAATGTGGCGTCGAGTAAGCCCTAGTTTTCGAGCAGTCGGGAAATAAAAATAACCCGTTGCACTATTGGAACCTTGTGCTTGGTATTTGAAAAAAATATATATCGCAAAAGTTCAGTGCTTATTCTTGGAGATACATTATGCAATTCATTCGAATAATTGAATTGGACGATATCTATTTTCTATTCAAAATGTTCGAACATTCACACATCATCAGTATCTGTGTTAAACACAAAGAATATCTGCTTTAAAACGAAAACTAAGCTGCTGTTGCTTAACGAACACAGTAAACTACAACACTTCTCACTCAATAAATTTCACATTGTCCGAAGACACTGAGGTATGCATGGTAGCTTGTAGTCCACACAAAGGAGGAGGCTTGGGAGACTGCCTCTAATTCTTTCTTGCAGATGCATCGTTGGTAATGTCCTTTGCCCAGTCTTCGTGGCCCTGCAGTCTGGCCGTGCCCATACGTTCCCCACCAAAGGGTGACAGGCGCGCTGACGAACCTTGGCCCAAAACGCCGAGCCCATCTCGTGGGGCAGTGTTGGCATTATATCCGCTCCATACGTGAGCAGCGGGCCAAGACTCCCCCCTCCCCGTCCGCAGTGTCATTTCTCTCTCTACACTAGCGCGAGCGGTTTTTCAAAACTTACAGCTGTACGCGATTCAGAGGCCACCGCGCGCAGCGGTCGAAAGACAGATGAGAGTAAAAAAGAATACAGCCCGCTTCGTCCTAGACGCGCTGCCGGCGGGCGGTCAACGACATATCGTTAAGGCGCTCTCGAAACGCGATGTCGCAATATCACTGGATAGCTGCTACCTAATAGAGGCCGGCGCCCGCAAAAAGGAAAAAGAAGGGCGATGCTTGTGCATATACTAGAGGCCCCTGAGTTTGCTTTTTATTCACAAGCCCCCTTTAGGATTTGCTCTGTGCCGCGAAAGCCACCAATAGTCAACTGCGCTGTCGCGGTTACACGCGCTCCCTGTTACTGCGATAACACAGGGCGTCTTAAGTCGGCGCGAGGGTGTTAATGCGCCCGTTCGACTCAGGATGCGCTTTTAGATTTCGAACACAAAATAAGATTTGCGGTATGTATGTATGTATGTATGTATGTATGTATGTATGTATGTATGTATGTATGTATGTATGTATGTATGTATGTATGTATGTATGTATGTATGTATGTATGTATGTATGTATGTATGTATGTATGTATGTATGTATGTATGTATGTATGTATGTATGTATGTATGTATGTATGTATGTGTATGTATATGTATGTATATGTATGTATATGTATGTATATGTATGTATATGTATGTATGTATGTATATGTATGTATATGTATGTATGTATGTATGTATGTATGTATGTATGTATGTATGTATGTATGTATGTATGTATGTATGTATGTATGTATGTATGTATGTATGTATGTATGTATGTATGTATGTATGTATGTATGTATGTATGTATGTATGTATGTATGTATGTATGTATAACTTTATTAACGAGCCGGCAAAATACGGGTTAAAGCGTCGTAACGCTGGCCAAGCGTCGACCCGGGGTTATGCCCTACTCTACACTACCTCATTTGGCCCGTTTGTGGTGGGTTGTGAGGCTTGTGCTTTTCGAGTGCACCCCGGGCCTGCTGGACGGCCTATAGTTGAATGTCCTTGTTTGTACTTTGCACAGCACTTAAGTTCCGGCGGGTATGTCATGGATGCAGCTTCAGTCGGGAACCTGGCACAGTCCCACATGATTTGCCATTGGTCCGCCGGACTCACTTGACATACACTGCACATAGCACTCGTGTAGTTGTCTGGGTTAAGGACGTGTAGCACTGCCGGGGCTAGGAGTGACCCGGTTTGCATTGGCCTTAGGATGACTGTTGTGTTGTTTTGTTTCGTACCGTGGTGTTTGAGTTGGGTCTAACGCCGCATAAGCAGCTAATGTTGTGAGGCCCCAAACTCAAGGTTACAATATTCTGTGTTTAATGGCGAACTTTTTTTTTTTTTTATTATACAGCTTGTGTTAGATATCTGCTCTTGTTAGGAACCTAAAAACACACAACAAATGGGCAAGTTCCTTTTTGCCTAAAATAAGTTCTGGATGAAAAAGAGTGTGCTCAAAATAATATTTTTCCTTCGATTCAAGTCTTGTGTATGAGTATGAAACGTAGTCCTGGCTGAGTTTGTGACCTCGTTTTTCACGTAGAAGTCTTCCTTTTGTAAAAAAAAAAAAAAAATAAATTATGAAGGCACTTTATTTTTGCCTTGAAAGTAGATGCGATACCCTCTTTAAACGCGTCTTTTCATTTCCGAGAAATTTTTAAACAATTTTCTGGATTAAAATATCTCAGTTTTTGAAATTAACGTTAATGTAATATCAGTATACACCCCAAACACACGTTAGGAAGTCGTACGTGTCACAACGCTCAATAGGTGCCCCCAAGCACCAACGGCATGCCTGAGGAAATATTCATAAAACTATGTATGCTTGTATGGCGCTGGGGCTTTGCACAAATTGGTTCGTATTTACGTGGTATTGTCTAAGTGCGCAATAAAGAAAAAGGAACTTCGTGACCTAGTCTTTGCGCCCGCCTGATATGCCGAAGACCCGGGTTCGGGCCCCAAAGGCGGACAATTCATTTCATTGATTTACTTCTAATTCGTGCAGTACACCAATAAGGGGAATTTCTTCGTCACTTTTGCCTTCATTTATATCCTCCCCCTATCCGCTTCCTTTATTCCGCTGTGGAGGACTATGGGCTATTTTCAATCACCTGGGAATTAATAATGTGTCCTGACATCGCACAGCACATAGACGCCTTTGCGTTTCTTTGCATCGAAACGCTACCACCGCGGTCGGGTTTGAATCCGGGTACTCCGGTAGAGCTAGTAGCCGAACATCTTAACTGCTAAGTCACCGCGGTGGGCACACTATAATAGTGGGCCGGATTTAACGATTTAATATCGGCCCCTTGGTGATTGTATAGAATTACGTACAGTCCTGCATCAAAATGGGGATTCCGTAGCCGAAATACAAGCCACATCGCGTCCGCGCTCTCAAAGGGAGGTCAGAAGCGTGCTAAAGAGACGGCGTTGACAAAAGGGATACCCTACCTTCCTCTACGCATACCACGGTAAAACCACCCAGATACCGCGCAGGACAAGCCATTCTCAAAATGGAGCATATGCAGCAACAAGAAATTATATTTGAGGAAAGATGCTCCTGATCTGCAGGCATGAAATGTCTAAATACTGCTGCCGGGCATCTGAGGTTGTTTTTTTTTTCTGTTTTTGTTTTACAAAGTCTACGTTTAAGAGCGACAGGAGCAGCTATGAACCATGCATCTAATAACATCCAATGGCTAGGGCTTAGTATCTGGCCTCGTAAGGTGTTTGCAGGACAGGAAGCGCCTAAGTGGTCATGATGGATGGATTTGCGCCCTTTGTGCAGCCACGTCATTGCCTTGCGGCCTGCAGCAGGTTCTTCTAAAGCGTGCCTCGCGGTACGTGGCTAAATGTCTGCCAATATGAACCCTTCTCATGCACTGAGTCATTCCCGCAAGCCTGAATTCTTTTTACCTCGGTGTAACACAGGAGCTTGTGCGTAGGTCCACACTGTCCCCGGCCGGTACTGTGTGCTTTAGAGTGGCTGGGAGCGCACGGTAAGTACTAGACCTTTGTTCCGGTATCGCGTGAGAAAGTTTTCATTCCGGGGTCGCATACATTACTTGAGGTCTCAGCCACAATGCCAACGACGACGGCGGAGGGATCCGACACGTCTTCGCAAATTTGCATGCCGCTCGTCCGGCTCTGTGGCGCTTACGTGATTCGGAGGACTGGCGTCATTGTCCTGTCTGTCAGGAGCAGTACCCAAGACTGTGGCGCGGCCGTTGCTCGCGTCGACGCTGCCGTTGCGAGCTTTCACGGGCCGGTCGACCGACGGTAGGGACGAAGCCACAATATAGCATTCTGCACTCACCTTAACTGCAAGAGTGCCACGCAACTGCAGCCCGCAAAGTAAAATAATAAAAAAGTGCATTCGACTTCGTCTTAACCCACACGCACGAGGAAAGTAATATATTCGTGGAAAGATGCAGAAAATTCGAAGACATTATAGTCATCGTCAGGTGTCGGCCAGGTGGCCACTGCATTAGTCGGCGCCTTCGCCGAAAGTTGGCCGAAACTTGAAGCGCGCGTAGCCGACTTGACTGCTTTCGCATCTTGTTGAGAGAAACAATCAGAAGCTTCTCTTCCTGCCGAGCGGGAGCTGGGCGTCCTTAGCTGCCGCTCATTCTATGTGCTAGCGGCCACAATTAGCCTCCTCTTTTTCTTGCTCTATAAAGCTTGGCTGATGCATTTTAATTCACTGGGCTTATATATAGCCCTCAGATACAGATGAAGTCATTCACTGCCTCAAGCTCATTTTGCTCCCAGAGAATACGTCCCTGCTGCGGCGGATCTCTCTGAATAAAATCAGTTTGCAATCGTTTCGCACTTCGTATTTACCAAAATGAAAGATGTCCATGTACTCAGGGATTTCATGGCACGTTACAGAAGTGTAGATCGCCAAAATATGTCCTCAGCTCATCACAAGGATTCTTCTTCTTCCCTTCCAGCTTTCGCTCGTCTCTCCCCCTTCCAACGAGGAGTTGCTAAGCCACCCACACTGAAGTGATAGTTAAAGCGCCTAGCTTTTCTTCGAGCCAATTTCAACAGTTCCTGAGAAAATCACTCGGCGTACACAGGTAAGCACTTAGTTGATTAAAGATCGCCCGCTCTTTATTTATGGCGTTAGAGACGCAGTAAGCCGCCATCTAAGGTTTGGATCAGGCACACGGGGCTGCTGTTTCCGACGTAGGCGAGCCTTCTCGCCCATTGGCGGTGGCCACGATGAAAATATTGTGTCGCTAAACAATAGTTCTATTGCAGTTACACCACATA
The DNA here is from genome assembly GCF_055883805.1 of Amblyomma maculatum. NCBI lineage: Eukaryota > Metazoa > Arthropoda > Arachnida > Ixodida > Ixodidae > Amblyomma > Amblyomma maculatum. The sequence continues at coordinate 17,047,485 of NC_139349.1, read as the reverse complement.
GTGACAGACACTGTGATCGTTTCCGAATGATCTGGTCTGTAGACATGAAAAGCCGCTCTTTTTGCGGCAGTATTGAGGGTTGCTTCGAATCTTCCTCCCTTCAGTCAAAAAAAAGAAGTAAAGAACACCGTCAGAAATACGACAAATTATACTTTACGTTTGTCTGAATGCGAGACTTTAATTTTTCGGTAGAAATTTTCTGCAAATCTGTAGCTCTGTAGTAATCTTCGGTTGTAACTGCTAAAAAAAAAAAAATCAGATTTTACAATACATTTTTGTTGTCGCAACATGTACACTGCCAAAACGTTCGAAGGAATTTCGCTGCGACAGCGGCAAATTCAGTTGCTTTTATTTTTCGACTTGGTAGCTGGAATTAAAGTTATTTTCGGCTTGACACCCTCGAAATGGCAAACTTTGAAATGAATTTAATATAGCGGCTTCAGGATAGCTTTAAGGTCCGTTTAAAATTTCTTCATTAGCTACTTCCACATTTTCAAAATTATCTTTTTAGGAGTTTCCCAAGGACGAGTGTTAACGCATTTCCTGTTTAAAAAGGGGCCATTATTTTCTTTAATGCAGTCTTGCTCACATCGTATAATGTGTAACGAGTACTTGCTGTACAGGGTCGTCGGCGCTGAATGTTATGCTGCCACGTACGTCACAGGGACACGGACGCGGAAGAACCCTTGAAAAAAAAATATAGGCAGAGTATTCTAAAGTTAGACAAAAACTTCATTTGACAAATCTGAGCACACATTCGAAGCTAAGAAACTTGGCGGATGTGGTAGTTACAAACATGTTAGTGTAACTACCTCTACGGTACGTAACGTGTGTTGCATAAGATCTTTCTCCCATAGCCAGGCCCATAGGCCCATGTCTGGTTCGGGCCAGGCCACGGGGCCGCTGGAAACGGGATCGCAACACGGGTGACCAGCGCCCGTGAGCCTCTCTGCGGAAGCAGGGGGGATCCAGAGGCCGGTCGGTTGAACGAGGGTTCGGTATGCCTGCTGTCATTGTTTCGTCCAAACTACAACAGTTTTTTCAATGATGATTAGATTGACTTTTGGGTGAACACTGGGAGTGGTTGCGTCCTCCTGTAACCAAGCGCAGTGCAGCCTTTGAGAAGGACGTTTTAAAAAATATGGCTAGGTGGTCATTCATTCATAAGAAAGGGGACTCTAAGGACCTTAAAAATTACAGACTAATCAGCTTACTGTCTGTTACGTATAAGGTATTTACTAAGGTGATCGCTAATAAAATCAGGACAACCTTAGACTGCAATCAAGCAAAGGATCAAGCAGGGTTTCGGAAACGGTACTCTACTATTGATCATATCCATACCAACAATCAGGTGATAGAAAAACGCTCGGAATATAACCAGGCCTTATACATAGCATTCATTGATTATGAAAAAGCATTTGACTCAGTTGAAACAGCATTGCGAAATCAGGGGGTAGACGAGCCATACGTGAAAGTGCTGGAAGATATATATATAGTGGCTGCACAGCAACCATAGTTCTGCATAAAGAAAGTACCAAAATTCCCATAAAGAAAGGTGTTAGGAAAGGAGACACAATCTCCCCAGTACTATTAACAGCTTGCTTAGAGGAAATATTCAGACTTGGAATGGGAACAGTTAGGGATAAGGGTAGATGGAGAATACCTCAGTAATCTGCGATTTGCTGATGACATTGCCTTGCTAAGCAACTCGGGGGATGAACAGCAAATAATGATTGATGACCTAGACAGGAAAAGTAGAAAGGTAGGCTTGAAAATTAATATGCAGAAGACTAAGGTAATGTTCAACAGCCTCGGGAAGGAACAGCAGTTTACATTAGGTAGCGAAGCACTGGAAGTAGTGGGCGAATATGTCTACTTAGGACAGGTAGTAACCGCAGATCCGGACCATCAAAAGGAAATAACAAGAAGAATAAGAATGGGATGGAGCGCATTTGGCAAGCACTCCCAGATTATGACTAGCAGCTTACCGGTATCGCTAAAGAGGAAAGTATATAACAGTTGCATCTTACCTGTACTCATCAATGGCGCTGAAACGTGGAGGCTAACCAAGAGAGTTCTACTTAAGTTGAGGACAACCCAGAGGGCTATGGAACGAAAAATGGTAGGGGTAACATTAAGATATAGGAAGCGTGCAGAGTGGGTCAGAGAAATAACACAAATTACCGACATTCTAGTGGAAATTAAGAAAAAGAAATGGACATGGGCAGGACATGTAGTGCGAAGAGAGGATAACCGATGGTCGCTTAGGGTAACAAACTGGATTCCAAGGGAAGGAAAGCGTAGCAGGGGGCGGCAGAAAGTTAGATGGGCGGATGAGATTGAGAAGTTCGCAGGGGTCAAGCGGATGCAGCTAGCACAGGACGGGGTTAAGTGGAGAAATATGGGAAAGGCCTTCGCCCAGCAGTGGGTATAGTCATGCTAATGATGATGATGATGATGATGATGATGATGGTGGTGGTGGTGGTGGTGGTGGTCGAAATTACTCCGTAGTCCTCCTTTATGACTCCTCCTCCTTTCTTTCCACTTTCACTCCCACCTTCCTCCCTTCTCTTACGGTGCGGCTCAGGTGTCTGCATAAACAAATGTGACTAATACAGCGCGTTTCGCTTCCTGTGAATCAATAATAATAACAAATAATAAATAATAATAATAATAAAAATATAAAAATTGTTTTTATTATTAATAATTTTTAACCTTGAGAACACTTTCGAAAGCTGCTGATGCGAATAGGCAAATGCCTTAGAGCCTTGCTGAGTACACCCTTAGGCGTCCAGCATTTGTTGAGAAATTTTTTCTACGCTTGCTTGAAAGCGAGGCCTACTAAGTAGACCCATTTTCTTATTTACTGCCGCTATTGTCTTTAAATCAGTCGTAGAAGAAACCGTTGAGTAATTTAATGACACCCCAAATTAATGCGCTTGCCTTCCCCGAAGGCATGATTTTATGGGCAACGCCCATAAAAACAAAAAGAAAATAAAGGTATTCGAATTGTGTCAGAGGAAGAAAATTATCGCAAGGAGCGGCGAGTATTCGATTCTCACAAAGCTAGCGGCATTTCATTTAAAATAATTACTTGCGGACACCACCAACTGCAACCTCTTTCCGACGTGGTTAGAGGTTCGCCCTAAGAACTGAACGAGTGAACAATGAAGGCGGCTGCTCCTGTCAAGACTCGATACAGCTGCCAGAATTTTGGATTAATCGACAAAAGAATCGGCTCCACTCACTGTGCGGGCGAAAGCGTGATGGTTTCGAACTACACGGAACATATAACAGGAGGGGGGAGTGGCAGATGCGTTGGCGATGTCGGCTACTTCCGACGCCACGCGACATAGAAGGCACCGCTGAGGTGTTCAAAGCTGCTGCACGCAAGGGCGCCACTGGGACCCTCCTCCATCTCGCCTCCGAGGCAGCCTCGAGCGACATCGTTAACCTGGAAACTCATTGCGTTATGAAATAAATGGCACGGAAGAAGCAAGCCGCTGCCGCACTAAATTACCGCCACTCTGTTTCACATGAAGGGCCTTCGTTTTACGACTTTTACATTCATATGATCGTGGCGAGCTCCGTATTGAATAGCCTAAAAAAATAATTTGCCGACGATTACGACACTTTCTAACGCGAAATTTGAGCGCAGCTCGTCAGCTGTTTCACCTTGTTCGATAGATTGAGGCAAAGATTTCGACCAAGACATGTATGCACTATTAAAGACAACTATTTTATTTTTCCCACATATTCCTTCAAGAAACACTTCACTAACAGCTCTTGACTGTCGTGAATGAAGCTCTGTGGTCGGAGAAATAACGAGAGCGATTAAGTTATAGGGAGGTTGCGAGCGGCAACGCATGGGCCAATAGAAACGTTGAGCGGCGAAGAGACTAAAAGCTACAGACGAGAAAAAAGAACCTTTGCAAATATCTTAAACTAACTTGAAAACGCTGCAGCCAAAGTTAGCAAGTGTATCATCGAATTTCTACCAATATATGTTGAAAGGGAAATGAGAGCGGGCTAGATCCAGACCAGGCCTTCCTCGAAAACGAAGGGATGATTGGCTACAAATCGGGACTATAAACTAGCTGTATATACGCAAACTACATCAAAATATGGTGTCTTTCTCTTTTTTTTCTCTCTCTTTGAGTGTGTGAATTCTCGGTTTCTGCACATGTTAATCTGCAATTCTGTATGGGCGCTCGCATAATTCAATAAATATTACCTTAGCAGTGTGTACCATATGTGGTCACGCCATCCACTTGAGCTCTGAAACATGCCTTTCATAATTAGTTCACAAGAATGGAAAGGCGCACTATCTGTCACACTTGATTTTGTGGACACCTAAATCATGCAGTAAGGGAAGGAAGGAAGGTGGGAGTAAAGGCGGAGGTGGTTACAATAAAAAGGCGCCGTATCTGTCACACTTGTGTGTGGACACCTGAATCGCGCCATTAGGGAAGCAAAGGAAGGTGAGAGGGAAAGTGGAGCTAGTTACGAGGACGACGCCGACGCCGCGAAATCCAGGACCTTGCGCCAAAATGCTGCGCTCTAAATTCACCACAATCACGAATTTTGTCAGGGATAACGAGGAATTCACAAAATTTATGGCTGCTACCTGTCGTCCTGTGTTTCGATATACTCGATAGAGATCTTATAGCGTCTGCAGCTGCTAGGAAGAGGTGTGCGAAAAACGTAAAGTATTGCGTTATAATTGGTTGGTTTGGTTTGGTTTGTGGGGTTTAACGTCCCAAAGCAACTCAGGCTATGAGCGACGCCGTTGTGGAGGACTCCGGAAATTTAGAGCACCTTGGGTTCTTTAACGGGCACTGACATCGCACAGAACAGAGGCGCCTTGCTGTTCGTCTCCATCGAAAAGCGGCCTCCGCGGCCGGGATTCGATCCCGCATCATCGGGCACAGCAGACCACCTTCCTACACACTGCACCATCATGACGGAGAGAAAGCGCAGTGATGAACAGTGACTATATTACTGGTTGGACATAGACAAAGCCATCTCTATCGTCAAAGCGACGTCGCGGATAGTTTGTGCGCATGACACAACGTATCTACGTATGTGTAGCCGGATACTGAAAATTATGCGGACGGAGCAGACGATTGGGGGAGCTTACAGGCGAAGCACCCCGCCGAAACGCGGTCCGACAGGGTCCCAAGGTACTTCATGCACGAAATGCACAGCATATGTAATTGTCGGGATAGAACCCAACGCGGCCTTTCGAGCTCCCAATCATAAACCATAAGAATAGTTATATACATGCGGCTACCACTAACCAGATAGTGCTACTCACTGGGCGCCTGCACCACCGAGACTAGCGCCTGAAGTTATTTTGCTTACTTCGTCATTTTTCGCGAGAACTAGTCCTAGCAGTTTCTTGGCTATTGCCATATCAGTGCAAACGCTTGGAACGAAAAGTGTGTACAACGTTGCCTTTGCTATCACACAGTCTGTTTTTTTTTATTTTTGTTGTTGTTTTTTTTTTTTGCTCAAGGAAAAAATACATTTACATTATTTTTAAAGGCCCCGCCGGGGTGGTGCAGTGGTAAGACGCCCGACTACTGTGCCGGAGTTCCCGGGATCGAATCCCGGCCTCGGCGGCTGCGTTTCGATGGAGGCGAAACGAAGTGGCGTCCGTGTGCTGTGCGATGTCAGCGCACGTTAAAGATCCCCAGGTGGTCGAAATTACTCCGTAGCCCTCCACCACGGCCCCCTTTCTCTCTATCCACTTTCACTCCCACCTTCATCCCTTCCCTTACGGCGCGGTTCAGGTGTCCACAGAGCAAGTGTGACAGATACTACGCCTTTCCCTTCCTATGAACCAACCAACCATTATTTTTAAAGTTATCCGTCGGACCAATTGCAACCATTCAGGCGCTTTATCTGGTCCCCCACATGATATAGATGTCCCCGGAAAAGTGCTGCCGCTGCTATTGAACAATTACTTCGGTTGTATTGCATTATTTTGTCACCAATTCAGCGTTGTTATGTCGAGCTTTGCGTTACACATAAATCTAGGCTCGAAGTGAAATATTTAGACGGATTAGAAGCGAAGTGAAGCCTTCATTTTTTGTTACTAGTTTTTACAACGCTAACAAAGCGTTTTGAAGACAAAGAAGTAAGTTTATACAAGAACAAGGTATCGGGAAACAAGCGAGCAAAGTGATATAAGAAAACAGGAAGAAAATAGGATTTTCAGATGACAAATATTCACACGTAAAATGTAACCACTCAAAACGGAGACCTGGAAACGGTACATCAGATTAGAATTTCACAAACATTTGACAATCAGGTGCACAAGCCATATAATTTGGAAGATTATTCCAATCCAGTATTGTGCTAGAGAAAAATGAGTATCGAAATACATTAACACGGTACTGACAGCTGCCCCACCGGGGTGGCGCAGTGGTAAGAAGCCCGACTACTGTGCCGGAGTTCCCGGGTTCGAACCCGACCACGGCGGCTGCGTTTCGATGAAGGTGAAACAAAGTGGCGTCCGTGTGCTGTGCGATGTAAGCGCACGTTAAAGATCCCCAGGTGGTCGAAATTACTCCGTAGCCTTCCACTACGGCTCCTCTTTTTCTCTTTCCACTTTCACTCTCACCTATCCCTTCCCTTACGGCGCGATTCAGGGGTCCACACAGCAAGTGTGACAGATACTGCATCTTTCCCTTCCTGTGAACCAATTATTATTATTATAATACTGACAGTTCGTACAATTTCGTCTAGTTTACTTAAGGTGCAGCGTGTCAGTGGCTAAGTTTCAGGGTGTTAAAGCTGGAACCAAGAGCATAGCCGTACCAAGGGTGCATCGGGGAAACTGAAACGTCTCTATGCACACGTATAATAAACTTAAAAGGCGAGACCCTTTGGCTAGCATTATATGAACGTGGGCTGTCGGGTTAAGGGATACTGTGGATACTGTGAGTACAACACCAAAATCTGTCTCGTGTCTGTAACAGGATAGTGTAAAATGTTATCCTGTAATATTCAGTTTTCGCTATTGTTTTTTGTCATGCTTTTTATTGAACAGCAGGCAAAGCCAACCTATCGTCGTTGTAAAGCCGCCTAACACGTCAACAGCCCTTTTAACTTTCCCATCCGCAGTCGGCATGTATAAGATGCTGCCGCAACGCCTCCGCTTAAGGCGGGCGTGTGAAACGGTCGCTTGGGGTCAGCCCAGGTCTTCTCGAGCATCGCTCCCCTTCAAGGCGGCAGCGTGCAGCAGAGGTGCGTCGCCGCTCGGACAGCAAAATTACGCTGCCTGCCCGTTGCGGGTCTAATGAAGCTGACGGCGCGCGTGTCTGGACGAAGGACGCGTCCGTGGGCGGCCTCTCCTTTCTGTTGTTCGGCTGCCGTGCGTCAAGGCTCGCTCGGATCCCTGCAAACGCGTGCAGCCTCGCGCAAACAGGCAGAGCTTGCCACTCCGGTTCCACGGCTGACGGATTGATGAGGAGCTTACTCGTCCCGCGGGGGCAAGCACCAAGGCTGACGCCAGGAATAATATTAGCACACCCGCTGAAAACGAAGGTTTTTCCGGGCATCCCGTGTCGTTGCCGTTTAGTCACGCCTAACGGGGCATCGTAGGACAAACATCTGGTCTGGTCGTCTAGCCCTCTTCGGGTAGTGGAGAGAAAAAAAAGTGAGGCAACGTTCTTGGAAGATAGAATGCCATCCCGCAGATGCGGTCATCCTGAGCGGTCAACCCTTTCTCTGTGTGCTTCTGAACACTTAGAACGAAGACTTCGATTTCCGCCGCAGCCGTCAAACTAAATTACTTCAGACCAACAAACGGACAGCTTCGAGCGTTGCGACCATGCATTGTTTCCGAGCGTTTCAATATTAATCAAATGGATCAGGATTAGTTTAGCAGAATAATCTTCCAAGATATTTAACATGCTACTCGGTGATTAAGAACATGGAAATATAACAATGGATGCTTTTTAGCTTATTAGAGAGCATGATTATGAATTCGGGGCACTTGCTCATTAAAATTATGCCCTTATGGAATCTGCACCATATTTTCTACAAATACAAAAAAATGTTTACTTAGTGTATGAGCACATCGCTACAGCTAAGTGAATAGAAAATCAACACAGAAAAAGAACCAAAGTAAGTGTCATTGCTTATAAAAACAACGAACTGCAGTGAGTGCGATGCCACTGAAACAAATTTTATGTAGTCATTTCAAAGCAACGTCGAACGTGGCGACTAGGCTTTGCAAAAGGGAAGCCCGCATGATAAAAGTGCTTAGGGAAAACTTTTTTCAATTCATGCGTAGGTAATTCGCGGTAGTTTCTTAGTTATACGTATAGCTGTCATTTCAGCCTTCCAAGTAGCCTTTTAAACATTATTCCTTTTAAAGTCTTATTGCATACCAAAACTAAAAAGCTAGGAACCTATTTGTGCTTGCCGCGACACGTAATTTGGAATTGTAGAGCAGATAAGCTGTGGACCGCGGAAGTAGGGATAGAGTGGAGCTTGGGAGGAAAGAGATGAGGGTTGCTATATGCATGTGATTTCGGCTTGCGGCCACTGAACCCCTTCTGTCTTCCGGTGCACCTTGGCGGTTAGTGGATAGGACAGTGGAGGTTGCTACACTGTATGGATCGTATTCTTAGTGTTCCTATAAGAGACCCTTTTCTTTTTATTTCAGAGCTGACTGTTTCTTTTTTAACACTGTAAAGCCAATTTACCAGGAAAGGGAATCCTTATGGATTGCTCTATAATTACTCTCAACTCGAGCCTCTTGTTCTTCCACAATTGCTCTGTCAGACGCATTTCCTTCCTGCGTTGGCAGCCTGACGCGCTCCAAAATATAGGATGGAAAACGCTACCAACCATATACCGCGAGTGAAAAAAACATTTATTTCTGGATCAGAGTTAGATTCAAGTCCACCTGTTCGTCCGCAGCATACTGCTATCCTGCTGCACCATTTTTACACGCATACTGCTGGCTGGAAAAAACAAAATTAAACGGACTCTCCGGTGTGAGCAGATATGGCGAAGCGAACCCACAAGCTTATGAATATGAGAGTTTAATTTCAGTGCCGTTACTCTGGACCATTTTGATTAAAGATACGATTTGAAGTTTTCTTGTTATTGTTTAGAGGAGCAAGGACACCAGGTTTTTAGGTTACCTTTTGTTTCTCACATTGAAAAGGGTCTTTAACATCACGGCTGAGGGAGTTAGGTCGCAATTTGCTCCAGAAAATTTATTGCAGCAATTTTTATTTTTATTTCGTACAGTTTCTGCCTCTATGACGTAACAACGTACTCCGAGGAACGCCAATAGCGCCAAGCATTTGCTGTGCTTAAATTTTCCGTCGTCTGCTGCGAGTTCACCTGGGACTTGCTATGGCTTTGTGATTCACCATCTGGCACCAAAAAACAGACTCAAGATTTTTGTACTTTTTATATTTTGATACTTTGATAGATATCGATAACCGGTGCCCCTAACAACAGTCATTCATGCAGAAAGTAATAAAATCCCTACAAGGAAAGGACCAAGCAGGCACCATCTTTCGATTGCTGTTCACTGCTTGATTATTATTCATAGACCTGGAATGGGTACAATTAGGGATTAGGACTAATGGAGAATATCTCAGTAATCTAGAATTTGCTGATCACATAGACCTGGAATGGGTACAATTAGGAATTAGGACTAATGGAGAATATCTCAGTAATCTAGAATTTGCTGGTCACATTACCTTACTAGTAATTTAAGGGACGAATACAGAAGGACGATTGATGGTCTAGACCGGGAAAACAAAACGAGAAGTCGAATAAATAATATGCCCTAAATTAAGGTAATATTCCACGGTCTCTGAACTCTAGAGAAGTCTAAGATAGCTAATAGGGGGCTGAAGTGGTAAATAAATACGTCTATTTAGAACAGGTAGTGAGTGAAAATCTGACTACGAAAATATATTCATTTCAAATTTATTCTTAAATAATAAAGACACTATAGTCGGAAAAAACAATAAATGGGCATGGTCGGGACATGTAATGCGAAGACAAGATAATTGGTGGCCTCTGCGGGTGACTGACTGGACTCCAAAGGAAGAACAATGGAGTAAGGAATGGATAAAGTTTTATGGACCGTTGAGGTTAGGAAGTGTTTAGATATCATGTGCTTGGAGCTTGCACAAGAACCATTAATTGGAGGAATATGGGCAAGGCCTTTGTTATGCTGTGGGTATAGTTCCTATTGATGATGGTTGGTTGGTTGGTTCATAGGAAGGGAAAGGCGCAGTATTTGTCACACTTGCTCTGTGGACACCTGAACCGCGCCGTAAGGGAAGGAATGAAGGTGGGAGTGAAAGTGGATAGAGAGAAAGGGGGGCCGTAGTGGAGGGCTACGGAATAATTTCGACCACCTGGGGATCTTTAACGTGCGCTGACATCGCACAGCACACGGACGCCACTTCGTTTCGCCTCCATCGAAACGCAGCCGCCGAGGCCGGGATTCGATCCCGGGAACTCCGGCACAGTAGTCGGGCGTCTTACCACTGCACCACCCCGGCGGGGCATGGAATGAGTGAGATACAACACTGCAGAAACAGAACACTAGTGAGTGACGTGGAGGACTGTGTCCAGCGTCTCCTAATCTTCACCGCGTCGCAGCTTCCCAGTGTGTCGGTCAAACTGCCATTTTAGGCATTTTTTGTACTATTTTTTCTCAACTAACGCACCTATAACGACAATAATGGTGCTCGTGATGGATCATCATACGTTATCGCTTAATTGTGCATTAAAAGCAAAACATTCACGGCCTCGTATTGCTCCTCACATTCTATTTGCGCAGCGTGTATTCATTGGGCAAAAGCATCATGTCCTCAGAACAAATATCCTCAGTACAATAAAGATAAAGTGCAAGAACGCCTTCTGCGCACAGTGTAAGTTAAACAGCTGCAGTTAATCTTGATTTTTTTTTTAAGAACCCTCCACTACAACGTCTCTCAAAGGTCATTTAAAGCAACGAAATATTTTAATTCGACGCACCTTATACCATATTATAGGTCGCACCCATGTGTGCCGTGTGCTTTAAAAGTGTCCATTCTTACAGTGCATGCCTTAAAAGCATGGGTGTTTTACAGCTATCTGGGTGATCTTGAATTGCGGACGTAAAGGTGTCGCTTTTCAAGTCTGGAGTCAGAGATTCAAAAATGTGGGGCTCTTTGTCAAACAACAGCTTTTCCGTTCTAATGCAGTGAAATGTTATGCTTTTGCTTTAATTCCTGTGTCACGTTGGCTGGCATACTTGTATACAGGATGCCTACCTGACCTTCACGTTGTCTCAGGTGCCGGTGCACAAGATGGGCGGGCCTCTGCGTCCGCGGCACGTAAAAAGAGTGGGCCGTGCTCAGCTCAGAGAGAGCCCACACCACGCCATGGACAGCCCCAGCGCTGATGCAATATGCAACACTGCAAGTGACCACTACTCTTGACCCCTTTCCGCCCATCCTGTGTGTAGGAGCAGATATTTGTTGTTGTTGTTGTTGTTGTGGCTGTAGGAAGAAGGAAAAGAAAATGCACGGGCCTGCTACTGGCTCTGTAGCTGAGCCATATCCGCTGCCTCGTGCGGACAGAGGAGAAAATAGAGAAGAAAGAAAAAGAAGAAGGAGAGAAAGACGCGCGCCGCAACAACAGCCGTCGTCTACCACCGAAGCAGTGACGGGTGCAATGACGGCCTACTACAGATAAATATCGATGGCAGACTAGCCCCCGCCGCAAGCGGCGGTGGCCTACCTGTCCCAGCTTCATCAGGGCCAGGATCAGCCACTCTTCACCACCTCCTCCAGATATTTTTCATTGATGCCTTGCACGGGTAGAGGTGTTTAGAAAAAGTTTTATTAGACATTAGACGTTCGCATTAGACATTCACATGAGCTGTGACAAATGACCAAAATCGGAAATACACATGTAACAACAAAGGAAATATATATAATATACATCCTAAGGAACAAATACATCACAAATCAGTATTTACATACAGAATAAAATTTGGCAGTTCGTGATGATGATATATACAATTTTGAATGGCAATATACATGAAGGTATAAACAGTGTAAAAGTAAAGCGCACACAGCCTACATGACAGCACTGTGCAGTATATTTTTCGGTGAAAGCATTCAAGACAACTCTACAATCTTAACGCTGTAACATTTATATATACCGTTATGAGCATTTAACCTTTATTTAGGGTGCAGATGGCTCGAAGTGTTTATTTTCTCCGTCTTTTTGCTTTTCCAAAGTTTAAATATACCTGTTCATAGAGGTCACAACCTAAATTGAAAGGTATACGACTCATGTGTATCCTTAACGGCAACCTCTACAGCTGACCTAGCGTGCGTCATATGAGATTAGATTTTGAATTAATAACAAAGAAAAGACCGCTGGTTCCGTACGCAGTCATGATGATGAGGAAAAGGGATAAAGAGATCTAAAAAAAAAAGAAAAGCGGGAGACAGGTTAAAGTGCTTACTGCAGGATGTGCGGCTTGATTGGCTTTGATGTGGATCTTTTTATGACAGTATGCAATACTTGCTCCTGAATAGTTTTGGTAGTGTAAACTACAAGGTGTAGTACATTAACTCTTGAAAAATATTTTATAATATAATATCTGCGGGTGGGTATGATAAACATCATGGCCTTCTGCGTGCTTTCCATGGCGGCGCTTCGGTGATTCTAGTGGCATCCCGCTGCTTGAACGTTGCGTGCGTGTTGTCCGTGTTGGACAGTATGGGTTTGCGATGCTTGTCGCACTGAGGCGTTTGACGTGTATGTACGCGGCTGCTGCAATGGACAGCAATGCTACTGCAAGCTGTACAAGGTGGTTTGTCCGGTCACCATGGACGAGGAGCGTATCCCGTGCGACTACGCGGACCAAAACCCCAGCAAATGTAGCAGGATTACCGATCTCGGTAAGCGGTCTCATTATAGGCATTACACAGGAATTGCTTTTTGGCCAGATTATGCGCACTTACATGATATATTGCTCTCGTTTACGAATACTGAGTCTCTCATAATAAAAATATACATAATATTATGAATGCTTTGTGTTATATTTTGTTTTCGCCTGCAACTGAGAAAAATATCCCACTTTCAAGTATGATCTGCGAAGCATTGAAACGCTGTGAGGCGAGGAGCCTCACTCAGCATGTTGTAACTTATGCGTTTTCCTGCTCTATATATGTATCTAGGGTGATGAGGATGGCCGCCATCACATTGTTTTGGAAGAACAGTCAAGCACCCGCGCTTGGTAAGGGAAAGAAGCATTCGCTCACTCTTTGTTTCATGTGTCGCATCCCGCACTCGCAGCGTCCTACTCGTTTTCATGGTCGCAGTCGCGAACAGATACTATAATGAACTGAATGATTTTCATTTTTGTGCCCCTTCACCTAACAACTGACTCCATGGGAACACAATAGAAGGGCTGCTTTCGATTATGCTTACCGAAGCACAGCAGCAGAGCCTACGTGCACCTATTAGCTGCTTGTTACCGTTGTAGAAAAAGTGCTTATTCAGCGCTTATGCCAGGAGGCGTATGCATTTGATTAGAGCCTAGGATCCATAATCTGCTTTCTGTGTGCTTTCTGTCGGTCGGTCGGTCGGTCGGTCGGTCGGTCGGTCGGTCGGTCGGTCGGTCGGTCGGTCGGTCGGTCGGTCGGTCGGTCGGTCGGTCGGTCGGTCGGTCGGTCGGTCGGTCGGTCGGTCGGTCGGTCGGTCGGTCGGTCGGTCGGTCGGTCGGTCGGTCGGTCGGTCGGTCGGTCGGTCGGTCGGTCGGTCGGTCGGTCGGTCGGTCGGTCGGTCGGTCGGTCGGTCGGTCGGTCGGTCGGTCGGTCGGTCGGTCGGTCGGTCGGTCGGTCGGTCGGTCGGTCGGTCGGTCGGTCGGTCGGTCGGTCGGTCGGTCGGTCGGTCGGTCGGTCGGTCGGTCGGTCGGTCGGTCGGTCGGTCGGTCGGTCGGTCGGTCGGTCGGTCGGTCGGTCGGTCGGTCGGTCGGTCGGTCGGTCGGTCGGTCGGTCGGTCGGTCGGTCGGTCGGTCGGTCGGTCGGTCGGTCGGTCGGTCGGTCGGTCGGTCGGTCGGTCGGTCGGTCGGTCGGTCGGTCGGTCGGTCGGTCGGTCGGTCGGTCGGTCGGTCGGTCGGTCGGTCGGTCGGTCGGTCGGTCGGTCGGTCGGTCGGTCGGTCGGTCGGTCGGTCGGTCGGTCGGTCGGTCGGTCGGTCGGTCGGTCGGTCGGTCGGTCGGTCGGTCGGTCGGTCGGTCGGTCGGTCGGTCGGTCGGTCGGTCGGTCGGTCGGTCGGTCGGTCGGTCGGTCGGTCGGTCGGTCGGTCGGTCGGTCGGTCGGTCGGTCGGTCGGTCGGTCGGTCGGTCGGTCGGTCGGTCGGTCGGTCGGTCGGTCGGTCGGTCGGTCGGTCGGTCGGTCGGTCGGTCGGTCGGTCGGTCGGTCGGTCGGTCGGTCGGTCGGTCGGTCGGTCGGTCGGTCGGTCGGTCGGTCGGTCGGTCGGTCGGTCGGTCGGTCGGTCGGTCGGTCGGTCGGTCGGTCGGTCGGTCGGTCGGTCGGTCGGTCGGTCGGTCGGTCGGTCGGTCGGTCGGTCGGTCGGTCGGTCGGTCGGTCGGTCGGTCGGTCGGTCGGTCGGTCGGTTCATGGGAAGGGAAAGGCGCAGTATCTGTCACACTTGCTCTGTGGACACCTGAACCGCGCCATAAGGGAAGGGATGAAGGTGGGAGTGAAAGTGGATAGAGAGAAAGGGGGGCCGTAGTGGAGGGCTACAGAGTAATTTAGACCACCTGGGGATCTTTAACGTGCGCTGACATCGCACAGCCCACGGACGCCACTTCGTTTCGCCTCCATCGAAATGCAGCCGCCGATGCCGGGATTCGATTCCGGGAACTCCGGCACAGTAGTCGGGCGTCTTACCACTGCACCACCCCGGCGTTCGCTAACTGCGTATTTATTGTGTCTGTTGTTTCTGCGTTTGATTGGCGTCAAACGCTCGTGTCTGTGATTTTCCACCTCAGGTAGGATATGAAGAAATTGTCTCAAAGAAGCGGCAATTACGGCCCGGCGCCTCCAAATGTTAAGACCTCATTTCCCAGCACTCATGCCGGCCTCACGATTCAGTGTTATCAATGAGCTCATTCGTTTTCCGACTAAACTCAACTACAATGCTTTGTTTTCAGTAATAATAATAGTTGGTTCACTAGAAAGGAAAGGCACAGTATCTGTCGCACTTGTTCTGTGAACACCTGAACAGCGCCGTAAGTGAAGGGAGGAAGGTGGAAGCAAAAGCGAAAGCGGGAAGAGAGAAAGGGGTGCGGGTCATGGAGAGCTTCGGAGTAATTTCGACCATCTGGGCACACTACCGATCGCACTGCACACTTTGTCTTCAGGCTGTACGTCTTTTTCGGGAAAATAAACAGAGGCATTGGCGCCTTAATCTGCGTTAACTTTCGGACGGACATCAGCTTTTTCACCTCTCTTTCACCTGTATGTATGTATGTATGTTTTAGGAGAATTGACCGTGGTATTGACCGTGTTTTGACCGGGAATTGACCGTGTTTTCCTTATTAGGTCTCACCCAGCCATTTCAGTCATCTTGTAAAATTGAGGTAGAAGGTAGTACGTGCCGCCTTTTTTTTTTTTCACGACAAACTGGAGTGTGTGGTGCCGAAATTAGATTCTCTGGTTGTTTTCGTTCCTTTAACGTTTACTTTTATTGTTCTAATTTCGGTATTGCTTGCATATATCTATTATTATTTTATTTTTGTGTTATAGCGCGCCAGACACGTGGTGGTAGCCAAACGAGTTTGAGACTCCTGATATAAGGAGTCGAAAAGAATCAGCTGTGTACTAAGTAACGCTGCGACATAAAGTGATTGTGTCCACTGCAAGTAGCTTATTACTGTAACAACTTATGAGCATGTATAATATATATATTTTCCTTGTGTTATATATACCTAATACAGCATTTTATGCATTTAACAATTTGATTTTCGTGGCCCTTAGTCAATTTTAATTACACGCTGTGCTACCGAAAGTCATTCAATTTACAACGCCTCATGCATACGCATTCAAGAAGCTGCCTTGGAGATAAGAAGGCACCGAAGCTGAAGTCATCCACTAAAAAGAAAAGCAGGGACAAAAAATGGGCCGTCATCATATGCCTGTTGATCTAGTTCTTGAAAAAGCTTTCATAACCATTTTTTTCGTGTAATTGATGTCCTTTATTGACTCTAAATATTGTATGTTTTGCTTTTACGTGCGTGCGTATTTCCTGTCGCTATAGTTGAAACGCTGTGAAATGAGAATTTTCACGCTTTTTTATCTGATCATTTTTGCGCTGCTACACGTGTCTGGGTTCAAGACGATGGCCGCCTCCAAATTGCGGTTGACATCGCCGTCCGACGCTCGGGCCTGACAAGAAATGAACTGCGTCTCACGTGTCGCATATTTCTCTCTTGTCGCGTCCTGCTAGCTCTTCTCTCGTTTCCACGAGCGCCGTGGAGAAAAGATGCTTAAATCTGATCGATATTTTGCTCGTGTGCCCCTTGACCTACCAAATGAGTCCACAGGAACACGATGAATAGGTTGCTTCCGGTGCTGTTCACTCAAGTTGAGCAGCAGAGACAGCGGGCATGTGGCCGCTGCTTGTTACCGTTCTAGGAAAAGTGCGTATTGAGCGCCTAATTATACCAAGAGGCTTAGGCAAGGGCCCAGATTCTGGGCCTCTAATCGGCTCTCTGTGGTTTCTGTTCGTGCACTGCGTCTTTATCGTACCCCCTTTTTATGTATTTGACTGGCGCAAAACGTACTTTCCCACGCGTTGAGAATTGACATGAAGCAGGGGTCTCAAATACGCGACTCGCGACAGAATGTGACCCACCGGCTACAAAAAATGAAAGCCTGTTTTCCCAAAAGAAATGCTGACTCCGAGAGTCAATGCTACCACGTGACTCATTTTTCAACTAAAAAGCTTCATCTTCTTGCGGTATGCCTTATTCGTGGAAATAAAAAGAGGCATTGGCGCCTGAATATGCGTTAACTTCTCAATGACAGCAGCGGTCTTCAAGATCGAGGTGACACACATTTCCTCTCTTTCAACTTCACGCATGCACTCTGCATGAGGAGTGAATGAGGTATTAAGCGTTGTTCCCGTTCTTCAGCTGTCTTCCAGCCATCTTGATGTGAATACCTTCTGACCTTCTTCTGCCTTGATATACTGTACGTAAAAGCAATACGTGCCACTTCTTTTTTTTTTTTAAAGAATAGGAGTTTTTGGTCAGCAAATGAGATGTTCTAGTTGTTTTTACATCGCCATTTTTTACTTTTGGTTTTTTATTTTGGCATTGTTGATTTATTTTTTGTTCGTTTTCGTTTGCCAGCTCGCGATTCCAACATACATGATTTTCTTATTGTGGCCCGCACAGCAAAACGAGTTTGAGGCCACTCAAAGAAAGAGTTAAAACAATAATCTGCATTGCCAAGTAAATCATTGCTGTAAAAATAATGTCCATGTAGAATCTACAATTTTGTTTGTTTTATTAATACCTTATACAACATTCAATGCATTTTGCAATCTTGTTCTTCAGGGCCTTTGCCAATCCTAATTACAAGCTGTGCTGCCGAGAGTCATCCATGTTGCAACATCTCTTATGTGCATCCAAAGAGCAGTCTTGGACATATGGCGATACCGAAGCAGAAGCCATCCACCTAAAACATAAGAAAATTGAACGGGCAGTCATATATTCCTGCTAATATACAACTTGAGAAAGCTCTCTTATCCATCAGCGTTTCCACAAACTCTGATTCTTGTTAGAGAAACGTAAGGTCTCAAATAAATTCAACGATGAATAATTTCTAACCAATGTAAAGTATTTTCGGCCCTCCTGAACAAGAAAACAAACTATCCGATCTGCGCGAGTTCCAGAGGTCGTTCTGGCAAAAAATGAAAAGTTTAAAAGTGCCCGCACAAATTTTGTTTCCGCAATAATTTCTCTGTTACCTGCAGCTGACATGTTGTATGTACATTTTTGGTTTTAAATAAAGTATGTTTCCTATCTTTCTATTTCCCTGACTCTAATTTGTTTTACATTTTGGCGAAGAATTGAGAGCGCGCGACTTGCGTGTACCATTCTTCTGTACCTGCTAAATAAGTACTTTTTTTTTTCGTTGAAGCCCACAGGCTGCAGTTAGCACATATGCATTGCCTGATCTCAGATCAGGATGGTGACCGACCCCCTAGGCTAAGAAATGCCTTGTGAACCCTGTCTTTCTTTAAGGACACTAATTGTTAATTTTGATGATTATACAAAATGAGATAAGAATACAGATTGGTGTAGAGAGGGTATCAACCACAACCCATGGATGTCCCGTGTGATGATCTAAGTTCAAAGAGATCTTTCCATCAGTTATAAGTAGGTAGCGGGTTTGGATACCATGCAGCCGTTAGTACGCTGAATTTCTCTCAATGCTTAAATATAAAGGCTTACAGTAAGAACACTGCTTACGCTTCTCATTTAAGATGTTTTCAGCTAACTATCGGTAAATATGCTCAAAATGTAATAATGTAAAGGTTAATATACTTTTGCTGTTGAAGGTTACCTGTTGCATTAAATGTTGGCGCGTTACCTACGAGTACCGTGAGCTATACAATCTTCACGTGGTAACCTTTAATAAGGCATACGTTCTTTAGGATTTGTACGCTTGTGTCCCTCTAATGTGCAGGTTACACTTAATGTTTCGATATGTAAACTGTATATTACAAGTAAAAGGCAATTTATAGGTCAAGCAGAAGCTTCTATTTCAAGGTTAGCCTTCAACGTCCAAGAGTGTAACCGTTAATAGAAGTATATACATTTTTTAGCTTTTGTGTATGTCATTCTAAAGATATCGGAAAACCTCCTAAATTAGGTGTCTACGCAGCGTCCGTAATGCGGCCTCTAAATTTACGCCCTGAAAGAAATTAAGCACACTATAAAGCAACTGATGCTGTCACAATCATTGTAATGCCTCCATGTACCTTAGCGAATCTGCTTGCTTTAGGGCTTTCTTTTTTCAGCCTTCAAGGGCCTTCGTTTTTACTAAGGTGGTAGCTCGTCACAGTATGCACGGCAATCAGAGCGGGAAACCGGAGGCAACAGCAAACGACGCATTGTTCGGCGTCGCCGTTTTATAGATGTGCTGTGTGTCTCCTCATATGTTGGTATTTGTTGGATGATTGGATTTTGATGCTGGCTGTAATGAGTTTGAAAGCCAAAAGGCGCTATTTGAGTGCACATATCATCGTGCGCCGGCTACTGCTGCTCCTCGAGTTGGTAATCACTGTCACGAGTCAATACACGGTACGAGAATGGAATGCGTGAAACAATACGACGGTGCCAAGGCAATGTTTTGCTCTTTCAGGCCACATTTAAAGTGAATTGTAGATGGCAACCTACCACGGCCGTCACCGCCATTATTATAGTCTTGCAGATATGTTGAAACAATTTCGCATTCCAGCTTGCGAGTAACGCTTGCGTTTTATCACGAAAATATGTTTTCTTGATAGCATCACTTAAGCCGAGGTTGCATACTGTTTTCGATAACCTTGGGTCATAAAATAACCCTTAGCTATTTGTATTCCCGTGAAGGTGTATTTTAAACCTCATAAATGAACACTGTACATGAGGCAGCCTAAGCCCAGAAATCGAATCTGAATGACGCTGAAACGTGATGAGACGTGACCTTCGATGCCGATGTCGCTTTTCTTTTACCTAAATCGCAGGATGATATGAAATCACTTTTGTGTAGGAGGTTCACTCTTTGAGTGTTCCGCGTGTCATTTTCGCGGGCAGAGAACGGGTAACCTATGTACTGGGTGCTTATGAAATTTTTCGATGACTTGTATCCACCCTTTCGATAAGTGAACATGCGAAATGTGGCATTATAAAGACAAACGTGGCAGTTGGGAAGCTGCAGGTGGTGGTCAGCATCTACCACTTTTATGCGGCAGCATTTTACACTACGGTCCACGTGAAGGCAGTCAAACGTGAAAATAGGCGGGCGTTCCGAGAACTGATTTCTCACACCATCTAGCTCTCACGCTCTCCTGAGTGACAAGCGCATTTCTGGCCGCCAGCCTTAGTGGGATTCAGTACCAAATACTTGTAGTCCGAGTCATTGAGGAGACCTTACACACACTTAACGACGCTCGTGAAACGCAACAGGCCGCACATGTCTTGGACACGCACACCACTTGTCACTGCACAAACATCGCCACAATTACAAATTAATCTGTACTCTCGCATTCCAGCACAAACGCAGAAACACGCACACGATGCACTTCCCCAGGCAAACATCAAAGTAACGAATACACATGGGGTACTCGCGCACTTGAGGAGACCATGCACACTCGTAGAACGCCACATACCGCATATGTCTTGGACACTGAACACGCATGCCGGCACAAACGCGGAAACACTCACGCGAGGCGCTTCAGCACAAAAAGCTCAAAGTGCACTGACACATGTTTCAGCACAAGCGCATATGGACGTGTGATACTCGCTCACTTCACAGCACACGCAAATGTCACAGGCAGGAATATATTCTCATTTTACTAAAAATTCGAACAGGGCCTTCATCATTCACCAGTTATCAAGTTTTGTGCCCTGGCACCTAGAGTTTTTTCCACAGAGAGAGGGCGGCTGTCCAACTGTTTGAGAGTATTTTTCAATGCCCTCCTCGCGTCACTATAGTTAGGACACTCACAAATAATATGAAAAATTGTCTCTGGATTGTTGCAGTTCACGCAATTCGGGCTTGCTTCAGCTTCGACCTTTGGAGATAGCCTTTGGTGTATGCGACTCCAAGCCGTAACCGATGAAGCAGAGTTCCTTGACGTCGCATAACTTTAGGTTGTACGTGAAGTCACGAGGCTACTTATAACCGAGAGATGCGGCCCTGCTGATGGCTTGCATTGTCCCAGTGTAGATGCAAAACAGACTGCATTGAATGAGCCAGTAAGGCTGCGGCGTTACTCCTTGAGAAAGAGAGGTGTATGGAAGGCTGGTGTTTATGAGCCAGCTTGGCTTCTGCATAAGCGCTTTCATTTCCTGTGACACCGCAATGACTGGGGATACATTGAAACCTCACTGTACTATGACATCATCACCCGTCATCCAAACCCTAACTCTATTTTACTTCCTCTTCCCCCCTCCCCAGTGCGTAGTAGCAGGCCAGGGTCTCTTTACCGCCGGCTGACCTCTCCACCTTTCTTCTCAATAATTTACTCTCTCTCTCTCTCTCTCAGTATCAAATACTCGCAAAAGCGCATTAACAGACTAAGAAACTTACCAGCGCAACATCTGCAGATGACGATGTCCGCTTGCGCTTGTACAGTAGCTCAGTGCTATTTACACGCTGTATTAAATATTGATGCTCATTGTAGACACTTGTCATCTGCCACAATTTTTCATGGCCACTGCCGAAGCTGCGATCTTCACCCTTTCCTCATTTGTCACTCTCAACAGCCTCTGCAAATTGTCCTTTCAGAGTGACAACTATTCACGCTGCATGTTCCCTTATGGGCTTCGGAATGTGCCACCTATGCAGATACCCTTCTGCGACGTGGTTGCAGTCGTCTTTAATAGCACTGCGTACCGTTCGCCACTGAAGATGTATATTTTGCCAATCTGTAATCCCCCTGCTATAACGCCTTCGGCCAATGCGAGGTAACTCTTGAATAAAGAATAAAGGAGGTAGGCATGTCAAAAAAGAGCAATTTCTTCGTCAAAATTGAGTTTGATGCTTCCATATTGTTCCAATAAGCTTCATATTTCAAAAGTATGACAGCCAGAAATGATGGGGAGATGCTTAAAAAATTGAGAAAAACATTTGTGGCAGCTATAGACGGTGCAGATCCGCCCCATCATGTCGTTGCCCGCAATCGCACTTCTACAGGTAGGTATACATTCGCTTTCGTTTTCTCCCAGAGACTGTCTCCGCGGCTTAAATTCCCAGAAATTATATTAAAGCCGTTTCCAGCATCAAAACCGAGCTCTCCTACTAGACCTTTTCATAATCATGAGTCGACTTTTTCTCAACTGCTTATTTTGGACCAAATATACCTTTTACAAAAAGCGTATAATATCACATAATATATAATATTACGTATCGCCTCCATCGCGCAGAAGCGGCGCACACGAACCTACTTCAAAAACTAAGCAGACATTTTTCGAGCGCACGTTACCGTCCCCCATCTACCTTTAAACCCACGCAAATTTTGCAGTATTGTTTACATGGAAAGTTATTGTGCTTTGCTGAATGATGTACTTCAACTGTCTTTTGTTCTAAATGTTTCGCCCACAGTTCTCATCACTTCGCAGTGTATTTATCCTTCTATGGTTTGTGTAATTGATGACTAGAATGTGCAAATTAACACGTGAAATTAAGCTCTATCCCTCCGAGGCAATGACGACAATAATGTAAATATTGTGAGCACTGTGTGGCGCTTCATCTTCCACACTGCTGAACGTGCTGCTTCATCTTCATCCTGCTCCCTCTTGTAGATACCCATCGTCATCGCGGAGTGTGTTTGGCTGCAGTGTGCGACCAAGGCTTCAGGTCTGTAATAAAGCCTGATTCCCCAAGTCCGACCTTCGCGTTACCTTACACGTGGTGGAGGTGCGCCTTGATTTCCCCGCTGCTTCGTCACCTGCATCCACCTGGAGCTTCGTTCTGGCCGCCGTTTGACCCCGACCACCATCGTCATGACACAAGAGGGCCACTCCGCTATTCCGGCTGCTACCAACTCAACTCCAGCTCCCCTTGCCACTTGG
Organism: Amblyomma maculatum; assembly: GCF_055883805.1. NCBI lineage: Eukaryota > Metazoa > Arthropoda > Arachnida > Ixodida > Ixodidae > Amblyomma > Amblyomma maculatum. The sequence goes on along the minus strand of NC_139349.1, from coordinate 17,024,641 downwards.
ACTGTCAGTAGCCGTCAGCGCGACCCGCAGATGTTCGCCGGTCTCCGCGGCGACGACGCTGATGACTGGCTCGACAGCTACGACCGGGTCAGTGCTTTCAACCGATGGGACGATTCTCTTAAATTAATTAATGTGTCCTTTTATTTGACGGATGTGGCCAAAACGTGGTTTCTAAATCATGAGTCGACGATTCCGGACTGGGCTACCTTTAAACAAAAGTTACGCCAGATTTTCTGCGCTCCTACTGTTCGCACGGAGTCCGCCAAGAAGAAGCTAGAAGCCCGACTTCAGCGGCCTAATGAGACCTACACCTCTTATATAGAAGATGTACTTTCACTTTGTCGGCGCATCAATGACACAATGCCAGAGGCCGAGCGGGTTCGGCACGTCCTTAAAGGTATTGGGCCACTCGCCTACAACGCCCTGGCCGTGCAGAACCCTACCACAATCGATGCCATCATATCCACTTGTCAACGCCTTGACGAACTACAGTCAATACGCCTGCAGCCTGATCCCACTTCATTTGGTTTCACTGCCGAAGCTGACCTCCGTGTGCTTATTCGCGAATTAATTCGTGAAGAGCTCTCGGCTCAAGGTAATTTGTGCCGCCCTGCATCTGAGCCACATAATTCAAGTGCCGGCCTGCGTAGCATTGTTAAAGAAGAGCTGGCCTCAATGACCTATTCCCCGCCAACATCGGTCGCTCCTACCATTTGTCAGGTGCCAACCTACGCCCAGATCACGTCCTTGCCGCCCGCAGTTGGAGCGCCTACGCCACCGGCGCCTACCACTGCTCATGTCGCTGCATTGGCACCACCTGCCGCAGCGCCGACATACTACCCCAACTGGCGCCCAGCCCGCCCTGTGTGTTATTACTGCGGGTACCGAGGCCATATTTCCCGCTTCTGTCGTCGCAGGCTCCAGAATGAACGCCGCGGCTACGAATCATTTGAAGCAGACTACCCTCCTCGCTTTTCCGGCTCTAACCACCGTTCATTCCCCGATTATCCCCGACGTTCATCACCCCCGCCAGAAAGCCCCGCTCCGCCTGCTGGTTACAGGCCTTCAAGACGCCGTTCTCTTTCGCCTTTTCGCCGCTCAGCCTCGCCTCTCCGTCAAGCTTCTCTGACGACCCCCCGCCTGTCGGAAAACTGACCACTGCAGTTTTAGGAGGGAAAACTGCACTCTTCGGCCATCCCAAAAATCCTCCGGAACGTCCCTGGAATATTATTTTAGTGCGGGTTGAAGGATTATCTGTTGAAGCTTTGGTTGACACGGGCGCCGCTGTTTCTGTGATACACACTGACTTGTGCTCCCGCTTGCGAAAAGTGAAAACGCCTTATGATGGACCTGAACTCCGTGGAGCTAATGGTGCAATAATTCGGCCTTCTGCTAAGTGTACTGTGCGAGTTTTTGTTGACAGTGTCCGCCACCATGTACAATTTGCCGTGATGTCACCGTGCGCTCACCCAATTATTTTAGGCTGGGATTTTCTGTCTGCCGCATCAGCCAGCATTTCGTGTCGCGACAGGATCATTTACATGAACGAGAGCGATCCGTCTTCTGAACATCCCGAGCCCCGTTATCGCCTGCTTGCCGCTACTAACTCAGTGTTGCCCCCTGGATGCGAACAACTTGTCGCGCTTACTTCTGCTGACATTGATAACGAAGATGTGCTAATCGTGCCTTCTGATCGCCATCTGACCCGCGGAATCGCGCTACCACCAAGTCTTGTTCGGTTTGAGCATGGCACAGCGCTTGTCGCTGCTTCGAACACTTCCCCAGAGCCCATTGTGCTGACTAAAGGGACATGTTTTCCTTGTGCCCTGGACATTCACCCGGTGTCCCTCACCACCCTTACCGCCCCCTCTTCCTCACCAGCAGCTTCTTCCGATGCTTCTCTCTGTGTTCTCTTTGGCACCATCAATCCTGACCTTCCTGCGACTCACCGCCAAGCTTTGCAGGAATTACTTCGAAAACACCAAGCCTCCTTTGGTGTCACTTCTCCGACCTTGGGCCGAACGTCTTCTGCACAGCACCGCATTATTACAGAAGGTACTTCTATTGTTAGCCGCCGCCCTTACCGTGTTTCCTTATCAGAACGTAAAATCATAGAAGATAATGTGAATGATATGCTCCGGCGAGACATTATTCGGCCATCAGCTAGCCCCTGGTCATCTCCGGTCGTCTTGGTCAAAAAAAAGGATGGGTCCGTGCGTTTTTCCGCCATTTCACGATCGTTACCGATCACCACGCTCTGTGCTGGTTATCAACCCTCAAAAATTTGACTGGACGCCTGGGCCGTTGGATTCTGCGTTTGCAGGAGTACCACTTTGATGTCATATTCAAATCGGGACGCAAACATCGAGATGCCGATGCTCTTTCCCGCTGCCCGCTATCAGAATCGCCACCTAGTGCTTCCTCGAGCCTTCCTGCGTGCACCCTCGACGTCCCAATGTCGTCCAGAGCCCCAACCTTAACCTGTGCTACTCTTGCCGCTGCTCCAGATCGCTACGCCATTATTTCAAACCAGCGAGCAGATCCCTACTGTATTTCCCTAATCAACCTTCTCACCGGTGCTTCTCACCCTCCTACCGCTAGGATGCGCAGGCAACTCCAAAAGTTCAAACTTGACAACGGCGTGCTCTCCCGTTATATTTATTGCTCCGAAGGCACCCGTTGGGTCCCCGTTATTCCGAGAGCGCTTCGCACCCGTATCCTGGCGGCTTTCCACGATGATGCTACAGCCGGTCACTTAGGCTTTCATAAAACTTACCACCGCGTGAAAGCCCGTTTCTTCTGGCCAGGCCTCGCCTCAAGTGTGGCAAAATACGTCGCCTCTTGTCTGCCATGTCAGCGCCGCAAACGGCCCACTTCTCCTCCTGCTGGCCTACTACAGCCGCTACCTTGCCCTGCTACTCCGTTTGCCGTTGTTGGCATAGACTTATACGGGCCACTTCCATTGTCCGCACGAGGTAATCGCTGGATCGTCACCGCCGTCGACCACCTAACACGCTACGCTGAGACCGCTTCCCTGCCTAATGGCTCAGCACATGAGGTCGCGACCTTCTTTTTGGAATCGCTCGTACTGCGCCATGGGGCCCCTCAAGTGCTTCTCAGCGATCGTGGTCGGACATTTCTGTCGAAGATTGTAGCCGAAGTTATTGAAGCCTCAACCACACATCACAAATTGACCTCCAGCTATCACCCGCAGACCAATGGGTTGACTGAGCGGTTCCACCGCACGCTTTCTGACATGTTGTCTATGTATGTCGACCAGGACCACCGAAACTGGGACGTAATACTTCCTTTTGTTACGTTCGCCTACAATACGGCTGTACAGCGGACCACAGGTTACACCCCGTTTTTCCTCGTTTACGGCCGTTCTCCCGCTACCTTTCTTGACGCCTCTTTTCTTTCTACACATGCCAGTTCCTCATCCTCTCTTCCTGACCAGTTCCTTTCCCGAGTGGCCAAATCACGCCGGCTTGCTCGCGTCAACACGGAAGCTAGCCAGGAAGACCGCAAGTACCGCTATGATGCAACCCATCGCCAAGTTTCGTTCCGTCCCGGCGACGAGGTGTTACTTTGGACCCCATTACGCACTCCTGGCCTTTGTGACAAGTTACAGCACCGTTACATTGGTCCTTACACAGTTCTTGCAAAAACCTCCCCGGTCAACTATCGCGTCTCCCCTGTTTACCCTCCTCCGGACTGTCGTTACCGTGGCACTGAAGTTGTCCACGTTTCACGTATGAAACCTTTTGTTCGGCGCATTCCTGCGGACTAATTGCGGCCAGGCTGGCCACTTGAACTGCGCGGGCGAAATAGTGTGAGCACTGTGTGGCGCTTCATCTTCCACACTGCTGAACGTGCTGCTTCATCTTCATCCTGCTCCCTCTTGTAGATACCCATCGTCATCGCGGAGTGTGTTTGGCTGCAGTGTGCGACCAAGGCTTCAGGTCTGTAATAAAGCCTGATTCCCCAAGTCCGACCTTCGCGTTACCTTACAATATCTTTAAAATGCTATTATATTATTATTGTACCGCAGTGATTTGCATGTGCTGAACTCCCGGAGGACTAGAACACGGGAAGGAGAGGGGGCGGGGGGGAGGGGTTTCGTTTTTCAAATAAGGTTATGCTGAGACTCCTACAAATCGCACACCTATATCCTTAACAAGCATCCCTTGCAGACTATTAAAGCATGTCATATCTACGGCCATAATATGCGACTTTTCTTACAGCAATGTTTTTGTACTCAGCAATGCGAGTTTAGGAATCCACATTCATGCAAAACTCAGCTTTAGTCTTCACAAATGGTTCGTTTCTGCTTTTGATTTTATATTCATTTTCGACTGCATTGGCTTTGTCTTCGCCGAGACATTTGGCACCGTTTGTCGTAAAATATAGCTTCTGAAAGTAAGGAAACCTAAACTCAATATTATTATCTTAAAATAGATAGAATGCGCCTCGTGTAACCACACACAATATCTACTTGCTAAACACCATTGGCTTTATTCTTGTGTTGTAAGCTCTGGCATTCCTCAGTGATCAGTGCTATGGACCTTTCTCTTTCTTAGGCACATTAAAGACTTACCTGATAGCTTATATTTTTCTATAATATTTTCGCCGACGATTGCATAATTGGCCATCACATGACAAGCACTGCAGACCACCTTGCTCTTCAGTCTGACGTCAATAAGATTTGCTCTCAGTGTAATAGTTTTACAATCAAGTTTAACGTTACTAAATGCATGATCAGGAGTTTCCCGTCATACATCTGTTGAATTTCATTGCGATTACTGGCTTAGTGTGTCTCCATTAACCCCAGTTTTCTGTTGTTGTTTTTTCTCTCGCAACCTTTTCTGGCAAGCACACGTGGGCTACATAACAAGTAACGCAAACCGAACGCTTGGATACTTACGACGCTTATTTTCAGTTGTGCCCACTAACTTTAAACTTCTGCTATACAAAACACTGGTCAGACCAACACTCGAATATGCTTCAACAGACATAGTTCTAGCGCTTTAGACAGGGACGAAGGGAGAACACAGACACCACAAACGCTGGTATGATGTCTGTTGGGAGAAGGCAGAGCACTGACACCACACTAGCATTCATGACGTCTGTGTTCTCCCTTCGTCCCTGTCTAAAGCCCTAGAACTATGTCTGTTGAATGTAAACACCAACTCGCCCAATTTTCTGCGTTAAACTCAAATATGAATCATCAGTATGGGACGCACACCTTGATTCGCTAAAGGAATAGATTGAATCTATCCAAAGTCGTGCTGTTTCATTCTTTCTAACTATGCCATAATTGCAAGTGCAAATCTAACTAAGTGAAATTTAGACGAACCAGATCTTTCAGTCATAGAATTTCGCTAATGGGTCTTATCCACCAATTCTACCATTAAATACTCATCTGAAAGATCCAGTATTTGTGCCTACATCATAAACTAATTCTCACAGCGATGTAGGCAGTGTAGAGCAGCCCGCGGTGGACTCAATGCGGGTGTTGCAATGGGGGCCTATGTAGACCTGAAGTTGCCACCGATAAAGGCCCGACCCACTTGACATTTATGCAGGCAGCCATCATGGAGCTGCCCACGTTCCTACCGCATTCCAAAAGTTGCACGTCCCGCCAACTTCCTCCGATGCTCATACTTCGGGAAGATTTAGGCAGCCGCTCTAGATGAAGGTTCATTGTTCGTCTCGGTCAGCCCCTCAAATAATGGCACAGAACCGATGCGGGTTCTACAGCGGCAAGCCGACATTTGGTTTGCCCACATTTTTCAAATAGGGTTCTGATGCAGATAATTTATAGGCAACCGTAGTCCGAGTTCTCGCGCTGAACATTGAGGGTCATAATTAAGTAATTATAATTTACATGTTCCTAACCAGCTACAACACGAAATTTCGCAATAACTTCGAATTATTAATCTAGCCTAAATAACTTCATATTCCAGTTTGCTTAGGTGGTGAAGTTGTGTGGTTAGAGCGGTAATATTGTGCGCAGAGTTGGTTGCATGCTATTCAGGGCGACCACTTAAGGAGAAACAGTTAGCAATGTGTATGTTAGTCTTTTTTGCGCAATATAATCGAGCTTGAGAACTAAATCACCAAATAACCTATAATGGTAACTTAGTACAACATCGGCTGCAAACAAAGGATGGAAATGATGTGTGACAATAGTATGCGGACACCGGTATGTTCAGCCCCGCTACGACCAATCGGAGCATCAGCGGCAGTGATTCGGCAGCCCCATTTGGGCTAGCGTTATTTTTCGCGACATTCGTATCCCTTCAGTAGCTCTCTCGCTGCCATCCAGAACATCTCACCCATTCGGTGTATAGGAAACGTTATGATTAAGTCTTTTTTGTTTATCGCTGCTTGATTTTTTATTTGTTGCATTTCTTCATTGCTTCAGAAGTGTGCGTTGTTGGGCGAGTCGGTCAGGCATGTCTTCCAGGTATACCGCGCACATAAAAACAAGGGCGTGAAGGTACACACACAAGCGTTGCGTATACCTTCATTGCTTCGACTGAGATTTTAATTTTTACTTTCTGGCTCCCGGTTCGCGAGGCAAACATTTCCTCAATGCGGTCCCCATAGCAATATTATTGGAGACCTTTGAACTTAAGGTACTTTCGTAGCTATTAGGACAATAATGATAGCAGCTGGTACCTAAACAGAGCACGAGAACGGCAGCTATGCTGCACAAGCGCTATACGAACGATGAACCAGGTTTTACAATATTCGTTGAAAGCAATTCGTAAACAAAATAAGCCGAGTTTCTATGATGCCCAAAAAATTTATAGAATGTTTGTTTTAATATATGTTAGGAAATTATCGCGAAAAATTTGACGAGGGACTAAGAGAGGAGACTGATATCCTCTCTTCGTTGATGTCATGCTTTTGCGCTGACTTCCCAAAAAGTACCGCTAACCAGCCCGGCATCACCCCCCTCTTAAATTATGTTGCCACCCATATATTGTGCTAGGAACGAACGACTTTCGTTAGTTAAATACCATGATAGCAAGAGTGGCAGTTCCAGCGAAAAGAGTTTTCCCGTTAGTCTCTCCAAAACAGCAGCAGTCAAGAGTTTCCACTGAAGGCGCGTCAGTGAAGTTCGCATGTCCGCTTCCAAGCGGAGATCTTGGCCTCGTATGCAGCGGCATCCCATGGATGGACGAATGATCAACCAGATAGGCATTTTCAGCCCTCAGCTTGGATGACCCCTGCGATGGAAAGAGTGCAGTGGTGCACTGCGCTTTGTGGCTGTCTCTCGGCTGTCTCTCGGAAAATGCTAGACAACGTCGATGGCTATTGAGTGCCAGTGAGAGCGTTACGAGGGCACCGGTAAGCCGTGTTGGTCACTACTTAGTCTCGGTGCCCAAAATAGCCTCCCACTGAGATGCAAATTACTGCGTTCTTGGTCGGGTGGAGCATACGCGCGCTTTCAGTGGACGTGCGGCAACCCCGTGCGTTCGACGGGCTGCCGTTGCCTGCTGTGTATAAAGCTTGAGCGTGGGAAAAACAAAGAAGACAATACCCATTTGCAGAAATTCTTCAGCGGAACCAGGGTGACAAGGCGTGATCACGCTTGTAGTCGATACTCAAGCGTAGGAACGAACTCTGAAACATCCAAGAGGTGACTGCTTCCAAGCTGGGTGGCTTATGTTTCTTGGTTGAATTTTTGTTTCACTTAGACACAGTGTTCTTCAGACTGGTTCTTAGAATAGACGCTTCTCTTTTGTTCGGAGCTCTCAGGAAGCTGAGCAGCCTTACCAAATAAGAGAGTAAGCAAGAGTCGGTGAAACTCTGTAGAAGGAAAGTTCCTTTTCCTGGCGTTCATGTTTTAAAAGAATACATCATCGACGACGACAGAGGTGACCTTTTTTAACGAAGCTTGAACGCGACGCCAAAGCCGATGCTTTCAATGAAAACCGCCGACGGTGCTGCTAACATCGCCCAGAATAGGTTCCGAGGTGGCCGATCGTTAGTGCGGTCAAAAACTGCCCTTCGACAACTACTTATTCATGCCATTGAGAACTTCAGCGCTGATGGAGCACAGATAAAAACTGCCACACTGCGGAGGCTAAAGTGAGGAATCTTCCTCCTGCCTTTGCAAATGTTCGATGATTCCGTTTTCTGCGCGCGATGCTACGGTCACAAGGTACACAGAATATAGAGCCGGGTCAATTGGCCTAAATGAAATTAGTCAAGCGGAAAACGCCCACAGTGAGCCCTCCGCCACTAGGGCGAAAACTCGATGGCCGCCATAAGGCTAGCAGTTACTTTCCAGCGTAGATAGTCTACGCTCTTACATGCCCGCTGCAGTATACCCGTAAAGACGCACTTCGCAATTAATGTTTACACATAAGCTTTGAAAATTCCTGCATGTATTGTAGGCAGCCTATTACAGCTGAATGTGACAGGCAGTGGGGCACATCTAAGAAAACTGTTTTCGCGATTTACTTTCCTAATTTAAACATAATAAAAGCATCTCGCTTGATAAATTGCATGAAGTGGGGATTATAAACAAACGATATAAAGAAAAAAAAAAAGGCGGCCAGCTGCCTGCCTCTCAATCATTGGGCGAGGTAGATGTGCTGATTCTATGAAACTCAAAAATGCAGGGTATATTTGTAGAAGTTTTTTTTTTTGTTTGTTTGTTTTGGCCCTTCGTAGGCGTGCCGCACCTCTTCTGAGCTTCGTTGTCATGCAGGAAAAAGGAAAACTGAATCAGCCGTACATTTTAATAAAGTTATTGAAGGACTTTCCCCAGTAATGGCGCAAAAAAAAAAAGAAAAAGAAAGGAACGTGGAGCCTCTTAAAATTCCTCAAATGCGAATGCGGTTGCAAATGTGTCACTTGAACGATTGGATTCGCATTTCACTGCCATTGTTTACAAATTTTTTCAAAGTGATTTTTTTTTTTTTTCTAGCCTGCTCTCAAGTTTCGGAGGGTCAATCCGGAGCAGCCGGACTGACCCTTATAGAAGGTAATGAATTACGCTCATAGCAGGTAATGCATCCAACCCAGCTACTCTTCGCTCTTTTTCAGTTTTGAATTTTAGCACAGCGCTGATGGGATCATGCGACTTTGCTGCTACATGCTTCTGTCATTATAGTTCCACAAACTAGCCTTTGTTCTTGTCAATTTCACTATGGGGGTCACCCTCGTACGAGAAATACATTCATTCTCACTTAAAGAACATATTTCTTGGCGATGTGGAAAGTTTTAGATATTTCGCTAGAATTAGATGTATCAGATGCGAAAACGCCGTTATGTTCAGACAAAGTCACTGGCAGGTGGCATACATGGACAGGCACTGATTGATCGGCGGGTTATTCGACCTCACGAGACCATATGGCATGTCTGAGCTCCATGGTGATGCCAACTTGGGCGGGTAGATGTCATGAGAGCTACACTGTATATTTCTTTCTTTCTTTCTTTCTTTCTTTCTTTCTTTCTTTCTTTCTTTCTTTCTTTCTTTCTTTCTTTCTTTCTTTCTTTCTTTCTTTCTTTCTTTCTTTCTTTCTTTCTTTCTTTCTTTCTTTCTTTCTTTCTTTTCTGTTCATTTGTCTCTTTCTTCTACATTCTTTCCTTCTTTCTTTTTGTCTTTCTATATTTGTGGCAATTGCGTACATTTACATCGAGAAGCATAACGAAAGGACTGAAGAGAGCCTGACGTGGCTATGTCACCCTGGCAGCATTAACAGCAAACGCAATTTTTAGCATAAAAATAAACATTGCTTTGATACAATACAGCTCATGAAAATCTGGCTAGCTTTCTTCACTGCCTTGATGCGCGGTAAAGTGAAGCTCGCCTCGGGACTGCAGGATATGCTGCAATGAGTTGCCAAGGGAATGATTTCATGACCCTATATACGTCTATCGACAAAAGTCTTCTGAAGCCGCACGGCTAAGTAGTTGCCAACAATTCCACTATGGCCTGGTAGTCACTGGTAGATGATTTCGTGACCTCATATACGTCTCTAAACAAACGTATACTGAAACCGCACAACTATACTTGCCTAGCTAGTCTATGAAAGACCAGACGCTTTAATAACAAACACCTACTGTATGTCTTATACAAGATTGCTAAGAGTGAAGCCGAGGCTAGCGAGGGTAGAGGCGCAGTACGTGAGAGATGATCGCGTTAAGGTAAGTTAAAGCGCTTAAAGGACAGCGCTTTGTCTGTGCGGTTTTCGATTACGTTCTGTCCATTTTTCACTGTAAACAACCTTAAACTGCGCGACCTCGTTACTGTTCCTCATTTCACTAAGTTTAATCGGTAAATGAGTGGCTAGGGGAGCGCTTGTTTTGTTCACGTTAATTCTATTCCTGTTCACGTAACTCGCGCTACTGGAGACACACGAACGTCCAGACGAAACACTAGGAGCGCTCAGAGCGTCTCCCGCAAAACAGGAGACAGGGCGACAGGGTGCGAAGTTTACGACATCCTCCGGGTGAAATCGGTCGCGTGGTGTTAATTATCCGACGGCGCCTGTACCGCACGGGATCAGCCGCTGCATTTCCCGAAAGCGTTGTCGCCGTCGACGGGGTTATTAGCCGTGCAGCGAATGGCGTCGCGTCACAACGCTGTCGATTACGTGTGCGCGCACGGCGACCCACTGCGCCAAGGTTGCTCAGCATAGGACAAACAACACGCAGCGCAGCGTCAGTTTCGAGGCTTCTGGCTTGTACGCGCTGTCATCGTCGAGTTCAGCCGACGTGGCTGCCGACAGCCGCCGTCAGACGCACGCTTTTATAGCTCGGCGGCTGGAATAACTTACGCAGCGGCCGGCAACTTCTGTGCACAATCACAACAGCAGGACCATAGGTAGATCTTGCCCGCTTCCTTACAGCGAGGTCTGCATCGGCCATTGCATGTTTGAAAACCCGGAATTTTCGCAGTTTGGGTTGAAAGGTTTCATTGCACTGTTCTGGGGAGGCCCTTCAAGACTTCAAGACAGCACACCATCTCCGTCTTACTTTCCATGCTTCAAGGGTCCCACACAGGTGCAAGGGTCGCTCCTGAATGGTGCTGCATGGAACTTCATGGAGAATTCGTCAGATGGGCGGGCGTATGGCGGAGATTACCCGTCTCGACGCGCAGCCACTCTTTGTTTTAGGCTTGCACACCCTCTCCTCTTCCCTCGGTCGTTATTGCTAGGCGCCAATGGCAGGCGTAGTAGAGTGACACGAATTTCTAATCTCGAGGCATTCCATGACATACAGCCGTTGTGCCGCGGTGACGGCGATCGTTTCAAATTTTTGTTTCCTTTCTTTTTCGCGGTTCATGGCAATAGGTGCAAAAACTGATTGTTTTCTAGTTTTCCCTGACATATATTGGCCCAGTAACATAGAGGGGACGGCTGGACCACCCGGCGAGCCTAATGGTTTAAAACAGTATATATCTATAGATATAAAGCTTCGCTAATAATTGTGTTATCGTTTCAAGAACACTGGGCCATGAGCTCCCGCCGGCCGAATGTATTGAAAATTTCATGCACGAATTTCTCTCTACAAATACAAAAAGAATTAAGCAGCTCCTTCACTTTGCTATGAGCACAGCTCCACTCCTTACCTCCCAGGTTCAAACGGGTAGTCAAAACAACTATCAAACAGCATACGTTTCTACGAAATGCTATGTGTGCCTCTCAGTAAGCCCTGAGGGAGTCACGAAACCGCTCGCACAGTCTCTGCATTCCTTTCATCTTCAAATTAACTCTTAGGTCACTGTCTTCTTATGTAACATTACTCTTGTTCTTCGCCGAACATTGATTTTGTGACTGCGGTAAATAAGGGTGTGGAAGAACTAGTGAACTACTCCACCAACCCATACTTGCTCTGAAGTGCAAAGAGAATGGCTCGTTCATTACATGTGGCACTTTAGATGTTTTGTGACCTTGGAAAGCGATGATACGCACTCAAAAGAAGCACATGGTGCCTCTAGCGTTTTTTTGCTAGCTTCCCGTACATCGCCTGTGCGCGGTGTTCCTTCTCAACGTGCCACACTCGGTGGTGTGTCTCCGCGGGCAGTATCAGTTTTCTAGAACAGTGAGCCATAAAGGAAAACTCCTTTCACACCATGCTTGGACCATTATGAAACCCCGAAAACGGCCCACAGTCTCATAGATATCTAAAGAACAACATGCTGCAGTAATAAAGAAACTGATGAATTTTATGCGCAGTCTTCTTTAATTAGCTTATGCCCCCCCCCCCTCCCCCTTCCGCCCGCCTCCCATGCCTTCCCTCTAAACAGACACTTTGTGTTTGTCAACCAACTGTGCCGTAAGCGTATAGTCGAACTCATTGCCTTCTACCAATTCCTCTCTGGTTTTTCTCACACCTCGCAAAAAATTCTTTCCTGCGACCTTCACTGTCAACCCGTCAGAGCAGTATCATATGTCTACACTATACACGGTACCCGCCAGCCGGAAATACAGCTGACTGTGTAGCAATGGCCATTTATTTTTTATCTGCCGGTCTACCTATTTCATTTTTCATTAACGGCAGGTCCACCTTAGTGTCAGGAGGCTACAGTATTATGCGCTAGTTATTATGTTTATTTTTAACTGCTACGCAATCGCTTGTGTGGAAAGGGCTTGCCTCTGCGGCTTGACAACGCACGTAGCTTTACGTTAAAATCTGTGACAAATACACGCCGCATAGAGCAGTAGGACGGAGCGATGTTGATCAAGAGCGCTTGATATCAAGGAAGTAATTACTCATTAGTATTCGCCCAAGCGCATTCATATAGCTGCAATGGAAAGCTAAACACCTTTCGCATAAACTCGGCAAGCACAGGCTGGTCCCCCACCTTAAAAGGGGGTCAAAAAGCTTTGGGGGGCTGGAGAAAAACTTATGGAGGAGATTTTATTTCATCGGTCTTATTAAGGTTCTTTGTGTAAGCCCAATTGTACTGGTTTGCCGATTGTTCGCGCTTCTTCGCCCTTTGCTGTCTGACTGTGGGACACAACGACAAAAGGCATTGCAGTAGCAACAAAGCTTCGTGTCAACGAACGAAAGCCGCTTTGAGAATCGGCTTTCGTTAAACAATCCTCTTGTTGCAAGCTGCGAACGCTTGCACGTCACGTCGGCAGCGGGCTAGGCCCTGCTGTAGCGCGGCGGCGTTGGAAAAACTTTGTCAACTCGTTTCGCCGCGATTCGCGCGCTCTCCGATGACGACGGACGGCGAGTTTCTCCGTACATTTAGTCCGAGCGCTCGGCCGAAAGGACAAGGCTCTAAGATAAGCCTCTGCATACCTTACGAGAAAAGCGGCTGCAGGCAAGCAACAATGGTTCTCAGATTGCCTCCTTCAAGTTTGTTTAGCGCACAAAGATTGGAGCGGCGAAACTCCGCTGTCCTAGCTGGCCGGTAAAGAGAGCAAATAGTCTCGGTAGCAACGGTTAGAAACGTTTCAGGTGGTGGGCTGTCATGAACTTTCATTAGTCTGAACCATAGCTCGGAGCATCAAGACATAGTAGCAGTACCACTACCTAACTTTATTCACAGGAAAACGAGGCAATAAACATCGCAAAAAGAATCGAATTCACGCTAAATACAGAAAGGATTCCTCAAATTGAAGTGGCACGCAGCATGCACTGTAGCGAGAGGTGCCGATATTTTTTGTAGCCTTTGATTCTCCTGTGAGAGGGAACGAAAGGTGTCTATATATTAGGCGTATACCTTTCAAAGTTTCTTGTAGCCCGCTCAGTGCCGAGAGCGATTACTTGTCGGTGTGCATTCGACTCGCCTATACCACTGTCCGTAATAGCTTTGCAGCGCAAATATTGGAGAGACGTTGGACCACTGCCACTTGCGCCATGAATATATTTTGAGCGTGTGCCGCCAGAACAGCTGCCACGTGCTTCATGCGCCAGTTTGTGGTCCATGGCTCTTATCCGCGCAGTAACTCGGTGGTTCGCCGTCCTGTTTCATGAGACTGGCCGTCCCGGGCAGGACCGGTAAAATTGACGCCGTATACGTTAGCCAGTTCGACGACTGGCAATACGCAGAGATTTGGATCGGTGCGTATACACGTAATGGAGGGTAAGCTTCAACCTCGAGAAAGGTTAGGTGTGCTAATTCGCGGTTCGAGAAAATAAAAGTAGGAGGCAGGGAGAAAATGAAGGATTGTGAGGCCTGAGGCCTCAATATAGAGGCAGATCACAGTAGTGCACATGCGCATTTGAGCGTCATTTGCACAACAACGCGTTCGGTTGCTACAGGCTCTTAAATATTACCTAGTCATTTAGTAATTTATACGACATAAGGTTGCACCTCATCTCCCGAAATAGCGACGTGAGGTGTTGTTCCTGATGATGATTAGAATTGCAGAGGTAAAACTGGGTCTTGCAAAGTGGAGAAAGATGAAACAGCATGGAGCGCTGGTAGTGGTGTTGAAAAGCAATTATTTTTTTCTGTTAGGACAGAAGTGCTCCGAGCGAGGCCACTATGTGGGTCTCGCCCCTTACAATACCAAGAGTTTCTCATTCCGGGATCTCGTTAGTCTCGACCACTGTTCAGGTCCGCCGAACCGGGGCCTGTTGGACTGATATTTGCTGTCAGCCAAAAAGGGCCACCTCCGAGTGCTCTCGGGTGAGGAATTGTTGTGAAGCAAGCGTTAGAATCTGCAATGCAGCCCAGAGAATAAGTTGGTCCTTGACAAAGGTGACACGAATGTTGGAGTAGATACGTAGCCAATATGACCAATGAATTTAACAGTTGCTCGCGCGCTGGCCAAAGACCGCTCAAGCACTAGGCCTGCCGATGTCGCCGGGAAAGGTAGCTAACAAAACCCCAGCCTCTGTAAAAGTTACGGGACGTGCTAGAACCGACCAAAGTTCATATTGAGGAAAGGAATGTCGCACTGCCACACGGGAGTAAAGTAAAATACATATTATTATCGTTTTAATTTATTCATGAAGACCTGTTCCTCATTCCTTTCCAGAATAAAGCTAATTTATAGATTGGAGTGTGCTGAAATAATTTAGGACTCGAAAGCAAACAACGGGTGAAAGACCGACAAATATGCTGCACGAGCAATTCTGGGACTTTGGCTAAAGTTGTTTTGCGTGTGTGATCGCCTGTCGTGCAGCAACTTGCTAACAGCATGAACACCGACCTGCCGTTCAACGCTACAGAAGCCCTTCCGACTGTCGTTGCCAAAACTGTGATGTTGCTTGCAAACCTGTCTCTGAAATCCACTCCACAGGGTCGCCCACCAAACGTTTTGAAAGTTTCGACGTCACAGAGGAGCGCTGGTTGAACGAAAAAAGCTAGATAGCACGAATGCGGTAGGGCGTCAGAAGACGTCGCTGACCTCATCAAAAGCGAAATACAACGTCTTAAAATCGCATATTACAAGTCTGAAGTCTGTCCTTGGAGTCCAAATACTGACAACTATATGAGACATTCAAAAATGTGGAAATTCAATCCCGCAAAGACCATCACCTTGGCACAACTATTTACCAGCAAAGCGCTTGAAAACAAGTTCCGGTACAATAACTTCGGATACAGTGTTTGATGTTCACATGTTTGCGTTTCCGCAATGGCATTATGGAAAAAATTTACCTTATAACTGTAATAGATTATTCGCATCGGTCATCATGAATAACTGTTCTTGCTCCGCGTAGCCGAACAGCCTGTTTCTATCGGCGACTTAGATCCATGGTCCATTCTCTTGACTGGATGCCGACGATATTGTCCCCGGATATATTTGACTCTTCGCAGATTCAAAGAGCCGCTTGTGCTCACCAACTGGCTTAGGCCATACGCTGTAATGCGTGTTTCTGAGAACCGACCTACGGCATTTCCGCTATGCACGAAGCGGGGCTCAATTTGGAGTTCGACTGCCATAACCACGGTGCCATTCTTCAGGCGCGACTCAGCGCCTAATTCGTATATCTCCTCGTTGAATGTATCTTACCTGCATACTGCAAAAGTAGTGGTTCGCTTCAATAGTGACGTACCTGAAATAACTATACAGGCAATTTTTGTAGTTCGGGTAAACCCTGTCAACGCCTCATGTACGAAACATTGGCCAGATGACTGCAATTACTGTGAAAAAGAGAATGCAGGGCATTTCGAGGGTCACAGCCGCAGTCTTACAGTCTTCGAAATCACGAAAGTGACAACCATCATCAGCAAAACAGTTGCAGACAGCCACAGAGAGCCGAGCATTTCACTACAGCGCCTTGATCAAAGATCACGACATGCATTTCCGATAGCCGTCGGAACGCTGGGGCATTACCGGAAAGCAGTACGCGGAGCAAGCAGTGTGATGACTCAATTACAAATGGGATTATAAACCGTTCCCGCCTCGAGCGCTGAACCAGCGGGCAGGCTTCCCATGGTTGGGCTGAATCTCACACTTACCGTGCGTAACTCGAGCACTCGGGCTAATGTTTCAGAGTACGCCAGAATTTACTAAGGCGCTGGACTTCAGGAGCCTCTTCAGCATTCATTAGATTTGCAATGCATCTCGGGGCTGCACATCGCCCTCACAAAGCAGTATTTAATCATCGTAGGCGTGCATTGACGACAGCCACTAGCCTTAGATACTTCAACCTCTCATAAGATTATAGAACAAATATTTTGTGAATGTTTCGTTTTATATGCCAAAAGACAAACGTCGCCGTTGACGCAAAACGAAATCCTCGGACGGCGGCCATATCAATCGTCAGCCTGTAGGGCTTGCAAAGCACTGTTACGGTTCGTTCAGGCGTCGTGTTGGCGTGAAAGTAAGAGCTACTCGCAAGAATTTCTTTGTTTTCTGTGCTTTGTCCTCCCAAGATAATCCCCTTTCCCTTTTAAATAATCATTCCCCCCGAGCAGATACGCCAACCGGAACAATTTCTGGTTACCCCCCCTCCCTTATATCCCTTGCTTTGCAATGAATGTGCTTGTTAAGCTTGTTACGTTGCTTCGCTGGTTCCTCGCTTGTTTTTTTCTTTGTTATAGCTGCGTTTTTGTGCTATTGCAAGATATTTATGCTGTTTTCTTGATACAGTTCCGCAGATCCATGAAGACAACAGCAAGAAACACTCACTCTGAAAAATTGCCAGACACCAAAAAGACAACGAATACTCGCGAGAAAGAAATTTTACTACTCAAAGTAGTCACCATGATTTCTTCCCACACACTAAGGCAGCAAGGATATTTGCATGGAAACAATCGCGATGTTTATTTCAAATCGGAAAGGAAACAAGCAACAAACTTAGTGACTTCTCAGCCAAATTACCAGTTCCATTCGACTCCGTCCTTGCGTCCTTGCCTCCCGAGCTGCTTTTTCGCTCAACGCGACAACTTTCTGGCAATTATCGGTATAGCTGCCCTGTGTCGCCTCGCTTCGGTGCTCGCATCGCGATCGTCTCAATACGCATTCACCGCTTCCTCCTAGATGGCGCCTCAAACGTGGCGGTCATCAGCCACATGTCCTATCGCGTGGTCCATAGGCTGTTGTTTGCGTTGTATAAATGATAATTAAAGCCCTGAAGTTAATAATACTGCTCTGGCATCGCTTCATGCTGTGCAGCATCCCTTCTTTCATTATTTTCTTATATTTGTACGCCGCACTATGCTAAAAAATGTACCAAGCTGCAGACCCCCATTCCTGTTATAAGCGCCATATATAACTATAACGACCCCATTAGAGCGTTATGCATTTATGCATTCAATAACTTGACCCACAAATGCTTATACTTAAGAATATTTATTTTCTAGCTTGGAGCTACGGGATCCAGCCGCGCTTCCTTTTACTCAAAATAGTCGCGTCGCTAGGTGGGGCCCCTATGCTGGGGCCCATTCGCTTATTCTAGCGATCTTATGTCACTACGAATACATCCACCAACCGCAAGCTTCTGGCGCGAGTAGAAAGAGCTCCTTTAGAGGCAGGCTTGAAAGGTAGCGAATGCAAAGAAAGAGTCCCACGACAGGGCTAGATTTCACGATCCTGCTTTATCTGGCTCGCATTGCAAACAAGAAGGCGTTTCTACAGGCGGCAGAGTGTTCCGCATTGTCGGAAAGCTGCATGTGACGTAATACAGATAAGAGTGAAGGAGTACATGTACTGCTTATACTGTGCCATCAAATAAAAAAAAATGCTAAATTGAAATAATTGCCTGATGAGGTGATTAAAGATAAAGAAAAACTAAAAAAAAAGCTTAAGTGATAAGTAGTACGCAGCAGCAGCAGAAACTAGGGTCACACGACATCTATGTAAATATCAGCGGGAGAGCCCTCATACGCTCACCTCCACCAACCAAAAATGTTGTCCATCCGATCTTTCTTACTGTGTCACTCTGATTGGTTAAGCTTTGTCGTGAGGTCACAATCACGCGCGCATGCCGTAAACCTCAGTCCGATATAGCGGCTCCAGCCCAGCGCCCCGAAATTTGACATCGCACGATTCGGACCAAAATCGATGTCCACCCTTGTTCGACTACGGTGGACACAATAGCGACCAAAAATTTGGTCCGGGACATCCGAAATTGGCCCACCGCCTCCGAAATTTGATCTCGGTGGATTTGGACCAAAACCAATGTAGGAAATTAATTTGACTGCGGCTAACACTATGGTTACCTCCAAAGTTTCTTTGTGCTGGTGTAATAAAATCTATTTAGGAAGTCTAGCTTACGTCTCGTCGATTTGTTAAGTGACGTTATTCACAGGCGAGAGAGGTTGGGATGCCACATCAAATTTGCCGCGCAACATTGTAATATTCTGACCTCTCCAACATTATCTCGTGCAGAGGAAGATTGTTAATAACGTCTAACATATTATTCTCCTCCTGTAGGGTAGGAAGTTTATCCATTATACAAATATAAGAAAGGGTGGCACGAAATCATCCTCGCTACCCTAAATTTAACTCGAAATCCCCTCTTACCCACCATTCCCATCACTATTAAGACCATGAAGCCATCCTTGCTCCTGCCTTTAGTGCGCGTCTTCTTGCATTTGTTAAGTGATGACACCTTTGTGATGACACCTTTGGTACTGTTTAATAACTGACGCGTAACATTCGCACAAGAAGAACTGATGTGCGTAACTCGCCCCAAACCTATCCTTTCTCCTATTCTAGTTCCATTTCGGGGTTCAGAGACGTTTTGAAGGCTCCGTACTGATATGCATGCCATGCATCTATCTTAAATCGCCAGGGATTTTTTCCCTCGGGATATGACTCATTTCTCCTCTCCCCGCTCCCGAAATGACTACCGCTGTCGCCGTCTCACATTCAGTAGCACTGCAGGCAAGTTTGTGATTTTTATCTCTTAGAGTTCCTAGGGCGGTTATTATCCCGCTAAGCTTACAAACTCTGTTTAGTAGGTAAAGTTCAATCGTCGAGGTCGTGTCTCAGTACTAAATTGGGACAAGATTCTTGCACCTCAAGTGAGCATTGGCCTTGCACGCGTGTGCATCTACACGGCAGCGTAGTCGAAGTCGAAATATTTTGTTGCGGGATAAATGTGCTAGACCACAGCTTTAATGTAGTCATCTTATTTTGCCCTGACCCCATAGCCCGCAGCGCCTACAACCCGCTGTTAGTGTCCTCTTTTCGAACCTGAATACTCTTCAATGAATTCAGTTCATATATAGACGACCGCTCCAGGATTTTCAGGAACTGTCGAGGTACCAACCGACAGCGTATCGCTGCTCTGTTGCTCCTATATGCTACGACTAATCGCCTGGCAGGCTCCTCGCTAAGCGTGTCACTACCTCCGGCTCTTTTCAGCTACGCTGCTACCATGACGACCTCCGGGCCACAATTTAGTGCCAAGCTGATGGCGGCATTTTGACGTCGAAAGCCATGACTTACTCTTGGCGGCCTCGAAAGGCCAACGACGATGGCCTCACGACGACGTGTTCCAAATAATAGCGTGAAACAGTAGTTAAACTAACAAAAGTAAAAAACAATGAAAACCTGTCCTTTAATTAAGGCCACGTTTCGTCTTCGTGTATTCATTTACTTCTTGCAGAATTAGACTGTTCTAAAACCGCGGACCTGTGCGTGCCGTTGAGGCCTGTCATTTTTTCGTGACCGGCAGCGATTGCTTTTTGTAGCACGTATTGTCGCGTTTTTGACAAAAGCGCATCGCGTGTTCCGATAAACTGTGACAGCACCTAGAGCATCCACCTCTTTGCTTTAGCGACGAAACCAGAGTTTGGTAG
This sequence comes from Amblyomma maculatum, assembly GCF_055883805.1. Classification (NCBI taxonomy): domain Eukaryota; kingdom Metazoa; phylum Arthropoda; class Arachnida; order Ixodida; family Ixodidae; genus Amblyomma; species Amblyomma maculatum. The sequence goes on along the minus strand of NC_139349.1, from coordinate 17,004,456 downwards.
CCATTTGCAAGGCTTCCTTTAATTAAAGAAGTGTGAGTAGTAATTTTCATAACACAAGCTATCCGCATACATAAGCAACAAAGTGACATCTTCTGCGACCGGCAAATAATTTTTAAATAATTATTTATCTCACGCTGTTTTGAACATGATTGCAATAGAACGGGAGAGATGGTGCACCTAAACGCCAAATAATATACGACATTAATAATGGCACAATCAAATTTAATGCAATTCGAACACGAATAGCGTGGCTTCCCTGTCGATTTGCATAAGAATAGCGCACTTTAAAGCGTGAATCGAATACGACTTGAATGTGCAAGAAACAAAGCTATTACGAGTCGAATACAAATAACATGGCTTCTTTACCGTATCGAATATGAAAAGTGCACCTAAATGCCGAAATGAATAAGAAAAGAATAATAGCAGAATGAAATCGATTACGAATTGAATGTTTGTAATAATATTCTCCGCTTTGCCGAGTACTCAAAAGCAAAACGTGGAATTGTGCTATATGTCTTACTTATTTAAAGTCTATCAGTAAAAGACGCAAAACTAACATCCACTTGAGGCAATAATGTCATCTTATTTTCAAACCGTAATTTAATAACGTCATGGCCTAAAGTTTAAGCATGTGCATGGCCACCTGTAATGTTGCTTCTCTTATGGTGAGTTCAACTCGGCCTTGAATGTTTCCTATACCTCTGGAAGGATGCACACTTTATCAGCCTGACTGAAGACTGTTGTGACAGCATCCTTCGGATATTTTTCGCGAGTATGTATTTTGTGTATTGTTGGCGGGTCACATGGTTCCTGTTTCTTGTCCTGTCAGAGGGAATCTGCAGCCTACTTAGCTACAGCCTCCTAATCCTAAGAATGTGAGGAAACTCCTGACTACTAAAACTAGACAGTTATTCTAAGTCGCTGGGGCATAGACAATAACTTTTTCTCTTTAATACCTGACGGTGGCACGCTAATGAAATATCATTTTGATTTTCTTGTATCACATAATTCATTGATGTTCCAAGCATCAAGCACCATCCTGCTAAAAAAAAAAAATCTCCTTCAGCTCTTCGAGCTGCTCAGTGCACGATTTTTACATTCATTGCATTCTCCGTTGATAGTCTTCGGTACCAGCTATCTGCAGCAGGCCAGCACGCAAGCAGTGACGCGCCAGAGGGCTTCGGAACCCGTGGATAACCGAAATTATCGGCGAGCTGCGAAATCCGAGCGAAAATTGCTCGTGATTTGCGCATTAATTAGCGCGGGCCAAACCACATTTGCAGACTTTATCTGGCCGCAGATCTCTCATATTCCAGTCCATTCTTGGTCGTCGCAATCAACGCTCGGCAAGACACACGCTGTATTGTGGTCGGAAATCACTCATTTTAGCAGCTGCTTTTTAAACATTGTTGCGGCGAAAAGAAAAGCATTTCCGTGTCTGTGTGGTTGTTGTAGTGCACGAAATGGAGAATCGATCCACAGCTCCAACTTTAGTTAGCAGTCCTTGTCAGCAGATAACTTATCTCTCGCGCGGCGAGAAAGGCACCGGAGAGATATAAGGGGTAAAATGGGCTGATAGAAACTCTCTCTGTGGTCGGAAAAATTAACTTGCCTGTTTTAGAACCTTTCAGTGTAATCGACCGGCGTTCTATCAGCCTATATATTTTTTCTTTAGAGTGTGAACGTTACTAAGGTCAACATTCAGGAAACTGACTGGGACATATTCTTGTTCTTTGCTACCAGACACATGCCACGGTTCCTATGATTATACTACCGCTTCAAGTCGGGATCATAACTATATGCCGTGCGTGTGTGTGTGTGTGTGTGTGTGTGTGTGTGTGTGTGTGTGTGTGTGTGTGTGTGTGTGTGTGTGTGTGTGTGTGTGTGTGTGTGTGTGTGTGTGTGTGTGTGTGTGTGTGTGTGTGTGTGTGTGTGTGTGTGTGTGTGTGTGTGTGTGTGTGTGTGTGTGTGTGTTTGTGTGTGTGTGTGTGTGTGTGTGTGTGTGTGCGCGCGTGCGCGCGCGCGTGTGTGTGTGTGTGTGTGTGTGTGTGTGTGTGTGTGTGTGTGTGTGTGTGTGTGTGTGTGTGTGTGTGTGTGTGTGTGTGTGTGTGTGTGTGTGTGTGTGTGTGTGTGTGTGTGTGTGTGTGTGTGTGTGTGTGTGTGTGTGTGTGCGTGTGTGTGTTTGGACCTCTAAAACTCATGGTACATTCCATCAACCACAATGAACTGAAGAAATGCCAATGAATTCTGCGGGTCATCTACCTTTTTTGGTTTGCCTTCTGAACTACATTGGTGTGCTGGTCCTGCGAGAAGATTTTTGTTAAGTGAAATACATCGACATTAAAAAAAAATTGCTGGTCTACCTGCTGCCAATGGCAACTATGCGGCACCGCGCTGCCAGACCGCATGAATGTCATAGCGACTGCTCTCAAAACGTTTATTTCAGTCTCATCGAACTATGGCCACCGTGGCTTAGCACACAGGCGCTAGCTCGGTAACAGAGTGTTGCAATCCCGAATGAAGGCCTCAAATGCTTTACTTGCTTGCACCAGGCAGCACAAGAAAGTGGGAATTACGAATGGGGGGAGAGGTGAAAGGGAGAGGGGGTCATGTGGTCATTGCCCGTGGCCTTTCTCGCAATTTTGCACGCCTAAACAGAAAAAGAAGGGTAAGGCGAGGGAGGCAACTACCTAAACTGTTCCAGCGAAATCTTTTGCAGGCCTGGGGCTCCGCTCCCTCAGGCCAGCGAAAAAGCTCGACCAAGCTGCCCGACTTTTCTCTCGCGTCTTCGATTATTACACCTCATTTTCGGAAAATACGACTTTTGTACACCCTGTTCTCTGTCCTCCTTAGGCGACATCAATATATTTTTTAAGCACCTGCGGGGCACGCTCACAACGGCTGTCCGCAAATTTTCTCGTCCGCAGCTAGTGTTTACACACTTGCAGTGGAACGGTGCCGTGGCCCTGTTACCACGTCGGCCGGTCAGTTCGTCTCGCTTTTGTTTTATTTCAGTCCGTCGGCCCACTTCGGCTGTATGTTTGCGAAAGGAAACGACCTGATGTAGCGCGAGAGAGACCTCAAATCAATTTTAGACCTAAGGCGACATGACAAGGATGGGCTGAGGAAAGGAAAACAAGAAATTTTTTACCGTTTCCGCCTCGTGTTCGCATTTCACCCTTTAGACTGAACAGGCTCCCCAGAAATTCTCCCTCCACTTGCACGTTAACATCTTTCTTAGATTTTCATCCTATTTTTCTTTCTACAGACGAATCCTAGCATGCTGATCAGCTTCCTCTAAAGGCTGCACAAGCTCACTGGTTATAACCATCAATACACTTTTTAAAATATGAAACCGCCCAGGGGCAAAATGCAGGAGAGTAGCAGACGGTAGTTTCGTAGTCATGTATATCGTCTTCTGCACAGTTTAATGTTTTTAATGTGCAAACAATATTTCTCTAATTGTACAATCATTGTTTAGAAAAACTTGCTTTTGGGCTGTTTGGTTACAATACATTCTTAAATTTTAGGAGGGCGAAAACACAGACGAAATAAGCTTTGTTCCGTCGTATTAGTTTTCGTACTGTGTGTTTCAGCCTTTTAATACTTAAGAGTACACTCATTGCATTTTCAGCATTTTCCTAAGGACGGCTACAGCTGATTTGGGGTGCATGACGAAGCAACGTGTTTCTATTGGCACCATTTAACATTTCCGTACATTCCATTACATCCCCTTCGGAGAGACAGCAAGTTCTGACGCTTATGGACATCAAAGAGAAAATGCGTGAGCGCAGGTTGAGGCTTCACCTTTTATTCCGCAGACACGCTACGCTAACCGTGGAACTTTCAAAGTCATTGCATTGAAATTTGTTTTTAAATTTCTATGTTCCGGCCTATGCTTTTTATTATGTAGCTTTTTGATGGTAACCGCCATTTTATCATAATTCTAAGCACCTTTTGATTGATATTAAAAATGGTCTTTAAGCCGTACTGTTAACAAAGCTTCCTGAAAGAGTCAATAACATTGCTAAGGTTGACATTAAGGAGACAGCCGAAATTAAGGCTAATGATCGTACGCATGTGTGTGTGTGTGTGTGTGTGTGTGTGTGTGTGTGTGTGTGTGTGTGTGTGTGTGTGTGTGTGTGTGTGTGTGTGTGTGTGTGTGTGTGTGTGTGTGTGTGTGTGTGTGTGTGCGTGTGCGTGTGCGTGTGCGTGTGCGTGTGCGTGTGTGTGTGTGTGTGTGTGTGTGTGTGTGTGTGTGTGTGTGTGTGTGTGTGTGTGTGTGTGTGTGTGTGTGTGTGTGTGTGTGTGTGTGTGTGTGTGTGTGTGTGTGTGTGTGTGTGTGTGTGAGAGAGAGAGAGAGAGAGAGCGTGCGTGCATGTGCTTGTGTGTATGTGCGTGTGGGCGGGGGGCAGTAGTGAATATTGTATCGGTATACTTTGCACTCTACAACCCCATCCTGACACCTTTTTGCTTTTGACAATGGGTCACTGGTCCGAAAGCTTCTGGCCCTATTTTCCCGTTATATTCGTTAGGAATTGAACAACATGGATGGCCATTTAGTTTTGCACCACTGAATTATTTCATTGAAAAATAACGCACTTACGAGCTTTTTCACAAACACAGTCTACAGGTTTGCCCCCTTAAGGGGCTGGAATTGGGGGCTCGTGGAAACGCCCGATGCAACCGACTGCCGCAACTCACCGATGCCCAAGGCAGGTGGTATTTCCCCGTTGTCCGGTGCGGTCGCAGTGAGCAAGAAAGTTCCAGGCGGCACATTCTTTACGCAGGGCAACTGCAGGTATGTGGTCTTCGTGCCTTAACTAGAATGGTTTATCCCAGATGGTGGAGCCTTGGTGCAGCGGAAACGATAAATACCTGATCTTGCAGGGTTCAGTCGGCTCTGAGAGTGTATCGACGATGGGGCTATTTAAAACTCTGTTCTCACGGCCCCTTCAACGGAGAAAAAAAGATCATGGTTGCGTTCTTACTGTTGCTCTTACAGAATGCGACCAGATCATTTATTTAGAAAAAGTTACACACAAGTGTTAAATTTAGGTTTTAGTTAACCTCTCCTCCTCTTTTGTGATTTGCTGCATTGTTGAAAGAGCAGTCCCAACACGTAAGGCGCTGCAATTTGGGCTTGCGCGTGCGCGTGCGCGTGCACGTGCAGCTTTTTTTTTTGTGTGTGTGTGTGTACGTGTTCCGTGTGATTGATGAAGAGAACACAGAGCGAGGGTTTGGCAGCTGAACACGAGGTATGCTGGGCTGTGTGTAAATGCCATGTTCAAGCAAACAGCAAATATTGCTATAGTGGCCTAATGAAATTGGCGTGAAGCTTTCCGCTTGCTTCGCCACGTTTTCCAATCCCGCCCGAGGTCGTAAATTATTTATTGTACCATTTATTTTACTTATTTATTTTATTTATTATGTGCCTATCACGTAGTAATTAATGCCCTACCGTAACGACCGCCCAATTTCATTAGTGCCTCACTGGTTTTACCAGCATACCCTCTTTAAACCATATATAGGAGACGACTATTTCTGCCAGTCTTCCAAACAAAATATTGACTAATTAGAACAACAGCCGAGTTAAAACAACGAGCGGTAACCGGCACTGGGCGGTACTAGCTGGTTCTCGTGGAAGCGTTCTACGCTTTAGCTCCAGTGGGGCCATCTTAGCATAAACTAGCTCCGAGACAACAGAACCGATCGCTAAAGGTCCACCCACGACGCGCCGGCGTTGGTGCCGCACTCGCTACAACGAGGACTCCACGCCATTTTTCGGTCTTGCTGCGCCGCTGGTGGGCTCCTCGCTAGGTTAGAGCGCATTTTCGCCTCCAAATTATGTGTGTTCATGTGAAGTTTGCGTTTTGGGAAATTTGTTATTAGGAATTGCATACAGAAATGAGGATGTACTAAGGTGGCATTAGATAAGAGCTCGATCCGCGCTATATAGGGCAGTGCGTCTAATATATATACCTGATCCTTGGCATTTCTGTTCAATGCGGTAGATGAATGGTCTGGTTGCGTGGGGTTTGTCGATGAGCAGTTACAATGGGCAGTCTGTAAATACAGAGTAGTTTATATATTTCGGCAGCCAATGAATTTTTACAAGGCATGAGCGTATCGACACAGTACGGTTGTCCTGTCTGCAAGGGTTCTTTTCTTTTCTTCGTAATGATTGTTCATGGGCGATGTCCTACACAAGGCTCTTCAAAAACGAAGCTCGAATCATTATAATTATACACTAAGTGTTAAGTACGAGTACGACCGAGGACACTAAATGTGTGAAAACAAGTTGACTTGTGGTCACGGCGAACGATACCTGCGATTTTTTCATAGCGCTTATTGGACAATGATTGTTAAAAAACGCTTTCTTCTTGAAGTATTTATGTGAAGTCGGAAAGTAAGGTCCTGGTTTCAAGCTGCGCTTAAATATTTGCTTTCTTGTTTGGCTTTAAGCACTGTTTTGTTCAGAACGAGGTGTTCGGTATTTATATGTCTTTTGCATGCGAACAGAACCGTCCGCCCCATTTTTTATTGGAGAACATTTCCATCCGTTACTATGTGGCCTATACGACAATTTATTTTGTTAGCTGCGTCTTGCCCTCGCATGTAGGCACAATGGCGTAGATGCACAGAGTACACAGATTATGTACACATTGAATACATAATAAAATAATATGCTTAAGAAATATTTTGTAAAAAAAAATGGTAAATTTTTATATGGTAAGAGTATTGCTTGAACTAGGAAGTAAACTGTTAAAATGTACAGCTAAAAATTCTTTGATGCAATTTTATCTAGATGTAGATCATTTTCCTAAACTTTAGAGACCAGGCGGTGAACTTTTGTGCCATACCATGTGGCTCTTAATGCATTGCCAGGTTTCCAAACTTCCTGAAGGCAAGATTTTTCGTCCTTCTCTCTCCTATGGCTAGGATTTCCCCGATTATTATAGAAGTGATAAAATACGGCTTAAAAGCAAGCCCTCTGTGCCCTAAATATTTGGCAAAGGTTGTACCTGGAATGTTTACGCTATACAAGAGGCTAAAAGTATTTAGCATACTGGCACGGATGCTAAGAACGAGTAGTTCGCGCAGTATGATGGCGAATTTGTACTAGGTGTCGTACGACTTCACCAGGTCAAAGACTCCAGAACAGTGTTGTCAGTGCAGGAGTTCCTCTAGACTTGTATTTTCAAGGCGGACGAGGCGGTCTGTATACCGTCGAGCAAGTTTGTTAGAAACACCACTGATCTATACCGATAAGATGGAGAGGCTCAAAAACAAACGGAAGTCGAATTTCCATAGCTCTTTCCAATGACCTATCAAGACAGCTTGTAAGTGCTACAGGTCGGCACTTTTCAATAATGACAGTTTTCGGTTTCATAAAAGCCACCATGGCTGATTTTTTCCACACCTAAGGTAGAATTTTCCGCGACTCTCCGGCGACTTCTAACAGAGGCGCAAGCGTTTTGTAGTGTATAATATCTGCGCCAGGCGCCGTCTCTTTACGTGTAAATAGTTTGCTAATTATATCCTGTAGTAAAATTAAGTCTATCATCCTTGTTAATACAGGTTAATGCAGTGCGATTTCGTTTTTCTTTTGCGGTTTCATATTAATGACACCCTTCTGTACCGTTTGACCAAAAGAAGCTCTAAAGCAAGGAAATTTTGTCGATAATGTTGGCTACCTCTCATAAAATTACGTGAAAACCGATTAGTGCCACCTTAAATGCGAAAGACGACTAGTAGCGGCTCAGTATACTTACTTGGTGTCATAACTTCTTTGAGGGAAACGCTGGTTGTTGAAGAAAATATTATTTTGCTACGAGGTCTTCTTGAAATAGCTCAGAGTTTCACATTTTCTGCCTAACCTTATAAAGCCCAGCCTGTTTTCTGCTTTCGGATACTTACCAAGGCACCGACGCTTTGCTGCACTGTGTTTTTCATGATGTGTACTTTGGTACAAATCATTTCTACTGTTTCCTTTGGAAGAAGACGAATAAATAGTCTGGACGTTTCAAGAAAAGCAAATGCTGCTGCCCACAATTTGCGGGCAGCATATTTGTGTTAATAAATTTAACTGAGCTGCTTGCAGACTGTCTGCGGTGCCTTTTTCTCAGCGTTCATTTAGGTGGATAAATCTCATTCACCGCTAAAATCAGTGGGAACATTAGCCGCCCTCATCTAATGGAATCACATCATATGTGCCAACTTATAAATCGTCAGCATCACTAGGCGCCACCAACGTAACTACCAGAACAACTGAGCCGCAAAATACAACCAAACTTTACCACCGGATAGGCACTGATGTTATTAACCCTTTCTAATTAGCCATTATTCTGGACACAAGAACATCATCATTGCAAACGACAACCTCTGGCGCTACTCCTACGCAAAATCTTGCCAAATGGTACAGCGGCGGATGTCGCGAACGCATCTTGAGGAACGCATACTACGGAGGCATTGATCTTCGGAAGTGGTCATCGCGGAAATGATATCAGAGTTCAAGGGGGTACTGATGCAAGCCTTTCCTTGTTGCAGTCAGAGATGCATCAATGGACAATGGTGTGCCATGCACAAACAGCCTTAGAGAGGATTTGAATAAGGTCCCGGCAGAGCACAATTGGTTCCTCGTTGTATGAGATAGGCGAACTTGCCTTCGCGTTTTGTCTCACAAAGTCTTCTTCAGCATTATGTTAACCCTGGTCGCAAGTGGTTATGAATTCGTCCTTCGCCTAGCACCCAGTACGTTATCTCACTATTATTCTTTGTGGGCGTAAGTAAGCGTTTTAGACAGTTTAATTTTTGTATTTAATGTGTATTGGATCTTATACGTCGTAATTGTTTTACGTTGTGTCGAGTTTACAGCGCCAGTGCGAGTGGCGTCTTTAAATTTCTAAAGAGGCGTAGCCGATGCCGAAACCAGTCACCTACCTCTCCTTATGCCTCCATGTAAATAAAGAAAGTTTTAATATCGCATAATTCTGGTCGTTTAGTGTCTGGGAAGCAGTAACTGAAGCGTAACAAAATTTTGACGATGAAGCAGTCAGCAGACCTAATTTTGCACTCAATGCCGTTTAGATGGTCATCCTGCCTTTTTATGTTTGTTAGATGTTTTAAATATTTGGTTTTCTACACGTGGTAAACTTTGCATCAGAGTGTGCTGATATTGACGCGGCGTGAAGCCTAGTCAGAAGTCGCCGCGGGATACAGAGGTCACACAAGTCATATTGCACAGAGCGGCAGAAAAACTGGCAGGGCCTTCCTCAACGGGAGAACATTGGTTTCTTCTCCTCGAGGAGGCACGCGTTCGCGATTAGCGCAGAGTGAAGACAAAGACTGCACCGTTTCAATATAACATCTAACGACTGTCTGGGCCTCTTCAAGTAATCAAGAAGCTGACCAGAATTTCATAGAAAAACTAATGTCAGCTGAAATCGAAGTACAGGATGGCTGAAAGGCTGCGTTTTGTTTTGTCTTTTCATACCGTTTTCTTCTACTTTATGCGGCGCAAATATCCCGTTCCTAACTTAGGTTCTAATATCTCAGAGGGGACACCAATAAATTTTTTATGTCCTTGAGGACGAGTTTCAGTAATCATGTGGCCAACACTCTTAGAATGAGGTCAACAAATCTTCTCTAGCGTTGAAAGCGACTGCTTAGTGTGAGCCTCTCTTTCCCTTATTCGCACTCTCGAAGAACTTAAGGCCTTATTCATACAAATATGTTATTCATCCCAAAAGTGTTACATTATAACACATGTGTTGTACTATATATACGATATAATGACAGAAAAAGCGACCTGCCTTGAGCTGTCTCCGTTCATCACTCAATTAATCTCAGCGGACGACTTAAGTAAGAATAAGCCCTCCTATATTTGAGTAAGATGTGTCTGGAAAACATCCTGCAAGGCCCTGACACAAGCACGCCAAAGATGAGGTACTTTACTCATCCAATATCAAGAGCGGTACGGCGCTTGCAGAATGCTACGCAATATGTTTTAGCCAAGAGGCGACACTTGTGCTTTATGACATCATCCTTTCCAGGCTAAGTGACTGGAGGTGTTGAAGGCAATAACTTTGCGCTTGCCAAGTGACAGCAGTTTGTATCCCGTATACCATATAAGGAAAGTAAGGACAGGAAAGGCAAAATAACATTTATACTTATTCCCGCCTGCACACCGCGGTGTATTACACTTGTGCAGCTCTTACTACCGCTGGGTAGTGACGGGCTTCTGGGCCATAAACAGGCATGGAACCTCGCGCTTTCTATTAAGGTTCGCGTATCGTTAAGTGCCTTTTTATGTAAATGTTTTACGAGCAATCGCATTATCAGTGTATTACCCGCTCCCGAGTAATAACAGGATCTCGACATAGTTTATGATATCCGCGTCAGCAGCAGCCACATACGACGCTGTAAGAGTAAAGGATGCTGTGAGAAGAATCTGCTGTTCCCAGGACAAAGCTAATAATTTACTGTGACGCGGCAGCAGCGACCGTAAGATGGCTTTTATCCCGTAAGCGACTCTGACCAGCATATCCGTAATCACGGTCTCTGTTGCTAGTGGGGCCCCTCGCATTCTCAGATGTCTCGGTACCGCGAATCGAGGTCGCCACGCTCAAGCCAACACTTCATGTTTTAAAAGAGTTGCGAAAGGCTGCACGCCGACGTTTTCCGCAACATTTTGATAGCTGTGCACACTGCTACGAGAATCACTTGAAGCCCTATAGGTAGAACAAAAAGCCAGTAAAGCCTTATTTATTTAATTTATTTATTTATTTATTTATTTATTTATTTATTTATTTATTTATTTATTTATTTATTTATTTATTTATTTATTTATTTATTTATTTATTTATTTGCGAACATTGAGGGCTACTACCATTAGAGAGGGAAGTGGTTACAGGACTAAAAAGAAGTGCAGCGTCAAAAAAAAAAAAAAAAGAAGACAGGAATGAAACTGGTAGTATTAAGCACTTACGGATGTGCCTAATATAATGTTAGCTATAGAGTTCTTGAAAAGCTTGCAGTCATTGAAGGTTGCGTCCGGCAGGGAACGGTGATTTCACTCTGTTGCGGCATGAGGTAAAAACGATTAAAACAAAAAAGCCAGCAGTTCAAAAAAAGACAGTAGTTCAGCAAGAGGGGAGCCCCGCTGGGTGGTGCAGTGGTAAGACGCCCGACGACTGTCCGGAGTTTCCGGGTTCGAACCCGACCACAGCGGCTGTGTTTCGAAGGAGGCGAAACGAAGTGGCGCCCGTGTGCTGTGCGATGTCAGAGCACGTTAAAGATCCCCAGGTGGTCGAAATTGCTCCATAGCCCTCCACTACGGCTCTCCTTTCTCTCTTTCCACTTTCACTCCCACCTTCATCCCTTACCTTACGGCGCGGTTCAGGTGTCCACAGAGCAAGTGTGACAGATACTGCTCCTTTCCCTTCGAGTAAACCAATTATTATTATTATTATTATTATTATTATTATTATTAGTAGTAGTAGTAGTAGTAGTAGTAGTAGTAGTAGTAGTAGTAGTAGTAGTAGTAGTAGTAGTAGTAGTAGTAGTAGTAAGTGAGGACACTGACTTTATAGGGAGTACGTATCTACGTCACAGTGGCGGTCATCGTGGGGTGCATGAAGCACGGCCATAGGGTGCAGCCATATCTAACCGGATTTCGTTATCCGTTTCGGCTTACACTATAGAAGTGTGGCTCTGCACCACAAAATGGTGCCCGTGACGTCTGTTGAATACTACCTATAGCCCTGATCTAATCGCGTTGACAGGGCATGCGAGCTTAGGATGAATTTCCTACTCAAATGTGGATGAATAATTTTATGTAAATGGCAAACACGACAAATATTCTGACCTAAGGCAGATGGTAATATGCCAAGGCTTGACAAAGGAATGAGTGGCACAATAGTGGAGTATTCATTTTTCAGTTTGTGATATTTTTATGCATGGCAGTGATCTCAAGTGCATGTTATTTTAGAAGGCGCCGTACAGAACAGTATACCTTCAACACGAAGTTGTACAGTAGAGTATTCTAAGCATTTGGTCACTTCCGGTGCACGTTGCGTACAAAATATGCAACTCCCGGCCATGACTGCCGTCTATATAAGCAAGTCTCGCAAACATTGTTGTCGTTAGAAAAGAAACACTTCAGGTAAAAAAAAAAATATCTGTAGAGACAAATACGACCGCCTACGTGTGAGAATGCGAAATCATTATTTTTTGTTCGCGCAATGTATTTGCGAATGCATTTTAAACGTATTATTTTTCATCTTAATAATGAAATATATCTGAATATATCTTGCGCTCTATACCTGATGCAACCACGTTGTTAGAGCAGCGGGAGGTGCTCTCTTCCCACGTGTGGCTGCATTCTTGCGATCATGTGCTCCTCTACGCCATCGCTGTCCCTCTTCTGAGACGAAGCACTTGCGAGGTCTGCACCGGGAAGCCTTGCTTGTGCACGGTTCATTGTCAGTCACGCACATACGACCGACTGCAGATCTGTGACAAAGTCTGACGTGGAAGGGGGATTATGCAACCCCGCCGACAACATCCTCTCTTCTGCACTAGCACAATCATGCGGTATGTCACCTCCGCGAAACCAGCTTGCACCCAGTCCCCCTTCTCCCGACCCTGTCATCATGAGACGCGTAGAACCCTCCCCTCACTGGACATATGAGGCACATATGTCGTCGTTCTGAATTCATATCGCATACTAGACTGTAAAGTGGCTAGGTGATGGATGCGAAATATGAACTGAAATGGTATTGAGCGTCCCCCTAGTTATTTTATCACTTCCTGCTGGTTGCTTTTGTGCGCCGGTAGTGCTTAACCGTTTGTGTCCGCAGCGCGCACACAGTGATGAAAAAACGGAGGACAGAGCACTGAATTTTCAACTTTGTTTCAAGGAAACTGAAACCTGCACTTATATACTCACGCCGGGTAAAAACCCACCAGGGGAATAATGGTTGGTTGGTTTGTGGGGTTTAACGTCGCAAAGCAACTCAGGCTATGAGAGACGCCGTAGTGGAGGACTCCGGAAATTTCGACCACCTGGGGTTCTTTAACGTGCACTGACATCGCACAGCACACGGGCGCCTTGCTTTTCGCCTCCATCGAAAAGCGGCCGCCGAGGCCGGGATTCAATCCCGCGTCCTTGGGAACAGTAGTCGAGCGCCGTAACCACTACGCCACCCCGGCGGGGTCCAGGGGAATAATCAAAATGACAGTAAAGACGCGCTATCGAACTGGGACATGCGATCGAACTGGTAATCGCACGTTTTTTTCTTGTTGATTAGTTTTTCGAACATCAAAAGATGCATCACCGCTAAAAACCACTAGACAATGAGACAATAAAGTTGAAAGTTGATGCTCTGTCCTATCGCCTTCTTTTTTCCTGACAGTGTCCGCGCTGCTGATACAAATGGATCGCAACCAACCAACTAGCCCGGCTGATTGTGATATTGAAGTCGTTAATCGATAGCGTACACAGATCATTCCGTCGAATGGACGCCATTGCTGTGAACTGATATTGTGCCACCCGTGAGCAATCCTGTCGAAAAATATATGATTGGGCGTCAGGGTAATTACGTCACACCACAAAGCTGTGACGAACCTTGAGAGTGTTATATTCGGAGGTCGGCACGTTGTTTTTTCTTCTACTTTGTGTTTAATTATCTTTCCCCTAAACAGATTACATTACTAATTTCTGGTATTAAAAAGACATAATGTACCATCCCCAACGCTATATATATATACATATATATATATATATATATATATATATATATATATATATATATATATATATATATATATATATATATATATATATATATATATATATATATATATATATATATATATATATATATATATGTATATATATATATATATATATATATATATATATATATATATATATATATATATATATATATATATATATATATGTATATATATATATATGTATATATGTATATATATATATATATATATATATATATATATATATATATATATATGTATATATATATATATATGTATATATGTATATATATATATATATATATATATATATATATATATATATATATATATATATAGCGGAATGAAAAGGCGGCGTTAAAGGCATTATTCCGTCTACTGTTAAGGGGAAGTTTAAGTGTCCTACTAATTTTTCACGCATACAATAAACTTGACCTTAATAGGCAGACTTCACTTGACGCCCGTGCAAAGGGGACAGTTCCAGGATAAGGTCGTTTATACTTATTGCAGTTACTGCTCGCAGTATTTTGTATGTCTTTCCTCCTTTCCTTTCCTCCTCATCTTCCTCCCTCCTTACCAGAAAAATTACCAGCCTCAGGCTCACTGCGTGTCACGTTTTACATACACATTTCTCTATTTCTTGAATCGAATTTACTTATTCTCAGCGTTTCGGCAGCGCTTATTAAAGAAGCAGTATTTTGCATTTTCTTTTTTATACTTGTCGCATCTTTAAGTATGAGTACATATCTCTCAATGAACGTCATTTATTCGGCATCTGTAGCAAGGTAGAATCGCTGCAAGTTGGGGTAAAACTTTGACATACATCGTTCCGGCCATAAAATAAAAAGATAGCGAGGGTGCTATATCGCAAAGGAATGTGATTTTACGCTACGCGCTCCTCGTTTCGAGAAGCCGCGGTGTTGGAAACGCAACGGACGCATTCACTTTTCACAGCCGGGATTCCTAAGAGCGGACAACTATCCGGGGCATGCGGTGTTTCTAGGGTGCGGTAGGAGTGTCGTATGAGCGCAAGTGTGTTGCTGAGTACAGAAATGCGCTTTCCTGCGTAGTAGGTATTTCAGTCACTTTTGTTTTGTGTCTTTGACACATAGGGAGAACACATGGCTTCATCGCATAGATTTTGCTCACAAAAAGTACTATTGGAGCTTGGTATGCCGCTGTTGATACATTATTTCCACGCAGTGGATGCAAACACGTGCAGAAACACCCCCTCCCCCCCCCCCCCCCCCTCTGCTTTTCGTCTAAAACATGAATAGGCAAGAATAAGGAGAAAATGACTGCGAGGAGAAAAACATTGTCAGGCATTGCCACTGCACCTCCTGCTATATTTCGGGGCCGTGCTGAATATCCGGCTGCGTGAACGTTAAGGTGCGTGGCGTTTAAAAATGCCTTTCAAAAATTGACCGCAAAGTATTTGCAATAACAGTAATTGACATAATTTTACTACCAACCTCCTAAATGTATGTAGCTTATATTACAACTCAAAATGATATCGTAAGTTTCGTTGCCTCTGCATATTCTCTACTACATATACTCTGCATATAATCTGCATTTTTTCTACTTACGTACGTTTTAATTAACATCTACACAGTGGAGAGACTTTGCCTGCGAATGAAGACACTAGGCTACGATATATAACCGCGACTAACAATATGCGCATAAAGAAAGAAAAACATTGATTTTGTTAGTTTTCCTTTTGGTTGCCACCCATGATTTTTTTTTATTTCTGTTATGAAGGCTACAAGCTCATTTCGTACGGGTGATTCTAGCCTTGTTCATGTAAAACCTATCTAACGAAGTGAAGGAGCACGTTTGCTTTCTCTTTATTGTCTTAGGAAAAAAAAAAGGAACATAAACCTCCTAAAATGTAGGTTTGAGAAAAATGTAAATTAAGCATCTTACCTTTCATCTCGGCATCAGCTTAAGAAACGAAAATTTGCAAAATAAAGTTTCGAAGCCATGAAAGAAGTACGGTCACGACTACCGAAGTGTGATGGTTTTAGAAATAATGAATCAGTATTCTATAAGAATGTTCCTTAAACAAAGTATCAGCCCGCCTAACAGAAGCGGTGGTTTCAAGAGATGCTCGCCGTAATATAGTAGTAAACATAATGTCTGTACATATTGAAGCTCACTACTTTGTTTTGCGCTACCATGAAGAAGTAAAGGTTGGAGTTAAAAAAAAAACAATCCGCTATATTTGTCCTGCGTAGTTTTGTACAAGTTGTATTGTGCTAGAAAGCTGTTTTATTGTAGCCACTAGCATGCGCAGGAAGAAAGTTCCGCCCATTTCTGGTAGGTTTTTCACTGTTTGCAGGAACCTTTTATTATATTTTCTGAAACGAAGCAATGACTAGCCATGTCGCACAATCAGAATTGCAAATCATAGCATAGTGAAGATGAAAACCAAACGGTTTCAGAGTCGAAGTGTGGGAAC
The DNA here is from genome assembly GCF_055883805.1 of Amblyomma maculatum. NCBI lineage: Eukaryota > Metazoa > Arthropoda > Arachnida > Ixodida > Ixodidae > Amblyomma > Amblyomma maculatum. Next base: position 16,988,216 of record NC_139349.1, on the reverse strand, counting down.
TTATTTTCCGTGCTAAAGCAGGAACACAGTGCAGAATAATATTTACGAACTTGTGTCCTTTACGTCGGCCTTTAATAAATGCAAAATAACACGAGAAATGTCTCTTACCCTTCCACATGCATAAGCAGTATGGGTATATTTCGGGAAGTAAATGACTTTCTTTAATATCTTGATGCTCCCCGTGTACACACAAATGTGGTTTTGAGAAAATAATGCTGCCCCTTTTGTACGCAATGGTGACAACCTTTGCATCGCGTGCGGATCAGGCCTTGATTCCCGGCTGGCATACATAAATATTCTGGTTTAAAATGCCCCTTTCAACAGATAAAGCGTTCCGGTCAAGGCTTCGTGACTCTTTTGAAACCCTGTCGACATGCCATCCGCGGGACCTGAAAGCAGGAACCATTGATCACGAGCTGGTACCTTCGTATCAAAGAACTTATAAATTGTAACATATATTTGTGCGAGCGAAATTCTTATTTTATCGCTCACCACAATACAACGTAAACGCACAAGTTAGGAAGCAGGGAGAGCACGGGCACCATCTGTACATTTTCGAAGTCTGTTACTGCCTCTAGGGACATGTTCTAATCGTTCAATAGCTCAAGGTCTGCCAATCGATCCAATAATCGAGCCAAGCACAATGTTTAATCCGTAGAGCCCTTCCGGCCTATCTCTACCAGGGTATTTTCTGGGCTATTTGCATGTATACAACGCAATGCATCACTCTCTCAATGTGTGTTTCACAGCAGGCATTTCTTCTATTCTTTACTTCGTTTGGCTGGTTTTCTTTTTTATTATTTACATGCGCGGACGAGTACACTCGGGTTATAAGTGCAGGGTTATTAAGCGGTCGGAAACTTAAAGAAGAAATTAAAAACAGAAATTTAATCCTACTGAAATGTCTCAATCTGAATGTTAGTGAGCCATGTGAGAGACCTTTCCGAAAGGATGACTAAATTAGAAACTGTTCGTGTTAAGCTGCAGGAATGCCACAGTCACTCTAAATATTATATAAAGGGAGTTGTGAAATGCAGCCGCCTCATTTACAGTCCTGTGCAGAAACGGTGGAGGAAAGGTGGCAGTAACGCAGGCCGTCAGAATGTGACTAGCTGCACCTCTGATCAACTACATGGCATCAAAAGCTTTTTGTATCCTGCCCTTACCCATGCAGTATCATCTCACTGCATATTGAATAACCGTAAGGCCTTTACATTTTTCCGTATAGTTCATCAAGACGGTCAGGTCGAAGAACTACGCATCTTCTTGGCAAAGGCAAGCGCTCCCTCTCCTAGAAAGAAAGACATCCTCACCAATTTCATTTATTACATTGATTATCCTACTATCGAGCAGCTAAAATTCTATTTAATTGAAGTATTCGAAAACGCCGAGCAGTTAGCGAAAATCGACAAAACAGTGCCCGACCACTCTGCACCATCCGGCGCATCAAGTGCCATTCGAGCTCAATACAGGCCTCGGTTTCCCAGCTTGGGCAAATTATTCGAGACGTACTCGCTTAACAAGCTACTTTATGCGCATGGTTCATCAAATAGTGTGACTTCAAACCGCAACAGCGCAGGCCTGGCAGGGTTCTATAACCGACTACGACTAGAAAGTCTCGATTTCGTGCAGATCGTGTGCGCCGCTGCTTTATACATCGGCCCTATGCCAGCCACAACGATAGAGCGCGTCGAAAAAAAGCCTGATTTTCTCCTCTCACGTTCAAATTTTAAAGATATGAAAAAAGTTAATTTCCACCAAAAATTTGGTCAAAATGATAGTTGCGGCAAAACCGGTGAGCAAAGCAGCACTCTTCTGAAAAGAAACATGGGATGTTAGTCGCTATCTTAACAAAGCGCCTAAATATACGTACTACATATGCAAGTTAAACACTATCTCTCTTTTTCATAGAAGGTGAAGGGAGAAGTTCGCACAATTTTGCAACTCTGGGCTCCTACAAATGACAGCAAGTGTCTTCCCCACAAAAAAAAAAAAAAAAACATAGAAACAATTCCGTACACGCAATAAAATCTTTGTGAAGTTTTTATTGTGAACCTACAGTGACAACAGAGTCTTATTTATTAAGTAACGTCACAATTTTATGTAGATACCACAGAACACTACTACAAAAACTATATAGTACTGAAAAAAAATGATTACATAAAAGTACTGCACAACTACATAGCAGTCTGACATTAAGACAAAGCTACAAACGTTTTGTGGTATTTTTAAAACGGTTACGTAGTTTGTTTGTTGTTGTTTTTCGATTGAAATCACGCCCGATTGGGCGCGGTGAGGACAGCTGTAACTCGTGCTAGATCACAATCAAGTGAAGGCGGGAGGCGACGCGATGTTACTGCACCATATATAAATATACGTATTCTTACTTACTAAACATGTATTCTCCTCATTTGCACGTAACATCAATACACTTGTATTTTTTCAATGAATTACTACAGCTTTCGCAGTCTGTGATTAAGAACCGACTTTTTAATTGCAGGTATCAGCACTTGGGAACGAGCTCCCACACCCAGGACAACAAGAATGCCATCTGCAGAAAACCTGTCCGTACGGGGTGATTTAGCAGCAAGAAATGCTAACTAGCTCATCACAAACAGAGCAAACTAGATGTTCACCATTAAAACTCTTAATTTATTCCTCGCAGCCATTGCAAAGGGCGTGTCGAATCGAGGCATGTAGTAGTACTGTAGGGATGACCATGGACCAGGGATCCTGCCAAGAAGAGCACGTGCTCGGTCATAATGCAAATAAAAGCAGCCGGAAACCTTTAAGCGCGAAGGATCTGCTTCCGGGTAAACAGCGGCATTGCTTCGGAAGTAATGGGGAAGCTCCCAGCCAGCAGCATGTGATTATCGCGACCGTTCGCTTGCATGGATTTGAAAAGCCATGCGAGTTGGATGGCGAGCCAAATGGACCCCTGTCAGCCGTAGCTACAGCTACATAGAACGCGGATTCAATTTAGACAAGACCACGTATGGCTAGCCCACAAAGAAAGCCTCAATCACCATATGTCATTTTGAAACGGACTATATGGCCATGCGCTTCATATTGGCGCGGAAATATCCAAGAGTAATTTCTGCAGTTAGCGTGCACACTGCATCTCAACGCGATACGTCAGCCAATCGAAATGCATGCATGCGGTTTGTCACATATGCGTATCAGGCGCGAACTTTTCATTGCTGGCTCTCTCGAAGTGCGCGCACCGAATTATGCCACATTTAAATTTATCTGTTACGATCAGTAGTAGACGCGAATTACCTATCATGCTCGAGATGCCGAACCACATTAAAAATTCGCCTCCGGTGTCGTACATCGGAAGACATCTCTAAAAAACCACGACACGCAAGAGAATGGGGCATAGGACAGGACGAGCGCAACCTGTCAATCCGCCGTATCCACAGGAAATGTACCTGGTGCGTCTAACGTACCTTCAGCTATAGCCTCAAACCACATCGATCGGATCCGTCCTCTCCGACTTCGCCAGAGAAGTCCATCGAGTTCGTCTGACATATTGTTAGACAAAACCTTAGTGTATTAAATATTTCGGAAAAAGCCACACCTAGCAGCTACCTGTAAAAGCTTCGACAATGCGGGATGTAATGTCAACCCTTCCAGTCTCATGCTGTCGCTTGCGCGGGCCACATGAAATGACGCGTTGGACAAGCTTTTGTGTCGTTGTGCAGTCGAATTCGTACGGCTACCTCCTTTGCATTCTTCAACATTTTTTGCATGCATCTCGTGGCCTTATAGTTTGTCTGAATATCGCTTCAGTACAGCAGTAAGAGCACGCGCTGCCCCGGCTGCGAAGCTGGTTACTAGGGACAACGACGACGCCCACGACAACGCGAAACGCAGGAACGGGCTGCATAGAGCTACGCTCAAAAGGAAGTTATCAGGCGGACGCAGGAGATAAACTGTGTGGGATTGTGTCCAAGTGATAAAAAACGTATTAGCAGGCAGACGTTTAAATTTTATTTACCGCCATTCAAAATTTCTCACACGCGTTTGTAAACTCGCTCCTCAGTGATGAACCTCGTTCTCGTCGTGCATGACCTGGCGGCCACGTGTATAGATACAACCGCACATTCAGAATTAAATACTCCCCATCCCGGACTTCATATTGCAGCTTTATAGTGCCAAATTCTGGGTCGATCCCCCTGTGTGGGTATGTGCCATATATATTATTTAGCGAACAACAACAAGTCTGACATTTCAACACGAGCAGTGGACGGCCGTGCTGGCCAGTCCGACTCCGCTGTCCAGACTAGTGTCGAAATAAACTGAAATGTTTCGCTTATCTCGATGACACACTACTCGAATATCACCCACTTGGCGGACGGAGGAACATAGCAGACGCTGCAGCATGCTCTCGCATTATTGAAAAAATCTCAGGTTGGCTGCTAAGCAGCAAGGAGAAAACTTCAACGAGAAAACGTACTAAAGAAAACCGTTCACAGCTAGGTATTCTAAGATGAAATTGTTCTTGAACAATCCTAGCTTTATAGGCGACGACAGTCGAGGCAGGTGGCCGATACCACTGCTGGCAGGGTGTCTTCTTCGCTATGAATCCTTACATGGCACGGATGTTGCTCGCCTATATTTACCTGCACGTTGGTCAGTGAGGTGATTAATAGACCTTGATTCGCACTCACTACCACACAATGCATCAGTACTTCATTTCAGCGTGAAATACTCATATAGTCAAAAAGTCTGATCGCTTCCTCGTTCGCTGTGAAATCATGCTGGCCGCAATTTTCGAGCAAGTGACCTTTAAAGATACACGGAGCACTCATTGTTGATGACAATGCGCACACTGTTGTCCGAAAGCACTTTCCAACGAAGAGGCACTAACCCTGAGGGCGTACCAACGAGCTCAACTCTCCGTTTTACAGGAGCAAGTGAAAAAGATTAGCACGAGTGGCCGATCACGGGAGCAGCGGCATTTCATCGAGCTCACTGCAACCTGGGACCATATAGATAACAAGAGCGCCGGCATTTATCTTTTTTCATCGCATTTGTCCGCTTTTAGAGACCTGAATTATTTTCTATCTAGCTCTCTCTCTGCCTTTACTTTCGTTTCTTTTTTTTTTTTTTTTTTTTTTTAGGATTGCCCTTGAAAACGGCTGGCAGGGCCTGAGATGTGTGTTGTTGGTTTAGCAGGTATTGTCGAGAGGTTGCCTTCAGCTGCACTTTGGAAAGATCACAATGACGGGAAGAAAGATACTTGCCTAGATTACGCAATTTAGTTAATGATGCTTAAACAACAGAGGAAGCAAATAAAAAGATGGGGAGGACACTTAGGACTGCTTACGGCCTGTCGAGACGTTAAAATTTCTTGCGCGTCAAAATACTCCCTGCTCTTTTATCGATATCTTTTAACTCGCATCTGCTGAGAACCGCAGCCGTGCAGAGCATCACTACGCTGCGTCATCTGTGGTTAAGAGAAACGATAACAAAACCATGTCTGTTTTAAAGTCAGAAGTTCAACACAGCCACATGCTGGGCAACGCAAAGTTCGATCCATATATCGTTCACAATATTCAGTGGCGTTTCTATATCCTTACGGTGAAAGCATTTTGTTATTTCGTTCTGTTTCGAACAGCATCACCAATGCGGCAGAAAAAAAAAAAAAAAGAATATTGTTCACTTTTTGTCGGCTGAAACAATATATATAGTTTGGTTCTGTTTCTCGCTTATAAATATTTTTTTTTATATTCACCCATTCACGTAGATCTGCTTTCTTCGTTCTCTACACCAGTACCGTTAGCTCACGCTGTTGATTCTTGATGTCCGCGCATTCTTATTTATTGCCGTGTTAAAAAAAAAAAAGAAGCTAAAGCTCTGAGCGTTTTGGTGAGTTAAAAAAAAAAAAAAAAAGAAAGCTGGAGCCTTGAAAATGTCCGTCAGTGTATCTGGCCCTATGAATAATGCAGGTGAGCCTGCCTGACTGTCCGATCTTGAAATATGTGCAGTCGGAATGACCAGAAAATGACAATACATAGCCGAATATATAGACATTTCTTCCAGTCAAGTTTATTATTTTTTTTTTTGAACCTGGGTGCCTTCAGTATCTCACACAACACCCTTCTACTCTCTTTAGAAGAAAACACACATCTTCAGAGTAAAACTTGAGTATTCTTAAGTCATCGCAATGCGGAAAGCGATGCATATAGCAGGAGGACCACTGGCTGCTTGTTCAGAATTTCAGATATATTGATTTGAAATGCTGAGCAGGATACGCTGCTCTCATCCGAAGGAGATCCATAAGGCGCCTTCGGTCACGAATACTGCTGCAGAAGAACGGGTTGGGAGTTGGGACAACCTTCTGCGGTTGACCGTAGTAACCATAACGAAACGATCATTGGTATTTTAAACGCACAGTCGCATATGCACTTTACTATTTTATTATCATCTAGTCGCAGCATTGGCCTGTGTAATAGAAAGCGCCTGACGAGAAGTCCCTCGTACAGTCCGGGTTACCTGATTCCTCTCCCCATGCCCGAACCCTCAGTGAACTGACACTTGACAGTAGAAGTGTGAAGCAACCATGAGGCCATGGTAAGAGGCATCATCTGATGACTTTTTCATTATTAGGTTTTGTTAAATTTATTTTCCTAAACGAAATTTAGATTCTCTCTTCGGGGTTGTCCTGCCAAAAAAAGAAAAAAAGAAAAAGTAAAATGACTGAAATGGCTGAAATTTCTGAGGCAAACAAATGAAAAACAGCCTCACCTTCCTCAGTATCCTCTTGCAGCCCCAATGGAACGATGAGTGTCGCGGTGTCCAAATCTGTATGGTACGATTTCGAAATTGAGAAATCCGAAACTGACAACTGTAAAATTGACAACTCATGATTGACTATGGTGTATGTCTGATTCTGTCGTCTTTAAGGTTTAGACTAGCAATGATACTTTACTCAGCACTTGTTGAAACGTGGGAATACTACCAAAATGTGGTGTTGTCAACATCAAGAAAGGATATCTCAAATGAGGAGTTGCATGAGATAGAACAGAGATATGCGAGATTATGGGACTGTTCGAGCCACATTGCAGCCTTCGCAATCATCGCCACATCACAGACATGAGAGAGGAAAGGCCCGGCGCTGGTGACAGTCAACGATCGCTATACATATATAGGTGACGCGAAGGAGTAAATATTATTCGTGATGCGCATTGCGGGAGATAAAAAATCACTTGAATACCAGTGCGCCGGTTGCGATGTGGGCCATCATAGACCTGTTGCTGACTTTGTACAGCAAAGACGATAGAAACGTTTGGAGGATGCACATGAAGCTAATGCTTCGCCTGGTGCACGTACCGCCCTTTTATTTTGCGAATGTCTTTTTTTTTTTAATTTCTGTTAAGGAAAAAGGAAGGCACGGTATCTGTCTCAGAACCTTTAATACCACCACTTTTACTTCGGGAAAACTTTTATATTTTTCATTCAGTTGATTTTTTGGGAAAAGCAAGAAGCCGTGTCTCCTTCACAGATAACACCTGCGGATCAGAGGTGCATATGTGATCGGTTCGAACAACTATCGCAAGCTAGCCTCCAACTTAGCTAAAAGACGAGACACTAAATGGGAATCAAAAAGGCATGACGCCACCCTAAACGATGCGCAACGCACTCTTGCGTCACAATGTTTGTAGATATCACGTGCGTATTTCTCCGGCGACGTTTTTCTCAACTTGGGTAACGGCGACGGCGACAGAGATCGTTCTCGGCTTAAAGAGCGGGGTACGCCTCACGGGAGTAAAGGGCGGCGGGGCTAGATGTCGGAGTGCGATGGAACCAGAGGTGTTTATAGAGTGCGTGGTTCGAGTTGTCGCTAGAGGTGAGAAATAGGCGACGACATGATGCCTGCATGCCACGGCCGGAGTTTGACTGAAGGAGGTTGCCGTGCAGGCGGCCCATGTTGTTTGGCCTAGCACGTATATAAGGACATGACTTAAAATAGAGGTGAGGATACACGAAGTTCATTCGCAAGGTAATCAAACACTAGCTGAATGACAAAAATATGGGGAGAAAGTTTAAAACAGAAATGAGTAGCAAATAGTGAGGTAGCCCGACCTAGGATTAACAAAAGGCGGAGTGCTGCGTAAAACAGTGCGCCCAACGGCATCGCTTCTTAAATTGAGAATAAACCTGAAGAGCAGCTTGTCATCTTAGGGCAGACAGATGTATGATTATATGGTTCCGTTGATGTTGACTAAAGGCTGCGATGGTACCATAACCAAAGTAACGCATTTTACCAACGGAACCTTAACGGTCACTTGGTATTGACTATTTCACTTTTCGACTAAACGACGCGTTTCTTGAACACGTAATTTTAAGAAAGGTTGTTTCGATACTTGCTTGGCCACCTTCAGTAAAACACCATCGTCAAAATGTCTGTCATTATAAAAGACCTCCAAAGCACCCCTTTTTCTTATAACTATTATATGCTACAATGAGGACCATTTCATCCAATTAATGTTACCAGCAAAACTGAAATTCCGGCTGCCTCAGGCTGTATTGATGCTTTGCCACAAGCTAAAAGTTATATATATATAAAACAATTTTTCTCCACTCGAGTCAAACTTGTTGCGATTACACCGAAATGGACTCTGTGATCTCCGTTTGGAAGTGAACGGTAGCTGCACCCTCCACTCTGGGATGAACACCAGAAAACTCGATTGACCGAAACACTACTTTACGGCGAGTTTTCGACACCTCATTTCAACTTCTTATTCGAGTTTCTATGTTATAAAAGCTCCGTTTTTGTCTAGAGTAGTGTCTCAGTCCCAACAGTGCAATAATCTATCTATATATGCGAACAACACTTTTGTTTTCAGTGTTCCTTTCAAGTGATGCCGAACAGCAGCACAAGCTTTGCCTTCTTGTGATTCGTCCTTATTTCGGATATTTAGAGCCTTTTTTTTCTCCGCAAAAAAAGAACTGCAATGGGCATTTCAATTTATGCGATCTTTGGTGAGGTCCAAATCTTCTTCCATGACAGGCGATAGAAAAGAGGGGTGCTTCGTGTTCCAAATTGAATATTGGAATTATATTGCTTTCACAGGCCACACGGGCCACAGGTTACTGCAGGCAAAAATTCCTTGTAGGAAACTTCTAATTTACCGCTTTGAAAAACGTAGAACACATGAATTCAGCCTGAAGTGCAGCGAAATCACCTATGAGACTAGTTTCCGCACTGCAGAGGTGGAGTATTAAACGTGTGTGTGTGTGTGTGTGTGTGTGTGTGTGTGTGTGTGTGTGTGTGTGTGTGTGTGTGTGTGTGTGTGTGTGTGTGTGTGTGTGTGTGTGTGTGTGTGTGTGTGTGTGTGTGTGTGTGTGTGTGTGTGTGTGTGTGTGTGTGTGTGTGTGTGTGTGTGTGTGTGTGTGTGTGTGTGTGTGTGTGTGTGTGTGTGTGTGTGTGTGTGTGTGTGTGTGTGTGTGTGTGTGTGTGTGTGTGTGTGTGTGTGTGTGTGTGTGTGTGTGTGTGTGTGTGTGTGTGTGTGTGTGTGTGTGTGTGTGTGTGTGTGTGTGTGTGTGTGTGTGTGTGTGTGTGTGTGTGTGTGTGTGTGTGTGTGTGTGTGTGTGTGTGTGTGTGTGTGTGTGTGTGTGTGTGTGTGTGTGTGTGTGTGTGTGTGTGTGTGTGTGTGTGTGTGTGTGTGTGTGAGAGAGAGATCGCTGAACTCGTAATATTTAAAAAGCTCTTATTCTGTCAGAAAATACTCATTTCGGGCTCTTAACTGCCTAAACCCCCATAATTGCCTACACCTAGATTAAATTTTCACTGTATGATAGTAGAAATAGAAATGAAGAGGCAAGTCAATTGAAAGGCTACTATTCGTTTAGCTGGGAGCTGAGTTGCATGGTATTTCAATTCTACTCAAGAAATTTATCCAAGATATGAACTTTCTGAACTACCTGTATAAACATTTCGCATAAGACAAAAGCGTGAAATAAGCAGAAAACGCGTATGAAAACCCATACGAATAATGCTTGGAGCAAAACTTCTCCTTCAGCTTAGAACTACTGGGGAGGCGAGAGTGAGAATCGTTGCTCCTGCTACTGATGCTAAGAAAAGAGCTAAAATAATTACTAATGAGACATCATAACTAAAATTGTGTAACAAAAAGTAGAACAAGAGATTTAATGCCAGCAAGAAGAGAACGGAGGGTAGTTTATCAGCCCTACCAAACCAGATGGGACATCGAGGGCCACTCTTCGTTGTCGTCGTCTCACGGGCGGCTTTTGGCTGCCCTGGCAATGCTGCTGCACACACACTTCCATGTTTTGAAGCCACTGAAGTGTGCTGCTCTCCTTCAAGAACAAGAATGAAAAGAATTTGCTGCTGTGTCGGCAAGTTAGTTTTCTCTTTAACCTGAATAATGGAAAGAAGACGAAAAATCGCAGTCCTGTGTAAACTAATTGCTCACATTTATTCTTTTACCCAAAGCGCCACATAGGGCATCACAGTGGGGGAGTACAATTCTACAAAGCATAATAAAAACATAGTTACAAAGACGATAAAAACACTTATTGTCAGATATATGAACGAAGGACAAAGACAGGGCGTTCTGTCCTCGAACAGCGTGTGGAAAAAACGAGGATTTAACTAAGTCGGTTCTCGGTCTGAATTCACGCGCTTTTTAATCGTGATCAATTCTCTCGGATGTAGAGTGTGGACAGAAAATGCACTTGTCCTTAGGAATAGCAGTTCTTTGGTGATAATCTCTTGAAATAATTTTAGGCTCAGTTTTTTTCTTCTCACTTCAAGTGGTTCCCATTGTAATTTTTGTTTTAGGCTGGTCATGCTAGTTTGTTTACTATAATTTCCTGAAACATAACTGGCAGCCATCTTGTGTATACTGCGCGTTTTTATACGTTTATGTGTTCTATAGGTCTAGCTTCTGTGCCCCAAAACGGTGGCATTATAGTGAATTGTGGCTCCCGTGAGCTGCCTCGATTTGTTAACTGAAATAGACGAACGGCTCATTACCGTGAGTGAATTACGGCCTCCATTAGACTTCGTGACCTTTTTCGTCACTACCCTTATTTCCCCTCTTTTTTTTTACCAATCGTTCGGCGCAATGAGACGGTGCACGGGAGGGAACATGGTTTCCACCACACTAGATATCGTTAACGGCTTCACTGCGGAGCGTGGAGGTTGGAGAGCGCCTGAGAGCGCGAAATATATGGGCACGGCTTACGCAGCCAGGGGTGTAACGCCAGTCTCAAATTGCCCCCTCGAGCTTTCCTCTTTTGGACACTGGTTCGATATTAACGATCATGTTCGCTACTCTTTTGCTGAAAATGAACGAAGGGTGTGCCGAATTCTTTCGTTTTGGCCTAACAATTTTAAATTGAAAAATCCCACGTTAAAAAGAATAGGCGAGCAATCGCTGAAACGGTGCCATGGCTCCATTGCCATTATTGATGGTAGCACCAAGCGCTCAGTAAAACTTAAACTGATGGCTCAGCTACAGGAATAGACTATATTCGCACCTCCAAAAAACCTACCTTCATCTAGTCAATTTCTTGCGCATTTCACTCCACTTCACACGGAGTACCAAACCAATGTTTATTTAAGGCCAGAATACTCACTTATGTTATCCCACAAAATCAGGACCAATATTTAGTTTATCATGCAAGATACAACTATTACAAATGCCAAAAAACAAGTCTACGTTGTGTCCAGAGAACAAATTGCATGATTTACAATTGTGTCATGATATTTTAAATCTTACAATCTTTTCACAGGTTTGGTTTGGTTACCGTGCCTGTTTTTTTAGCAGAACAACTCTAGCATATTTCTTACGTTGCCGACTTGTTTCCGAGTTCTCATGAGGTTCGTGATGTAAAAACGTGCTTTTAAAAAATGATTATATTCTCTCCTTGATTACATTTACGCCTTAAGAGCACTTTTTTCTTAACCGAATTATTATGAGGAGCTCCACACTGCCTGCACTGGGAAACACGTCGGCAAGCGTAAGGAACGTGGCACAGTTCTTTACAGAATATAGCCTAATGAAAATGGGTAAAATATATGATAAATTTCAGAATAAAGTGGTGGGCATTATAAATCACCCTTCTTGGCATCGATAAATGAATTGTTACACGATGAAAATGTTTGCTAAGATCTCTGAACTGTGGGCGCGTCTGACAATTAACCAAAGCGAGACACTGAGCCCTCCCCCATACCGTCGCAATGATGTGGATTGTGCTGGCTTCCAGATCATAGCCAGAACGACAAACTCTGGCAGCTTGCGATATGTCAACCTTAGCTTTTGTGAATTTTTCATCGGCCTCCAAGGCTGATGAAATAAACTGACGCTGCAGCGATGAGCTGCGCTGAGACGATTCTGTTTGAACCTCTGCTTTGGAGTCAGCTTGCTAGGTTCGGTCGCACACCAAAATGAAAAGACTGGTCCCAATTCTATCGCTAAATCATCTTGACAGTCGTAACACGTTAAACCGCTCGCCAACACACACACACACACACACATCCCCACCAGCTGTCGCATAGGCAACGATGCCCGTGTCTCGAACTGCGATCGGCGCTGCGTACAAGCCCAGAGTAGGACTTTCGTTTTCTCCTCTCCATCCTCCTCGGATATGTGGTAAATGCCCTGTCGTTATCATGTCTAAATACGTGTTTTGAGTGCTTCACTGCAGTCCTCATGTACACAGGTTCCTGCGTGTGCCTGGGCCGAATAATTTTGTCACAGTCACTAAATACTAAAAATCAAGCGCGTGAAAGCGCTGTCACGGCGCGCTGAATGTGTGCTGCTAAGATAAGAAAAGAATGCGGTCTAATCCATACTATGCCTAGATTACTCCATTACAGGAATGCATATGCGCGCTACCATATGTTCTGTGCATAAACAAAAGCGGTCGCCAGCCAGTACTAGTGGAAGGTTTCGACGATAACGCCATAGTGTGAGGTCATAACTAGTGAGATACCAAGAATGAAAATGTTCGTTCAAGAGCTTAAGCACAAGCGCCGGGTTACGTGAGTATAGAATTTTGACCATACGCGCTCATTGATGAAGAAATATCAAATTTTTGGCTGCAATGATGGTAGTGTTGGCAAGAACCTTTTTAGCGGGTGGACACCGGGTTGGTGTCCCAGCTGGAAAAGAAAGAGAGAGAACGACGCCGAATATAGAAGTACACCGAGAAAGCGATCTACCCGCGCATGTCCACATGGGTGCGCATGCGTACAAAATACACACGGCCCAATGACTACTAGCGAACTGCTCTCCGCCCTTCGGCGAGCCACCTCTTCATCGCCGCAGCACTTCTGCAAGGGTGTACTCCCTCTGCACACTACTTTGTCGTCGGCCGTTCCCAGCGATGGCGTCGTATTTTGCCGATGTTGTTGAGGAGAAACCAAGCATCTGTTAGTGTTTGTTAGCCCACATGTTGCGCCGCGGCGCCCGGCTTCAGCGGCGCAACATGTAGGATTTCTAGTGTTTGTTAGAATTACTATAAAGCCTATATAGTAACTCAAGTATTTTTGAGAGCGTGGCGCCTTCCATAGACGGTGGAAAAGTGGCACCATCTTGAGCGGCGGTGCAAACCCTTGGCGATAGGGAGCCCGCGCCAGAAACTTTCCCAAACTAACAATCTTCTGCTGTCGCAACATCGTTATTGAAGGTAGTCAGTAAACAAAATTTCTGTTCGCAGTAGGTAGTATTTGACGCGGCATTTTTGAAGGCATATTTACGCGATAGCGCATGAGAAATTTTGAAACTCATCCAACCATCTCTAGTATATCTAAGGAAGTCTTGTAGCCTTGGTGGAAGGAACCGTGGGAGAAAATTGGAGTTGAAACTTTTGCCGTTAAATTTATTTCTTCCATTAAAGCTCTAAGCCGATAGTATTCTAACTGCGAAAGCCTTATAGGAAGACCTCCCGCGTTACCAAGCTCTGAGAACCGAAGCGGGCAAATGAGAAAAGACTCTTAAGTAGCCAATACGTCTTCTCAATAATCTAATACTGTTAGTCATGAACAGTACTTTAGTGAGTGCTCCAGATTTACTGCTGACTATTTCATGCTAAAATGCGCTCAAGAAAACCAAATAGACTATCAATATTTTAGCCTTTCTGAAGGGGGTGGGCCACAGACACAGCAGACTTCTAACGTACTTATCATCACAAGTATTCCGCCATACAAAAGTGGACCACCAGTGTCAAAGTTCTCTTGTGGGAGACAGAAACTTCTAATACTAGGGGGCTTGACCCTACTCATCAGTTTTATACTTCCAGGGTAATTAGGTGTATTCACTGAAACATAAACACAGATGGTCTTGGAGGAATCGGGAGTGAGTTTGAAAGCTACTGCGTCTAGTGATAGTATAATCCATTCTTGTTCTTTTTTGTTTTTTTTTTTTCATTCAATTTTGTCACTTTTCTTTCTTTCACTGCGCGCATAAACACGGGCGCAGTTGAAGGGCATGTGCAGCGTGAAATTGAGGGAAAAAACCTTTCTATGCCTCTCGAATAGTTTCACAGTGACCACGACGACGATGGTGTTGACAAACTATGTAAATAATGTATTCTACAGTGGCTAACTATTGGAAGGAAACGGAAAAAGAAAATAACGTTGAAATTCGCTAAACGCAGTGCGGTAGCTTGGCTTGCACCTTGCCCCGTGCCAGTTTCTTTCACGCTTCTGCCGAAAGAATTGGAGCTGCTCTGCTGTGAGAATTAGAGCACGGAGGAAAGTATGGTTGACTAAAACTAGAAGGCACCGACATTGTCATCGAGCATCCGAATATATTTTTTTATCCGCTAGTTTTTCTCGCAATCATATTCGAAAATTCAGCGTTTCACGTTAAGAAGCCGTATAGTCTCTCCCGATGTCTGGAGTCATGTATCGCGAGGTTGGTGCATTTGTTTCGCGTCTCTTCAACTATGCAAAAACTGCTTGAATTCTCTGACCCCATTTTGTCGGCTTGGGTAAATGTCCTGGGGCTCCCGAAATACGCTGTAAGAAGGAATTGCGCTCTCCAGCCTGGCTGCGCTTTTCATTCCACACTGGTACTTGCGTGTTGCCTCACAGAGCAGAGCACAACGGGAACGTGGGATTGGTTGTGCATGGTAGGCGCATTGGTGCTGAAAATTGAATTGTGCCGTCTGGAATGAAGACGATTAAAATGAGCAATCTTGCTGTGCACTCTTCAGATAAAATCTGTCGTAAAAACCCCAGGACTGTGAATTCAAACCTTATGCGGGAATGCTTCAAAATTGACGTGCACTTAACCGCTTCTATAGAGTGATTGGAGCAAGGAGCTATTGGTAATCAAAAGAGGCTAATATGCACGCGCAAATTTTTGAACACCGCGAGGAGAGGCGATTAACAAGAAATGTTCTAGCTCCTTTGTGACGGTCTTACTTCAATAGTAGAAAACGCAGTGAAATACAAGCACTCTTCCACAAGCTTGTGACAGAGCACTCATCAATTCTTCGCACAACCGATGCTTATTGCTCATCTGGTTCGACAAATTTGCTTTACGACTGTATAACCCCCGCTGCAGCTTTGCCGAGGCCAACAAGAAATGGGCACTTTTAGGATCTTTATTTCGCATAAAAACCGCTATTTCACCCTAGACAGGAGACAAATCAAACCAAATGGACCGGCTCAGCTTGCGTAAACCATTTCATTCAATTACGCTTGGTGATCTTGTAAGTCATGCAGCGTATCAGAGACAACAGAATGAGGGTAATGGTTGGGGCAAGCGATACTCACAAACCTAAGTTTCTCAGTGCCTCATGCACATATTCATATATTATTATCGCACACTAAACATTGCGGGCAGTAATGCAAGTGACAGCACTTGCAAACAGCAACAAAAGGCATCAGGCGAGCTTACCTAAGCAATCATATTTCCTAGAGTCACTATTGCTGAAGAGTAACGAGGTAGTATGAATTCTTTTAACGGCCCTGATAAGATTCTATCAACTCAGCCGGTAAAGCGTTGTTGTCTACGAGGTAATAGCGCTGTCTACGTTGTTGTCTACAATATTCTACGACGTAATAGCGCTTGGACCTGAAATATCAAAGGTATACTTTACGCAGCGGTGTAACCAGCTTCACGGAGGGCCACGGCTATGCTGTGTGAAGTACTATTTTATTTGCACTGTTTGCTTGAGGGTTACTGCGTTGGGGCAGACCCAATAAATCCAAAGTAGCACCAAAAGCAATTGTACGAAGTCCCAGAGGTATCTCACACGCGCTGTTTGAAGTAGGTCTGGAAGATGAAGTATGAAGAGCTCCTATATTTTTGACAAAAAGAAAATATATTTGGCAATGTCTATAGAGTAGTATGATTGACCTGGGATGTTCCTGATTTATTTTTCTGCTTAAGAGTACACTTCCAGTCGCATAGGCACCCGAGGACATCTTTCCACTATCTGAGTAAGCATCACTGCTCACATGAATACGTGCTGTCCGATAGGGTGTGAGCTAGGCGAAATGATACTTGCCTCCGCGCTCTGGTTTGGTACAAAAGGCGTCGAGGACCACCTAATTGTTCCCTGCATGTTTAACGGATCTTTCTGTTAGCATATAAACAATATGTGCCAGCACTGGCTTTATCTCGGAGCGCGTATTCCAAAATATCTGATAGCATGAAAACGATAGTGATCAGCCAAGAGCTTAACCATTCCACAAAGAGCCCTTCACTGCTCGGCCGGGCTCATTGCGCCCCCGTAGCAGATTTCCTCCAACACGATAGTTGCGCCACTGAGCGTTGCGTCACGCAACGTAAGCACTACATTATAGGCCCAAAGCTGAAATGTGTTTTCTGTCAGCAGAGCATGTCGCTCGCGGTCCCTTTGCAAAACTCGTTTGCCGCTTCGGGGTCATTACTGGAAGCGCCTGCAGCATGCCGAGCAGCGCAGCGCACTTCCAGCATTCCCCCCCGGGTGAGAATGAAGGTTCGTAGCGTTGGCGCCGCGCACACTACCACTCTTTGCGACCGCAGAGTGAGAGAGACGGGCGGGAACCGCGAGTGAAGGTTTCTCTGTTGTTGCCGCGGACGTGATAGCAGTGCAGTAAACGGAGAGCTTCCGTCATCAGCCAAAATTCGCGATGGCCACAGAATGAACGATGGGCAATGGCATGGAGAAAGTTTAATATGCGTGCGTCTTAACCTAAGAGATCTAGGGGAGTGTGCCTGTGGGCTTTATTTGTAAGCAAGAACACTAAGAAAACTAAGTAAAATTGCGACATGAAGGATTGTAATGGACAAATGTTAGATAATTTATTTTTGTTATATTCCTAAACTTTAGAGCGTAACCTTGCGAAACCGATTAGTAATTAAGGCAAGATTTCAGACTATTATTCCGACCCACGTGCCTGAATAACTGTAACAAGGATCTCCAGGGCTGTGGGTGCGAATTATTAATCATTTACATTATCCTCTTGCTTTGCTAGTACTTTTACATTTAAGTGGTGTTTGCATTTCATACTGCATGTGCTGCGAAGGGTTCACCCGGGTGTCCCAACCAAAAGTCACGTTCAGTAGGGTCTAAAGTGAATGTTCTTCAGCCTGAAAATAGTGCGATCTTGAACTTCAATATTTTTTCAACAATATTATCAATTATATTACCTGCAACAGAGCCAATTTTGGTTTCATTTTTTTTTCCTTCAGCATAAAAAAGATATCGTTAAAAATTTTGTTTCCAATTTTCTCTATCGCATCTTTTATTTCACAAATAAGTTTCCTAAAACATGAAACTCTCCACAAATCTTGTATCGTTAAATGATCTGTTTAAAGTGAGTTTGATCTCTTCGATTTATTATTACAACCTGATGATTCCCGAGCCAAATTTATTAACAGAAACACATAAAAAATAGTGTTATGAGTTTTTATCAGCAGGAGGTGAAAAGCAATACGTCCCAAAATTCGTTCACGGGCTGCGATGCATGCCATAGCGGATAGCTCTGGACTGATTTCGACAACCTTGGCTTCTTTTAATATGCGATATGGTACCGCGAAGATCGCAAGCGTTTTACTCGTGCTCGCTACATTGAGATAAGCGGCCCAACGCCCAGGCAACTGAGCCGTGAACCGCAGTGGCTGGAATAGACAATTCTACTTAGTAATATTGATTATGCTATTGGGCTTTCCCTAGCTGCTTGCAGCCCGTCTTCCATTTCTTCTTCTTGTATTAGGTACCCGCAAGCTCAGTTTCTATCTAAAACTTTGCAGGAGAATGTTTTCCGCTCCTTACTTCGTCTGTTTCAGGTCGACCGCTGATATCACACCCTCACTTTGTCGTTAGGGTGACGTGATACTGGGTGCCTATTCTGCGTTTCATATATCAAGTGCAACACTGCCAAAGCTACAGCTCTCTACAGTTTGCGCTCTCCGCATTCGCGATGAAAAATAGTGCCTGCTTTTGACGAGAGGAAATAATATTGATTTTGTCTGCAAGCTTAATACATCTTACATTTACCATCAACTTCATAAGAACGCCTTTTTTAGGGAGAAAGGATCGAATTCGGTGAATTTGTAGGTTTTTTATTGTCGTTTTCGTTCGTGCCGCGTTTTCGCTGCCCCGCAACCTTGCCAGCTTTGCCACTACATGGCGCTGGCTGTACCCTCCGCGCTGCGCGTCCCTTTTTGAGAAAATGGTTCTTCGGTGCGCATTTTTTCTATACGATCCGCACTGCGAAGATGTCTAGGCATGCGAAGCAAGTTATTGCAAACGTGTATGCTCGGAATAGAGCCCGTTTCCGCAGGAACCACTCGGCCACAAAACCAGCGCGTAGTGATACGCCTCCTTTTTTTTTTTTTTTTTTTTTTTGCGTAGCTTTCGCTGCGTTGCACCTGATGTACGAAACGGAGTATAATTGCATCAATGAGCAAGTCTCCCCTCTACCCTATCGGCCCTTCTCAAACCCATGTGCCACCTTTCTTTCGATGGAGGTATGAATTCTAATACATCTACGCACATTTCTCCAGACGTATATAAAACATTCTCGAGGGATATCAGTGCAATACCCGTTACAGAGCGAAAAAACTTATATTTATTTTTTTTTTACTTGGTGCAACTGTTTTTATACACGATACTTACCATGTGCAAACTTTCTGTGCCTATGGCCCTGGCGCTCTGCAGTTTCAGTTGTACATGTGGCGCTATGTGGGAACCGCCGCATCCAATGACAGAGGTTTCACCGTGGCTTCTTAGACCAGCTCCGGGGCAATGGCGCGCTTAAAAGCCGTGGCCAAATATTTAACCTTACTTGTGGCTCCTTTTGGGAGACACTGCCTCAAATGGCGGACTTTTTACAATACTTAAATCAATTACCCATCGACGTCCTCCTAAACACAGTCTTACGGTTACAAAGAATGTTAAACAGCATTCTCAGAAACTTCGTAGGTAAAGAATAATTAGTCTTGATCCGGGGATCGAACCAGAGACCACCACGATTGTAGGGCGAGGGCGGATTGAGCAAATGCTTGAATTGGGAATTGTGTTGGTATCCCCCAAGGCGGAGTAGATTTGTGATAAAGGAGTAATTGCTCACTGACGTCCCCCTAAGCGCAGCGATACGGCTACAAAAGAAAGTTATGCAGCTTTCTCAGGAACTTCGTAATTAAAGAAAAATTCCTCTAAGTTTCCTCCTAAGTTCCGGTTAAATTCAGGATACCGCACAAAAGCGGTCTTGTGCATAATTCCTTGTTCGATTGCTTATCATTTGCGCCATGGGCTAAAACTGGGCGCACATTCATTATCAATTAAATATATGTTTTTAATGTTTGGCTGCATGACTGCAGCTTCAAACTGCGAGACTTTACATTGCCTCGGACAGCATTGCTGTGCGGCTATTATGTAGTTGGAATGCATTGCAACGCGTCGCTGTGCAGCAAGACAAAGTTTGCGCGTTGTAGCAGTTTAGGGATTAGTGCTTTGGCATTAATACCCTGCGCAAGCTGCTCTCTCCAAGTGCGCCTCTGGCAGTTACGGAAATCCGATGCCGCGGGTTGGTCCTCCATGCCTCGCCTTCA
Organism: Amblyomma maculatum; assembly: GCF_055883805.1. NCBI lineage: Eukaryota > Metazoa > Arthropoda > Arachnida > Ixodida > Ixodidae > Amblyomma > Amblyomma maculatum. The sequence goes on along the minus strand of NC_139349.1, from coordinate 16,968,183 downwards.
TGACTAAAAGTGCCATTGCAAAGTTGCCTAATTCCGAGTAGGCGCATAGGCATGGGGCTTGTCGCAGTTCACCGGGACGTGTACTCCGAAGCTTGCTTCTTTGAAGTTATTTTGTCATGAAATGAGGGTACGGAAGCTGCACTGTAATGCGCGTGGGAGGTTTTTATTCGAACATTACACGACTACACTTCTTTAGGCTTCTCGATGAAGTGAAAGGACTGAAAAAAAAAGGTGATTTGTCTGGCAGAGTGTTCGAGACGTAAAGTGAAAGGCAGCGACCTGTCCGCGACGAAGGTATAGCGAGGAGGTAAAAATAAGACGGCTCGCTTTCATGCTTTGCTTTTCTTCTTCTCCAGCTACTTTTGTAGCGCGACCGCTTTTCCTCCGCCTACCCTTTTATCCCCCAGGCCACAGTCAGCCGCTCGGTCCCTGTTTTTCTTTTTTCTATTTTTGCCCGGCGGCTCACCATTCATTCCCTCCCGACATCTTCGATTCTCACCGTCGTCCTACTCCAGCGCACATTCGCAGCCCTTCTTTCGTTTCGTTACAGTTATGTTCGTTAGTCCAATTCGTGGCTTTCGCTCTTTTTCGGTACGCTTTAATCTACCGAAAACGCATTCGCTGGTGGGCATGGAGGCGTACTTGCAGGTATTCCCTTCGCCATGCCTCGGCGAATAAATTACCACGCGAGGTCTAAGCTGGCGGCGAGTGCAGTGCAGTACATGGAAAGTGCTATCCTCGACTCCGTTTTTTCTCCGCCCAGCGCTAGGTTTTCAGCGTGGAGTGTCGCTGTGAGAGTAGTTTTGCTCGCCAAGGGAAAAGGCAAGAAACGGGCACCACGAAAACTAATGGAAGGGCAAAACTACAGAAAAAAACGGCTTCAGTTGCTCTAGCAGCGGCAACGCCCGAGGCAGGGTAGAGGTGTGGGTGAAAGGAACTGGGCGAAAGAAATAACGAGCTCAAGTTAAGTCTCTTCAACCTCCCTTGACTAGCACACAAACCAGAAAAACTCACCTGAGGACTAAGTGCTTGGTTCAGTTACTTGGTTCTTTGTTCAGAAAGGAAGAAAATGCGCAGAGAAGACAAGGACACAACAGAAACACACACGCCGCAACGCGGGCGCGTATGTGACTCATTTTTTGTTTCCTTCTAGCTTCTCTTTAAAGCAGATTTCTGTTGCCTGCAGCATTAAATGACCGTAATCTAGAAATAAAAGACAGAACAGGAAATTCGATTTCCGCAAGTTCTTTTATTTTTTTCTCTTATACTCCGAGTCAACGAATTCCTTTGAAAATACATGTTGAACAGTGTGGTTAACTGGAATGTTTCATTTTGTGCATCAATAGTCGAGGTTGTAGTATTCGATTTAAATTGAAACGAAGATGACATTTAACATACGCAGTGTTTACTTTTTGAAATATAATTTCAATCAAGAAATTGTTATTTTGCACACGTAGGCCATAGCTTACTGGCTACTCAATACGATTTAAAATTGACCCCATCAAATATTCAATGAAGTGCGAATGCCAGGAGCACGTTGATACAATGGGGAATGTTGTATGACGGGGTTAAGTTGTACGTTTGTAGGCTTTTGCTGCTGCTTCACGAAAGCGATGTGTACGGATAGAGAGACGTCAATATTAAATGACCAGAAACTATCATTCTGTGTCTGTCGCGACAGTTAATCTACCGTTATTATGCGGGTTACTTCATTGGAAACCTCCTGGCACCGTCTGTATTTTATTCTTGTCAACTGTGTTTCCTACTTTCCAGCTCCTTCCGCGACTGAAGGAGTGATAAATTAGCTGCAACAAACATGCTCGCGTTTATCGCAAACAGAGAAACCTTTTCTAAACTGCAGTTAACTACACAAAAATGCTTATTTCAACCAAGTTTACATATTGAACATTTTATATATTTATTTACTTATTTGTTTATTTCACAGCGCAATTTGGCATTACAGTTAGGAGGGGGAGGGGTGGGGAAGGGGGGCGAATTACAACATGAACCGTCTTACATGAAGGCAGGAAAAAAATCACAACAGAGAATATAATACAGTCTAATTTTATACAAGCAAACACAAGTACACGTATTACAGCAGTGCAGCAAACATTTCATTGGATTTTGATGTAACGACCTCTTGGGTCAGCTTATTTCATCATTTATTGCGTTTGGACAAAATTACATTTTTAGTGAGTCTTTCCTGCCTTCTATTTGTTTGAATTTGTAAGTGTGGCCTCTTCTTGCTGATTGCTTCTCGCTAATATTCATGGCAGCAATAAATAACGTTCATGGTCAATACTTGTTTTAGAATGAAATATGTTATGGAAGAATTTCAGCCTAAGTATGTGTCTACATTTTTGTAGTGAAATCCATCTTAATAATTTCTGCGGGGTTGATACACTGAAATTCCGGATGTAATTATTGAAAACAAAGCAGACAGCTCGTTCTTGGACCTTATCAAATTTGTCAGTATCATCTTAAATTTATGATATCATACGTGTAACGCGTACTCTAGTTGCTCAATTATTGCTTTCGTGTCTTTTTTTTTTTCATATAAGCTCATATACTTGGTTCCTTCTACTGCCGCTCTATAACGAACCTTTTCCTACGCCGCTCTTCACTGCACATGTCACTTCATTTTGGAAGATTAAAGCTCCCCACACCACAAAACACTACACCACACCCCGTGCACCGCACCGTAGCGTAGCATACCGTACTATGCCATACCCTTAAATACCATATCATGCCATATAATAGGTACCACACAAAACCATACCATATCACATCGTACCCACCGGCACCCGGGTACCACCATATCACCGGCGCCTGCGTTTCGATAGAGGTGAAACAAAGAGGCGTCTGTGTGCTCTCTATAACTGAGCCATCTCCGCTGCCTGACTGATTTATAGGAAGGGAAAGGCGCGGTAACTGTCTCACTTGTTCTCTGTGGACACCTCAACCGCGCCGTAAAGGAAGGAAGGAAGGTCGCACAACACACGGACGCCTCTTCGTTTCGCCTTCATCGAAACGCAGCCGCCGAGGTCGGGTTCGAACCCGGGTACTCCGGCACAGTAGTCGGGCGTCTTACCACTGCACCACCCCGGCAGTTCATGCGAACATAAGAGAAAATAGAGAAGAAAGAGAAAGAAGAGGGAGAAAGACGCGCGTCGCAACAGCCGTCGTCCACCACCGAAGCAGTAGGGGGGGTTGCAATGACCAAAGTTGCAATGACGGCCTACAACAGATACAAATCCGGTGGCAGGCTAGCCCCGCCGCAAGCGGCAGTGACCTATCAGTCCCAGCCCGTAGGGCGAGGAGCAGATACCCCTCGTCCGCCCGGCAGCGCAGGTTAAAGATCCCCATGTGGTCGAAATCACTTCGCAGCCCTCCACTACGGCTCCTCTTTCTCTCTTTCCACTTTCACTCTCACCTTTCCTGCGTCCCTTACGGCGCGATTCAGGCGCCCACAGAAACGTGTGTGGCAGTTGCGGCGCCTTTCCCTTTCTATGAACCAATTATTATTATTATTTATTTATTTATTTATTTTACAATACTGTGAGCCTTTCTCAGGCTCTGACAGGAGTGGAAAAAAAAGTATAAACAGCAGGCTTAGTGTTCCAAGGCAGCAGGGAAAGCATACAGAGTACACCTATTATTATTATTATTATTATTATTATTATTATTATTATTATTATTATTATTATTATTATTATTATTATTATTATTATTATTATTATTATTATTATTATTATTATTATTATTATACATTACCGTACCATACCATTACATACCATACCATTTCTTTTGCTGGCCAGCCACCGAATTTTATCTGCTGTGGGCCATCATTGCACCCGCCACTGCTTCGGTGGTGGACGACGGCTGTTGTTGCGGCGCGCGTCTTTCTTTCCTCTTCTTTTTCCTTTCTTCTCTATTTTCTCTTCTGCCCGCACAGAGCAGCGGAGATGGCTCAGCTACAGAGCCAGTAGCAGGCCCAAGCATTTTCTTTTCCTTCTTCCTACAGCCACAACAACAACAAGAACAACAAAAGTATTCCAATGAAATTGCGCGGTAGATGCATCGGGGGACATTCGCTTCCGAAATCTTCAGGGAAATGGAAGATTTCCTGTTTCAAGGGAAATTAATTCTGCGCACTTATTACAGTTTTAGCGCAGCGTGCCACCTCAACTCTTTAGGAAAACGTAATAAATGGCGGACGTATAAAACACACCCCTTCTGTACCGCACATCATACTGGCATCCTTAATAGGTTAGAATACCTTTTCATAGATGGTACCTGGAACGAGGTAGCTGCTCGTGATTGACGAGCAAACTCGACGTAGATAGGCATGGTACGAAAATGACATTTTCGACGGCGCGCACGTGATTCAGAACATAGACTCTCCCGTCTGGCAGCTGTTAAATGCGAGAATGTCGAAAACTTCTAAACAAGACAACTGGCAAACTTGCAATGACAGGCTTTTAAAGGGAGTTAACGAGGATCTACAAGTGCTGCAAACAGCGGAGGGCACCAGGTTTTTATTAGACTCCTCCTCACCCCACCCCTCCTCATCCCTCCACTTGGTTCTGTCCCTGTGATATTTAGTTGTTTAGCGTTTTAACTGGAACCTCAAACTCGCGCATTGGGAAGCATAGCTGTAATCAAGCAGAAGCCAAGGCTATTTCGACGTCAAAGGTAAGAGTCTCGATGACCAACATCCGTATTAGGCAAATTCTTCTTACGAGTTTTACCAAGCAAAGCCGTGAGGCTCAATGCTGATGCAATTCGTTTTCCCTAAAAGGTGCGAAGAAAAGTAAAACAATCCCTGTAGCGCCATTTCTGCGTTCCGGTCATACGACAGCGCCATCAACATGGGCAGTAGGCCACACCCCCGGCGCCGGAACGCAATTTCGGCGATGTTCTCCTTGCGAAGGAAGGCGTCTTCCCTCACGTCTCTCTTTCTCTCGCCCGCTCTCTCTCTCAAAGCTGGACACCTCGCAAAGCTCGAAAATGCTGTCGCGCTTCCGGGGCTAAAAAATGCAGTGCTTTGCAACCGCCAGGGAAGCAGCACTGGCCGAGAGACAGATGCTGAGTCGGCATCAGTCGAGCCGGCTAGAAACCACTGCACACACAAATGGGCTCGTCGTTGAGGGAGTCTCGAACCGTCGGAAATGGGAGTTCTCAGCCTTCGAAACGTGACAGCATGTGCGCTACCGTCATTTTTTTTTTTTCGGTTTATTTTCTCCTCCTGTTTGTCCGACCCAGCATGTTTTAACAGCCCCCCAAAAAGCTTTCACGCGCTACAGTGTTCAATCCAGTTCCTTTTCCTTCTTTTGTTTTGTTTTCGTCCACTGTGAAAGGGCTCTCAAGACATGCATAAAAACATTATAACCGCCATCAGGCACATCACGGCGGCTGCGAAAGTCTAAGAAAGGAGGCTGCGAGGAGCAATGAAAAGAAAAGCAAGAGAACAGAGGGAATGAAGAGAGAAGCACAAGAACGGAAAGGCAGGGAGGTTAACTTTGCGAACCTCAGATTTAGGCAGAAAAAAAGACAGGGAAAAAGAATAGGGGGTAGAAAAAGCGCAGTGAAGGAGCGCCCACGCGAAAGCTAATGCGCTGCTGTCTTACACTGCTAAAGAGAGCAAGGCATCGACCGTGCCCTAAGTTCATATCTAGCAATAAAATATTCCGCATTGTACGTGCAATAGACATTTAAATCTGGTTCGTGTACTGTCGAAGAACGTCATAATCCCCTCACAATGCTGGGCGCATACGCTGTACTTCACTTGGTAATTTCTTTTTCTTTAATCTGGCGGTGTTCGTTTTGCGCACGGCACATCTTGCGGCCAGAGGTAAGCCTTAACAAATGTACCTTGGTCAATTTTGTGGTGAAGGGAAGGAAGATCGAATGCTATGACGTCAACTGCTTCTATTATAAGGTCAGGCAAAGAAGGTAGAATAGAAAAATTAGACTTCGCCAGAAGTCGCCATTAACGGAGAGTTTATAAAAGCGCGCCGTGCTCGCTTGACACTAAGCTTTGAAGAGGAAGCAGGATTTTTACGGCTTTAGGGATAACGGTTGGTTGAGCACCAAGAAGCGGAAAGGTCAGTCGTCCTTCATGGCTCCAAGTGTAGAAATGAAAGTTGCTCTGTGCGCTCTCCAAAGCTGTGCTAATTCCAAACTTCATTCTCTAGGATCGCTAGAATTAATCTTTTCGGTATTTTAAGACGCAGCATGCTAGAAGTCTCATTTGAACATGTCATATTAATGCAGTAGCTTGAAGGTAAGGTATAAAAATTTAGCTGTCAGCTTACTACTCAACATGGCACACTTTTTCTTTCTGACGTCCGCCACCACACGCAAAACTACACCAAAAAAAGGCGTCTCATTTTTCTTATGAAGTCAGCTCTTAAACTCCTGTCAGGCTTCCCCTATAAAGGGCTTCCTGCCGACTCAAAACATTTCAGCCTTTGTTACTAAAGTATTCGCATGATTCACGAGTCAGCTTTACAACCAGACTGGTTTTCCAACTAAAAAGCTTTGTCCACAAAGTTACACGTTCTTTATGGAAATGAACAAAGGCATTGGCGGCCTTCATTTGTTTGAACTTCGGACGCATACCAGTTGCTTCGAAGAGCAAGGCGCTGGACAACTCGTCCTCTGTTTCATTTCCGAGTTAATATTTTGCCTATTGAGAATAAGTGACTAGTATTTGTTAACCATTGTACCATTTAAGTATTTCTATCTGAAAAATCCCGAGGTGGCGCCTGCCCATCGTTTAGGCAGAATCGAGCACGCACTGCCTTTCTTTTCAAGCAAGAGGGTGAGGGTGTGGTCATGGAACGAGACGTTTTCATTTTGTTGTATAGTCAGTTAGCATACATGTTATGAGTTTTTTATCGTTTTTATTTACTGTTTCTGCCTTCTGCGGCTCCTGGTCCGCCAAGGGCGACATTTTCGTGTTGCGGCCCGTATAGCAATATGAGTTTGGGTCCCCTGCTAGAGATAGATGAGTCAATAGTGTTCTTATCTGCTATAAACGTCAACAGGCACGATGCATGTAGTGGCCAAATGAGAAAGATGTACAGAAAACAATTCCAGCTTCAGTGACTGTGGGCCGAGAGGATATATTTTGAGTACTGTATCTTTTTTTATTAAAAAGGAAAAATGCGAGCAAGGATACACGTACCGCGCTCACAAGCGCTGCTCTGAATTTTAGTCGTTATTCTCCTCTAAACCGATGGCACATGCCCACACAGGGGGATCGGCCAAGAATTGGGGTGCAGAGATATTTATTTTTGATATGTATAATTACATTGCCAAAAATAAAATTATTACTAGGGAAAAGAGAAGGAAACTAAAAGATGAAATGCTGAAATATGAAGGGGACATCATAACGCACGCAGGAGGTGAACACTGTGAGATTTGTAGCGACTGATCTAAAAATTGAAAGCATACTAGCAAGACAGACGTTTAGATTCCGTTAAAGAAGCTTTGAATGGCGTTTAAAAACAGACCTGTGGCTGCACCCAAGTACGCTGACAGCAAAAGAATATATTTTACTTCTTGGTCGTGTGCCACGTGTTCGCCTTGACCTCGTCTTCTGTGAGCAGCACACGTGAGGCAGACTGAAGAATCAAGTGGCCCAGAAGAATTTTTTTAGACGTATTTCGAGCGCCAGCTATACATTTGTTGGTATGCAGGCATCATCTTGTTGGTTGCAATCAACATGGCATCTTTTCAGCACCTTTATTGAGATGAGAAGGTTTAGTGCAAACAATAATAGCAAGGCTTTTCTAGTAGCCGTCAGGAGACTGTTTTGGCAACAGCTGTTATATATGCCCTGTAATTATCCACGCCCGCCTTTCTGTTGCACGTTTTTATGCTGTAGGAGTATAGCCAATAGCTCACGTCACCTGTTTTGTGATCGAAAGCTGCCCACCGCTACCTTGGTGGTAGCGACGAAACAGAGTCAACGTTAAAGAGATCAACTAATCCGTATTTATACACTATGTATAGGGCATTATTTACAGCAGCTCGGCACGAGGGCCAAGGGCTACAAGCTAATCACAAATGTAGTAGCACAACGACGGCAGGGAAATTACGACGTGTCCCCTCCTTGCAAATGGCACGGCACTCGACGAACGCTCGTGAAGATCGTCTCCAGAGGCTGCGCGCTCGCCTATATAGCGTTCAAAAGATGTTGGCACTCAGATTGTCCAATCTGGAGGCAGCACGTGATAGCGGCCCAAAAAGTCCACTCAAGGAGCGCGCTGATCACTCGCTTCAAATCTGCCTCGGCGCGAAGGCGATTCACCGTTACAGGACCGGCGCCAGGCTGACTTGCACTTTAGCTTGCTGTAACACGTTCACTACGTTGACCACCGATGCTTCCTGACAATGCGCTGCTTCCCTACGGACCTGCACCGGGGAAGTCTTCTCTGTGGATTGTCTACTGTTTGCGCTCTTCAGTTCCTTAGAAAATCATGAACCGACAGAAATTTTATTGAAAAGGGAAAGTTAGGCGGAGAAGCTTGACGTTCGGTTGAGCGGAATCCGCGTGGCTTTCCTAGCCACAACAACAACAGCAGGCCTGTTCATGCTTGCGACTGGCTGAGGTCGTGTGACCATTTTGGTGGAAAAGAAACGATCGCAAATGGCCGCATCCGTTTAAAAGCAAAGATCGCAAGTCGTTTCAGCACTGCTCGATTTTCCAGCTTTGCGACTGCTGGTCGCAAATAGATAACTGTGACGGAAAACAATTAGCGGTTCATCTGAAATGAACGGAGGTTAGCTTTACTGTATTTGGTGATCAGTCAATATAGGCAAGTCTTCTTCCGAACGAGACCAATTCGGGAAAGCGACCTACTGTTCGCATTTGCAAGTGTGAACCTCGTTCAATCTGAGTGGCTCCCTAGTGGCATACGATATCCGGTCGCACGCCCTTCGCCACTAGCAAGTGTGAATAGACATTAAAACTGTCAGGGCTACCTTTTTGTAACTATTCTACTTCTGATTTCTTCTGCCGCGCTACTTTTACTATTATTGTATTGATTATTTGGGCTTGTTAGATTCTGCATATCCCTATAAATTCAAGTCCCATTTTAAATACATTTTGCAAATTGAAACGGTGCTCTAGTTACCTTTGATTATGTACTTTCGATTTTTTTACAGGCTCATTTCGTTCTCTGATGATTTGGTGCTTATTCTGTCAATTAGAGAGCGAAAAACGTCTCTTTTCGGGCAAAATCCGAATTATATATTTTGTCATTTCAAGCTGGAGAATCGAAGCGCAGCTATAAACCATCTAGGCTGAGTAGCAGTTACTCTACAATTTCTGCACACCCTGCGCAACGTTATTCGCGGTGCTATGGTGTGTAGCGCGCACATTGTGAAGCTTACTTCGTTTTTAATTTCCAAGCATAGGTTCTTCTATGCCCATTTTCTCTTCTGGTGTTCGCGCAAAAAAGGCACAGACGGAGCTCTGCTAAGGCAAGCACACTTAATACATCTCCCCTGTTATCCCTCGAATGCATCATTTAGTCTCCTAGTGACTACATGCTTTTGTTGTTGTCTCAGTTCAGTTCAGTTCAGTCGTTCAGTCGTGTCCGACTCTTCGTGACCCTATGGACCATGTCACGCCACACTTTCCGGTCTCTCACTATCTTCTTAACATCACATAACTTCATCTGCAGTGCCTCGAGGATGCCATCTAACGATCGCGTTCGCTGCCTACCCCTTCTCCGGCAACCCTCAACTTTTCCCAACATCAAATCTTTCTCCAGCGACTCCTCTCTTCTCATCAAATGACCAAAGTAGCTGAGCTTTAACTTTAGAATTTGACCCTCCAATGAGCAGTCAGGGTTTATGGTTGACAATATCGACTGATTTGATCTTCTGGCAGTCCAAGGAACTCTCAAGAGTCTTCGCCAGCACCACAATTCAAACGCGTCAATTCTTCGGCGGTCAGCCTTTTTCACATTCCAACTCTCGCATCCATACATCACAACTGGAAAGACCATAGCACGAGTTATACGGATCTTGGTTGGCAGACTAATGTCTCTGCTTTTTACTAGGCGGTCAAGGCTAACCATTGCTCTCTTTCCCAGAAGCAGGCGTCTCCTAATTTCATGGCTGCAGTCTCCTTCTGAGGTAATCTTGGCGCCCAAGAACAGAAAATCTGTCACAGCTTCCACTTCTTGTCCATTGATGCTCCAGGACTGGATAGGGCAAGACGCCATGATCTTTGTCTTTTTAATGTTCAGTTTAAGCCCAAACTTCTCACTCTCTTCTTGTACACACATCAGAAGTCTCTTGAGTTCCACTTCACTTTCTGCCATTAAAGTGGTATCATCCGCATATCTAAGGTTGTTGATACGTTTTCCAGCAATCTTCACTCCAGCTGAAGACTCGTCCAGACCAGCCTTCCTCATGATGCACTCTGCATATAGGTTAAATAGGCAGGGCGACAGTATGCAGCCTTGCCTCACTCCTTTCTCGATCGGAAACCAATCAGTAAGACCATGCCCAGTTCTGACTGTGGCCTCTTGCCCTTCATACAGGTTCCTGAGGAGACAGATGAGGTGAATTGGAACTCCCATCCCTTGGAGAGCTTGCCACAATCTGCTGTGATCTACGCAGTCAAACGCTTTCGCATAGTCAATAAAGCAGAAGTAGATGGGTTTCTGGAACTCTCTTGCTTTTTCCATGATCCAGCGAAGGTTGGCAATGTGGTCTCTAGTTCCTCTGCCCTTGCGAAACCCAGCTTGCACGTCCGGAAGCTCCCGATCCACATACTGCTGCAGCCTACCTTGGAGGATTTTCAACATCACCTTGCTAGCATGCGAAATAAGCGCGATCGTGCGGTAGTTGGAACAATCTTTGGCACTGCCTTTCTTTGGAGTGGGGATGTAAACTGACCTCCTCCTATCCTGTGGCCACTGCAGGGTTGTCCAAATCTTCTGACATAATGTATGCAGAATGTTAACAGCGTCATGGTTGAGGTTTTGAAGCAGCTCAGCTGGAATGCCATCAATTCCGCTAGCTTTGTTCTTAGCAAGGCTGGCTAAGGCCCATTCAACTTCACTCTTCAGGATGCCCGGCTCGAGATCAGTAATCACAACCGTCTTATGTTGGGTTTGCACATTCGGGGCCTTCTCGTACAGTTCTTCTGTGTATTCCAGCCACCTCTTCTTTATCTCTGAGGCTTCAGTGAGGTCCTTGCCTCGTTTGTCCTTTATCACGCCCAGCTTAGCACAGAAGCTTCCTTTGATATCTTTGATTGTCTTATACAGAGCTGTTGTGTTCCTTAATTGGCTATTGTCCTCAACTGCTTGGCACTGTATGTTCAGGAAGGCATTCTTATCTCTCCTTGCTATTTTCTGAAAATCCGCATTGAGAACCTTGTATCTTTCTCTTTCCCCCATAACTTTTGCCATCCTCCTTTCCTCAGCTATTTGCAAAGCCTCTTTAGATAACCAGTTTGCTTTCTTGCATTTCTTTTGCTTTGGAACTACCTTAGTAGCAACTTCTTGTATTATATCACGAACATCAGTCCACATCTCTTCGGGCTCTCTGTCTTCTAGATCTAATTCTTGAAATCGATTCCTCACTTCCACAGCATATTCTAATGGAATTTGATCCAGATTATACCTGAAAGGCCTTCTAGTTTTCTGCGTTTTCCTCAATCGAAGCTTAATTTTGGCAGCAAGAAGCTGATGATCGGTGCCACAATCGGCCCCAGGCCTTGTTTTTACTGCTTGTATAGCGCTTCTCCATCTCTGCCGGCAAAGAATATAATCGATCTGATTCCTGTACAGACCGTCCGGTGAAGTCCATGTGTACAGGCGCCTCTTGTGCTGTTGAAAATGAGTATTCGCTATCGTCAGGTTGTTTTCTTGACAAAACTCTACTAGCCTCTGCCCAGCTTCATTTGGCTCGCCAAGACCGAACTTGCCTACAATTCCGGATATTTCTTCACTCCCGACCTTAGCATTCCAGTCTCCTATGAGAAAAACGACGTCTGATGATGGGGTGCGGTCTAAAAGGCATTGTAGGTCCGCATAAAATCTCTCAACGTCAGCTTCTTCAGCACTTGTGGTCGGTGCATAGACTTGGATAACTGTTATGTTGAAAGGGTGACCTTGGATCCGAAGTGAAATCATTCGGTCGTTTTTGGGGTTTACCCTAGCACTGCTTTGCCCATTCTTCTGTCTACTATGAGAGCGACTCCATTCCTTCTCTTGGATTCGTGCCCACAATAAAAGACATAATGGTCGCCGGAGTTAAATTCTCCCAGTCCTGTCCACTTGAGCTCGCTGATACCCAAGATATCAATGTTCAATCTGTCCATTTCTCGCTTGACGACATCCAGTTTACCTTGCGTCATAGATCTTACATTCCATGTTGCTATGTAATATATCTCCTTGCAACATCGGACTTTCCGGTCGCTTCCCGACACATCCACAACTCAGCGTCCTTTTGGCTTTAGCCCAGCCGCTTCATTCGTCCTGGAGCTACTAGGAATCGCCCTTTGTTCATCCCCAGTAACATGTGGGACGCCTTCCAACCTGGGGGGCTCATCTTCAGGCGCCATATCATTAATGGTATTGTGACTGGCCATAGGGTTTTCTTGGCAGGAAATACTGGAGTGGGTTGCAATTACCTTCCCCAGTGAATCACATTTTGTCAGAACTCTCTGCCGTGACCTGTCTATCTTGGGTGGCCCTACACAGCACAGCTCACGACTTCATCGAGTTTCGCAAGCCCCTCCGCCACGACGAGGCAGTGATCCATGAAGGGGTCTAGGTAGTTTTGATTCTGGTCGGGGCCCACGCCTCCAAGCACGTTGAAGGCACCTTCGATAAGTGGCCAGAAAAGTAAGCTTTTTCAGTGGTACAAAAATGTGGGGGATTTGGTAAAAATCTGCCGAGAGTTCTAAAAAGGCACTGGTTCAAGAATATTTCTTGGTGAGATTGTTTGAAGCGCATTTATTGACAACACTGAGTCATGCCCTTTTGCTTCTGGCATCTGGGCGGGCATCTAGACGTATCACAGTTGCGGCGGCCGAGGCGGGTGCTGGTTTGATTGTCTTTGACATCTGCCAAAGAACGTGGCTCTGGGGCCTAAGTCAACAACCTCTCCGAGCTTTGCCCAGAGTATAGCGACGACCGCGTTGTCGTGAGGCAGAGGAAAGACACAGTCAATGGAGCTGGCCGGACGGATGGCAATTGTAATTTCGGCGAGAGCCCTAACTCGAATGTCAGAATATTCTTGACAGTCCCATATTATAAAAGTGGCTGTGGTTTAGCTGAGGTAAACCGGGTTGAACTGCGTTAGCAATACCTCCATGGCTTAGGGTACCTCATGATGTAGCTTGAGATTTCAAAGCGGGGCTTTAAATGTGGGCTGGTAGGAGCTGCCAACTTGGGTCTCTTGTTTCACATGGAAGTATTATGTCAGAATCAGCCTGCCAGGACCCTGACATTCACGTTACCCCTATAGGCCACTAAGGCACGTTCATACGGCTTGGTCAAAACCGTATTCGGCTCGTCTTCGGCTCGTCTTCGGCTCAAGGTGCAACGTGGCCCTTCCCGGGACTACGCGATGGACTGAAACGTGGCGCAGTATTGCTAACGCATTAATAAGCAGCAGTTGCTGGACTTCGGCAGTGACGGCACATCCTTTTGTCGGGGTCGTTGTGAAATAATTTTGCCACAAGGACGGCGTTACCGAAGTGTTAGTTGCGAGGCAGCGGAGTGTGTGTGTGTGTGTGTGTTTCCATCTTCAGTTATTTGCTCACTCTGGATTCAACGCCATTTCACTTCGGATACATACATACATACATGCATACTTACATATATATATATATATATATATATATATATATATATATATATATATATATATATATATATATATATATATATATATATATGTCTCGCGGCAATATATATATATATATATATATATATATATATATATATATATATATATATATATATATATATATTGTCACGTAAACGGTGACTAAGGATACCAATGATAGCAGGGGGTAGCCCAGACGCAAGAACACAGCAGCACAGACGCAAACGTGCAAGCGACACTTTGTCGTCCTCTTCAACTTCGTCCTCCTTTCACACCTCAGTCATGCGCCACCTGGCAACGCTAGGTGGCAATATATATTGCCGCGAAACATTCAAAACTGTATTTGTTGTTTTTTAACAGCCGCCGGCATGAAGGCTTATCACTCTGATTCTGGATCGCGTATCAGTTCCGTAATCTTTGTTTGTTAATGCTCGATGTCGCTAGTCACATCTTTATCAGTTTCGTTGTAGCGCAAGATGCACCAAGATCTATCTCGAAGATTCCGGCCACTCGTGTGTCTTTCCACAATGTTCCAGCCTGTGCTGGTAGCTGTTTGCGACGTCATTCAGATTGTTCTGAGCAGCCTTTAAATTGAGCGTTGACGAGTGTGACGGGCATTCTTTGTTCGACGATCGACGAGTACGTTTGTTGCTATCGCTGCCGCCAAGTTGCTTAGTTCTTTTGCGGGCACAAGTCAGCCCAATAAAGAGTTTCTTCAGTGCAATCATCGACCCTTCATTTGTGTCATCGACCTTGTCATCACTACGTGACAATATATATATATATATATATATATATATATATATATATATATATATATATATATATATATATATATATATATATATATATATATATATATATATATATATATATATATATATATATATATATATAGACAGACAGAGAGAGAGAGAGGCATCGGTGATTATAAACGGGTTAAAAAGGGATTATCGTCAAAAGAGGAGCAGCCAGTGCCTTTACGAAGCGATTATAATTTTGCCGTGAAGGGTCTAGATTATGCTATATAATTTTTGCACTAGCTCGTAAATGCTCTTTAATGATGAGCGAAAGGGGCCGAGAAGATTGCGATTCCGTATAACCTTCTCGAAAATATCGTTCAGACGCGGGCTAACACAATCCAGCCGCCCGCATGTCATCGTCTTATAAGCGTGAGCTCCGCTGGCTTGGTTCAGACAGGGATTCCGGGTGCCTTCGCCGGCCGCCACTGGGATACGTGACGTGCTTGTGCGAGAGGCCGTGAAGAACCCGGAGGTTATAGCGAACCCTGCATCTCAAAGCGGAGCTGTGGAGACTCCAGGATGCAGGTCCCGTCTAGAGCGTGAGCTCTTTTATTACATGTTTTGGCGTTCTTGTACTTCAGCTGCATGCGCACAGTGCAGCCTTGTCGCCAAGCAGCTGCTTGGCAGTAGGTTCACTGAGCTGTGAGGTGCTGCTGGAAGCCTGGTGCTGTATTTTCTCTCGCCATTTGCTTGCCATTTTTTTTTTTATTATAAAAAGGTGTTCTCGTGTGATTTATTTCTTTTTGCTGTTTATTGTGCGCTTAGTGGAGCCTTTCTGGTGTGATGCAGACATTCTTTTCATGTCACATAGTTGCTTCTTAGCAGAAATATAAACAGGTTTTGATGGCGGTAGCTGTTGTATGGAAAGAAATAGCAATCTGTGGGGCCCATTTCCGTCATACTGCTACCAAGACGGAAGCATGCTGCGGCCCCGTGTCGTACACGTGTGACGTGGGTAAGGGCCAGGTGGGTCAGTACCACACTTGGTTCTGCTGCATTCGGCTACTCTTGTGCATTCTCGCAATTCAATACCTTAACTTAAGCAACAGCTTTTTTGTCCTCCTTATATGCCATCGTCTTCAGACCAAATACGGGGCATTCTGTTGTAGCTATCACGATATTGCAATAAAATGAAGCTATATCCACCACCAAGACCACCTCTCCAACCTGATTCAAAGTTACGATTTCAACTTCCATTTAGGCCGTATAATGCCAAGCGGCCTTGCAGCATTGGTTACAGGCAGGTTAAGCGTGCACAAAACGCTACCTTGACAAAACTAGAGCTGCAGCTAGGCCGAATTGATTGCAGCACAATTCCTCATAGACAATTCAACATATTATTTGCTGGTTTCTTCACTATTCTAATACAAGCAGAGCACTCGAAACGACCGCCAGATCACTGAACTCCGAGCGGTTTTGTGACGGAACTGTTTTTTGTACCTGGTAGCTTTTAGTGTGCGCAGCTGACACGGTCATCGGTGTGCGTACGCCTATATGTGGGCGTTTGTGGGGTTGGGTGCCATCGCCATTGTGAATGCTGCATGTGCATATATATACACGTGTATGCGTAAGAAATGTGTTCACGTCTGTGCGCTACGCACTCCCATCTACATTAACGACGATATGCCATTTTGCGCGTGTCATCGATCATCATTGTCCTATGCAACTCAAAGTATTACCATATCAACCATCTTCGACATAAACTTTATCTCTGTGGTTTCTTTTCCTTTTCTCCGTGTGGATTAGCAGGTAAAGATCACTTTTCGCGGACCGACCTCCCCGACATTCTTCTTGGTAAATTTGATAATTGCTCTGGCATATTATGCTCACTCTTGTTTCTTATGCCCATCCCCGGTCATTTTTAATTGCATTGCATAGCTCGATGTGGTGCAAGGTATAAAATTATATACTTGTTTCATTGCGGAATATCATAGTCATCATAATCAAAACGGCTAGGCCCACTGAAGGAGATAGACATTTTCAATATTTTTCCAATTAGCCCTATTCTGTTCTTGCTTCTATTGGTTGCAGGAACATTATTAATACGTAGCCATATTAATAGGATCCAACCTACGATGTGGGAGTGGTGACCATACGCACTCGGTTCTATTCTCGTTATTTCAGCTCTCTCCCCGTCATGGGTTGGGCATGCGGTTAATGCTTTCTCTGGACAGCATTTCGCTACCGCTTCGAATAGCTTCCCGCCCGTCATAAACTGTTAGTCTTTTTTAAACTTGCAAACGTTATGTCTTCCTCTATATTATATCACAACTATATCGTCCTCATTTTATTACTTTGATCATTTACCACGATCTGCATTCCTTAGAGAATAAAAACCAGCCAAGGGACGAGGACGAAGGAAGACGATGTACACACGGAAGCGATGTACACACCAGCTTCCGTGTGTACATCGTCTTCCTTCGTCCTCGTCCCTTGGCTGGTTTTTATTCTCTAAGACTATGTACCAACTGACCCAGATTTCAACCCTCCTTCAATGCATTTCTTGTCCGACGGCGATCAGCAGGGCGAGGACACCAGCAGGTCAGAGTACTATGTGACACCGTCAACTCATTTTCCTGCCTCTCCCAACCACCATAAATGGATACTGTGCTAAGAAGACAAATTGTTAGCGCAGTAGTATTCCTCTAGTTATGAGCTAATACCATCAGGCCTAACTTGTTGCTTCGCCCAACTCAATCTTTATCCTTCCCATCTCAGTCGCCAGAATGCCATTCGTAATCTCACGCGGAACAGCAGCTATTCGTCACCTTTCCTGAATCCCCTCACAGACGCGTATTTTGTCATTTCCAACGCAAGGACACGGCTGATGTGCTAGCGGTTTGTACATATATTGTTGTATTCCTACATTATCTTTACCCACATCCAGATCATGCAATGCCCCTGAAATACTTTAGATGTTTCTACACAATGAAAATATTTCTCGCAATCTATGTAGGCTAACTCACTATGTTGTGAGTATCCTTTAGTAACCTCATCGGCGGTGTTAATATGGTCGATCTCCGAGTGCATCTGCTGGAACCACTGGATGGACGAAGTCACAGGTTGCGTTAGTTTCTTTCACCTTAATTTTTTTATTAATAAACTGGAAACAAATAATCGAGGCTGTGTAATGTTTTAAATATTTAGCCTCTCCCTTCATATGAATTACAACATTGTCATTTCGGCATGTTTATGATCATCAAATACGGCTTGAGAGGGCTAGAACGTTTTTCAAGCACATCGTCTATTCTATTCTTGATAATTCTGCATTTGGGCAATCCTGTTCGGCCGCCTTCTGCTTGTTGTTTTTGTTATTTTTTTTGCAGGCTTAATTTCTTCGCAGCCTACAGTTCCAGGCCTTTAACTCATATCAGGTTTATTATCACAAAAGCAGACAGTGGTATTTGCCATCTGGCTTCTTAATTCTCATTTTTAATGCATCCTCTTTTCCAAAACGCAAGTATAGTCTCAAAGGCTACAAAATATTTATTTCTGTTATCAATGTAGCGCTATTATTTCACATTCTACCAACAGCTGGAACATGTGCTCTGAGGTTCATTGGTGCCAATGCATTGTCCACGCTGAGAGTTCAAGGCAAAGCATTGACATCTTGCCATGCGTATTTTTATTGTTCTTCTCGACTACTAACAATACCTGTTGAAATACCCGTTCATTCAGTAATAGCCGAAGTTCTGAACCGCAGTCTATCACATCAGAAGAATAGGCGAAACAATATTCATTTATTAACTGCTAAATATATCTGCGAAAACGCACCTATACTCGTCGGCATGGTAGAATAGTTGAAAACATATCACTTTCGCATTTGTGGCTCTTTGGATACACGCTGGATGAATCCAACTATTTGGAGAGCAACTTTCTTCTTGAATACACGTGGTGATACAAAGCAGACATAACATACTAAAACGGATGAATAAGAGCGGAGTTTTTCTCACTGAACAATACGACACCGTCATTTCATGCATGATTGTTCTTTCAAAAGCGAGCTTGGAACAATTCCACAAAGAACTTTCTCCACTATCGGCTCATTTATTGATTTAGCGATCACTTCAGTTTGTCTTGGGATTCTAACGGCAGAGTTTCGCCGCTGGGCCCAATACCTACCATTATCTCTTGTCTCGCGCGGCTCTTGAGCCAGGCTGCACAAAGCACAGCTTCCAGCTGCAATTACATTTTACGAGTTTTCTTGATGGCCTGAGCATAAAAGGCCAAAAAGCACAAAGACCCTGCCTTACGTATGCGGGCGCATCAGGGCTTCTCCAGAGGCCGCTTTATAGTCGCATTCAGGGGTGAGCGGCCCATTTAACGACAATGCGGGCCGACGGGCCGGACCAGACCTCACTCTCTTCCTCTCCAAAGATGCTGAGGCAAAAGTAATAGCCGCATAGCCGCAGTAACCTCGAGAGTGCTTCTAAGCGTGAAATGCTTTCAGCAATGCTGACAGACTTTAAACGAGCGTCATTCGTAAACAAGTATGGATTTGGGCCTGAATATGGAGTCAAACTTTTGTGAACCATGCTGCAAATTTTAGATTCTAATGATACCCATTTCCTTACTATGGCCATGAGCAAGGTTGGAAGTTGTACGTGGGCAGACAGATCAGGTTTGCTTTCAGGTGCCTAATTTAAGATTACTGGGCCATCGCCAATGCCTCTCGCTCTACATCTTTCAGCTGACTACTAGGCCTCTCGCGCTATGCGTTTTAGTCGTTGCCTGGGTTATCTTTAATTCCTTTGTTCAGCGCTTCCAGCTGCTCGGCAGTGGTAGTACGGTAGCTGCGGCCGTGCGCCAAAAAAGGATGTGTCAAGCAAGCGCTGATCTACGTAGTTGCATGCGATGGTGAGAAGGCAGCCAATACTGTTGAACGCGGCGCTAAAGGTAATGAAAAGTTTGAGGAAGCGATTTTGCGTAGACCAGCGAAAGCAGCTAAAGGCTTTGGGGGCGAGCTAGGTAGCGCTGAAAAGGAGTCCGCGGGCGAGTACATGAAAGCCTCTGGATGTTGCATGAGAATGGAAGCTTTACGGGTGCGACCCGTACTGGCACCATACCACGGGTGGTCGCGTAACTGAAGCCCGTTATTGTAGTGGTCGTAGAAAGCTGCAAGACATGGCAGCCTAAGCCTACAGTGAGAAGAGGTTTGGTCTGGTTTGGTTTGGTTTGGTTTGGTTTGTGGCGTTTAACGTCCCAAAGCGACTCAGGCTATGAGATACACAGTAGTGGAGGTTTCCGGAAATTTCGAGCACCTGGGGTTCTCTAAAATGCACTGACATCGTACAGCACACGGGATCCTGGCTTTGGGCCTCCATCAAAAAGTGGCTGCCGCGGCTTGGATTTGATCCCGCATCCTTGGGCACAGTAGTCGAGCACCCCAACCACTGCACCACACCGGCGGGGATAGCGAGAAGACAGTAAACCGAAATAGAAGAAGGAAGAAGCGAGGAAGCGAGGAAGATCAACATTATATCCAAGGCAAGAGACGAATATAAAGCAAAGAAGGCGATAAAAAATAAAGGAGAGGAAACGAAGCCAGACAAAGCGAAGTAGTTGACACAAGTCAGGACTATAAATTAAAAAAAAAAAGGATGCGAAGAAGAGAAATAAGAAAAGCAGGGGGAGACACAGAGAGACATCACGTCTATAGCCATATATCTGTCAACCAAGCCGTAGCCATATTTTGGTCAGTTCTTTTATTCCTTTTTTTTCTCTCCATGGGAGTTGGATTTCGGATGATTATTAACAATGAAGTGAGACACCAGAACTTTGTGGCCAGATTAAGATGACGTGAGGCTACTTCCCCAAGCACCTCTCTCTGATGAGCGCTTGCCGTAGGCTGTAGCAGTTGCTGTCTGGTACAGTCTGTGCTAAGTAATGGCAGTAACTCGGTCAAGCTGACGTCATGGTATGATCGAACAGCGAAGTTGTTCACACACGCAGGCACAGGGGAGTAGGCCGGGGCTCTTCGGCGGAGCAGTCGACGGCGGTTGGCGTAGTGACGCAGGGACGAGCTCCGAGGGCAAGCGCGGAGTCGGACGAGGCCAGCAGCAGCGGCTGAGCGTCTGAGCGTGGCGAGACCTCGGCGGCGCCTTCAACAGGACAGCCGTGCGTTGGAAACAGGCAGCTTCTGCGGAGACGAATGGCGGCTGGCGGCCGGCAACGACGCCACGCCTGCGGACTGCACGAGATCTGCAGAAGACACGGGTCGTCTCAGTCAATTTTCAATTCATGACCATGTCCTAAAAAATTCTACGGAGGTGGGCTAAAGACAAATTTTACGGAGTAAATACAAGAAAAAAGCTGTATGCTCCCATCTCAGTGACAAATGCAGCAATAAAAATGCCAAAAACGTTGAATGACACGTTGCATGACCTGGGGTCCCGAGGGGCACAGTTAAGAATTTCGGCATTCCTTGTTGATCGGATTGTAGCGCATTAGTAGGTTGCGTCAGCAATCATCGCCTATTTCAAATGAGCAACCGTTGTTCTTTGAAAGTAGTTTTTTTACAAATGTCAATAACTGTCCACGATGTGCCGATAATCTCCGCACCTTTCCATGCGCATAAGGACGGGCTCTGTTTGGCACCCTTTATGGCTTTCAAAGCAGATTTTGCAAAGGGCCATGCGATGAGGACCACGTAGGTGGTTAGTGTGTATTCAGTGTGCGTAACAGACTGTGTGTGGTCATGAAAACAGGTGCAGCACAACACCCACCTAATTTTTGGGCACGGTTGTTTCGGGGAGCTACGCAGACACTGGCTTCATTTAGAGCCTTCCAGTGAGTGAGCTGTTCTCTCTGTCAGCTATATCAGCTTTTTAGGTGCGTGCAACTGTTTGCTAATTTTGTGTACATCTGTCGTCTGGACCTCAGCGGCAAACGATGTGATGTCAGTTGGCCAATCTCTCCGAAAACTTTCTGTCTTCCGTCTACCCGTGTAGGTGGACAAGATTCTTGCACAGTGTACAGCACCAAATTATGCGCTTAGTGCAGAAGGAACAAGACAGTGTTTCAGTGTATTTTCCGACGTAGGCTTTATGCCTGGTAGTCCAAAGCTTTTCCATTTTCCGTTTAAATGATCGCACTTATTGATCTCGTGTCCTACCACGTATTTTATTTTCATTTGGTCATGCCTGTCGTAATTTCATACTGTAGCCTTACATGCATTTCCTCATGCTTCAATACCTGCCATATGTCTTTATCTTACGGCGAAGCAGTTAAGGACTTGTCCTGGCTTCAGCTAAGCTCGATGGTTGACACCACGTGATCTTGGCGTCACCTGGTATGTGTAAGCGTCACAAACAAGAAAAAAAAAAAAGAGCAGGCACGAATGTACAACTCACGGATGCTTGAGTTTTGACACCAGTATTGCTGCTGAAGCCAACCGCATATGACCAAAGCCACCCACAAGATCAACACAGGTTATGCGACCCAGCTTACGCACAGTGACGTCGTCACGAGCATGCAGCAATCCGAGAGAGCAATCCGCTCGCATGCCAGACGCCAGCTAGCCACATTAATTAGTTGAATTACAAGTGTATTCATTCAAGTGTAAATAAGACAATGGCATAGTCAAATCTGTTGATTCAGGCTCGCTTCAATTTTTACATTGCGCCTACTTATTGGGGGGTCTCTTCATGCAATGCTCCATGTCAAACTATCAGCGCTATAAAGACGTCGACTCATAGTTACAGACGCAGACTTTGTCTCATGGTAATTCAATATGTGTCACAATCTCGCCCTCTTTCACAGTGTTCAGTGTCGTACACAATGAAGCCCTTTGTTATTTACTACCGAAATCAATAAGTTAAATTGAACAGTTGTCCCAAAAATTGCATAATACCCTGAATTTAACCGCACAGTTAACATGTGAACAGGATGCAAACAGATGCGACGACAAAGCCCTCAAGCACTAGACCCCAAATCTGTACAAATGGCTCACCTGAGGGTCGGCTGCACAAAAGAACGTGAACAGTAGGATGCCCTGAAAAAGACAAAAGAAAGAGAACGCACTGAAGCGAGGTCTTTCTACTTTAACATTTTCGGCACTCACAATTGGCACTGGAGGAAGGAAATAGCCGTGATGAAATCAGTGTGCATAATATAGAAATGCGGGAAAGTTCTGAAAACGAGCTGTTCGCGTGAAACGCACATTTTCTGGAGTGGTGATGGGCGTAGGACTGCTGTATGGGCCACATGTATGAAATGAGGCGCCTGGCTGCCAAGATGTGGAGATTACATGAACTGCTGAACTCGTTTACGATATCGTGGTGTTGGTGCATGCTACTATCTGCGCGAATTCCTTCTAACTTAAATGTAGAACTAGATGACTCCCTGCTGCATTTGGCTACAACTTCTGTTACCGTACGGTGAGTCCCAGTCCTCTTAGAGATCAGAGTAAATGAGTTAGCTCATCAGCTGAGCCGCCATATTCACATACGGCCGCCTGTGACCTCGTGGTCAAGCCCTCATTTCAAGCACGAGAATACCAACTGACAATTACGAACCACTACGACCTATTGGAAATTTCATACTGTCACGTATCCTGCTACTATTGACATCTCAACATTACTCAAATGCACGCACTTCACAGGATTTAAATAAAAGCCGTCATCACAGCTTTCTCGAGACTATTCCTGTTTTCCTTCCGACCCGTCCTGTTCCAACATCCCTATTTTATATATGCTAATCTTTAAAACTTCCTAATCTCTTCTCTTGTCGTCAAGTTTAGTCCCTACACACAGCTTCCTTCGCCTTCATCCTGGAGTGGCTGGTTGTCGTCGGCGGAGCTGGAGGACCGGCTTGTATTGGTCATCCAGTTGCAGTACATGTCGGGCGCCTAATCTGCATACCTGAATCAACTGTTTCTCTCTCTCTCTCTCTCTCTCTCTCTCTCTCTCTCTCACACACACGCGGGTATACGTATCGCTTTACCACACCCGTGATGAGCGCCCCACCTACGGCTGTGGCTAAAATGCCGTTCCTGAAACTAGATTTATGGCTTTTTATTTTGCGGAAATTTAGCTTCAGTGGGAGTTCCTCTGGTATACTCCTGCTCTGGAGGCATTATAAAAAACAAATGTGTGACTTCTAGAGTGGCAGGAATCATATTCGTATCGGTCTATGTGCAGCCGCATGAAGAGCATCCTAAACAGGCAATGTGCCTGTTTTACACATTATACAAGATGTTCCAGCTAAGATGTAACAATAAAAAAAGGACAGTTTCCGAACTGATAGGGACTGAATAGTCTTCACATTTATCTAAGCTACTGGCTAGGATTCTATTTTTTGTTTCGCCTACTTCAAAACTAAGTCGACACTATCTAATTAACTTTTTAGACATGTTCTTGAGCACACACGCGTGAATAAAATGATCCTATCTGGTTGCTTCCGGCTAGGTAGAGTTGTCGTAGTCCTTTTTGTTCGGGAAAAATGAACGCGTGCGTAATTAACACACATACACACATACACACACACGCGCGCACGCACGCACGCACACACAAACACACACGCGCGCGCGCACGCACACACACACTGCGTGAAACCGCGTTTGTGCGACCGGATGCGGCAGGAGAGGATGGGGTAGAGAGAGTTGTTCCAGAAAGAGTGGAGCAGGGCGCCAGTTTTTGCGACCATCAGCGGGGAATGCACCGCGATTACAGCGTACTTCTCCGCGACTGGGTAAACCACCGCCGGCTTCGCGCGTCCTGCGATGCCCAACAGAAATTGGCGCTGTTGCTGGCTCGAACTGTAAGCCCCATAGGCTGCAGCCGACGCGCCGGAAAAGCGTGCCGTCAGCGGCCGCAGAAGTTCATCTCGCAACCAGCCACAAAGCGAAGCTCTGCCGTGAACAGCTTAGTAAAGCTCGCAGCGCTTACCCAATTTAAGGATGGGGCGCACGAAGTGCTCCATCGTGTGGTATCTTTACACTTCGTGAGTATTTATTTTATTTTTTTCAAGAAAAAAAATTGGCTACAATAAGGCTGCATCATTGCATTTTTGCGGCGCTCAGCAGTTTTATGATTCTGACCTGAACGATGAAAGCCATATTTAATAGGTTATGTATTTATTGTCAAATAATTATTTCACTAGGTTGACAGCAAAAATACGAGCCGGTGATTTAGATAAATCCTAGGAAATTTTATTTCCTTCCCGTCATATAGAGCAGTAAGATTAGCTTCTTTTTTTTTTAAATGTTGGTGCACCTTAGCTGGGAGACCCCGTATATCCATCATCTTTGCGCTGACGACCCAAGGTTGGTTAGGGCGCAGAGTTATTAGAGTCACGAAAGTCAAGCGCGCTTATTCAAAAGCTCCTGTCGACAGACACGCATGGACAAAAATGAGCGCAGAGGTAAGCGCCGTAAAATGAAAGTGGCTCTAGAAGAATAACTAATACTACTCTACATAGTGGAACTTGATGAAGAAGAAGAGACGTCGGCGATTTGCCATTCTCCGTACAGGATGACTTGGGATACATTACTTCTGGTTGGAAACTAGATGGTGCCATCAAAAGGCATAGCTTTTCCTCGATTTTTGATGTTTCGCGATTGAAGAAAACCTGCCAAACGCACTAAACGGTTGAGCAGCTGTTTACAGAGCGGAGCTATACAAAGATGAGCATAATTTATTTCCCCTTTAAATAAACTAGCCCGAGCAGTAAAAAGTCACTGTAGCATCAAGTCTTGCTTTTTAACATTTCTGTCAATTGGAGATTTTAGATGTTAATACGAGAAATGTCAGTCCTTTCAGTCGGCGCAGGAATTTGCCTGTCAGCGATGACAGGCAAACGCCGTTATGTGTCCATTCTTCTTTATTGTGTTGTCGAAAAAAAGAAGCCATTTCCTCCACTTAGGAGTAAAGGCTAAAATCTAAGACTTGCAAATGAATTGTAAACGTACGAATCGCACTCCCTATTTAAAGAGTTCGGCTTAAGAATGCTTTAATGATAATTTGTTTTATGGGTTGCTTTGAATCGTGCGTGGAATTTCAAGTGGTGGTTTGCGTTGAGTGTGCCTGTTTAACTCGGCAAATAAAACTTCGAGTAGCACATCGGTATGTGCCCTTGTTTTAATGAAAACAAAAGTGAAAGAAAAAGAAAAGAAAATGGGAAAAATTATAGTGGCATATCGTATTCGTTTACCCGCTTAGTATTTTGAGCATTCATTCCACATTCAGAAGGGGACGGGAGCTGGAGGGGGAGGAAGGGGAGCATGGCGTTTAACCCGCCGCTTTTTTATGGGTACAAGCGCTTCCTTGCCCTGATGCTAGGCCTTTCAGATACCACTACACTTGCTGTCTTACGAGTGCAGCATTCGTCACGATACTCGGGAAGCAACTACCAACAAAACGAAGACGCGAAATTGGTTGAATGTCGGCAAATTTTGTTCTTCCATAATCTGAAAGTTGTTCCGGTTCCTACACCGCGTTGTTGTTGGGCGTCTACAGCATTTGTTGTCAGCGTCGACGCGTTATTCTTCAAAGAGGTCCTTTTTTTCGCTGGTGGTTGCTCGCAACGCCCCATCTCATCTGACACAATTTGTAACGATCGGTGTTCCAGCGGCAGACGGACGAAAGAGCCAGTGATCCTACCGGCCGCGTGCGCCCATGAGCGCGGCGTTCCGATGGGTCCAACGTGGCGAGCCCGGCGTCTGCTACTGCACCAGAATGCACCGCACGCTAACCGAGTTCTCTGCGCGCGTATGGTACTTGCACCAGAGTAGCGTTGACTCGAACTGCGCAGGATGACAGGAGGGCGATCGGCAAGCTAGTACCCTTACATGGATGCATGCATTTAGAAATCTGAGTCAAGGACACAAAATTACTTTATATAGTTGACGCATGAAACTGCCCCAATTTGAGTAAAGATATTTTATCCAGTTATTGTGCTACGACCTAGTACGTTCTTCTTGGGACCGTTAGCAATATAATAGAATTCAATCACGTGCGTAGCCACCTTTATTACTTTAGAAGATGACCGACGAACGGAGGAACAGAGACGAAATTGAGTGGGTACGTAGCATGAGCTGAAGTCATCTCGCAAATCGAGACTTTGTAAAATCTGTCGAAGTAAGCTTCGGTAGCACTGGAGATGCAGAAAATTTCCTAGAATGCTGTCGCGAATAGAAACGAAGCTTCCTCGCACCCACAATATGAACCAGACAGCTGAACAGGTGGCGCCGCCTCTCGACACATCACTCGTTGCTGGCATGCGCCGGCCCCAGCCAGTGCATTGCCAGCGCATTGGTGCGCGCTGTTTGTCCTTGGTTTGTGTGTAAATATAAAATCCTAATGTTTATTTGATGCTGTGCGCGAATATATCCTCAGGAAAGCAGAAAGGTTGGCTAGTTGTGTCAATATGCCCGGTGAAACGAAGCCTGGCCAAGCAATGCTGGGAAATGTGGTGCGTTGTTGGCTGCACTGGCAGCTATGCGAACTCATAGGACGCTTTTAAGTCGATTTATTTCTGCTGGTTTTCACACAAACTTGAGTGGCTTTTGACCTAAGCCCGGTTCTTTGAAAGACGGAGGCATGTATCTATGTATTTGCTTGCTGTATGGTCATGGAAAGTGTCGAAGTTTTTTTTAAATTCCGGCTGCAACTGTATGCTTTCTCCCTTCTGTTCCCCAGAAATAATGGCAAGAGATTCTCGGAGCCGAAGCCGCACTCTTTCATCTGCAGTCACTTCATTGACAATTGGAAATCGCAGGAACCCAACAGCGTAAGTTACAACGCTAGCATTTCCCCACCTGTGTACAAGAAAATCCCAGCACGGAAAAGGAAAAGGCATCCACCGTTGTCGTTCGAGCCGCGCTTCAGTGATGTGCAAAGAAAATGTTTGTGCAGCTAATTTCACCGATATAGTTATAGAGAATTACATTTTTTCTTAACGGAAAGAGCAGACAGGCTGCATGAACAATTTCTATTACCATGATCTTCTTCTTCTTTTTCTTCTCTTTGTCAACCAAAGAAAATGTGGTGAGAACTCTGCGTTGATACTCTTAGAATTTGTTAACATTTGTTTGTGGCATGTCCGTCTCGCCTAATAAAATCACTCATTTCAGAGCTCATTGAATACCGCATGGCCACAAAATCTGCTATCGGCTTCATATAAAAGGCGAACAACAAAAAAAAAATACATTTTAATTGTTGGGAACGAGCATGAACGCATTATTATTATTTTTCTTTTTTTGAAGGCACGCAGATTGCTGTTTGGAGTGTTAATAGATCCCGCACATAATTCTTCCCGAGTAGCAAATATTGATGTGTTTTTTATTTCGCATTCGCGTTGCACTGGCCCGCCTAAATGCAGTGTTTCTCATTGCCGTTTTAGTGAACGCGAGATTTCCTTATTATGGCGTAGTAAGACAGAACCGTTTTATCTCTCGGAAATTGCTTGTTTGGCCAATGGTGTAAATAGATTTAGCGGCAGTCCGGCAAGTTGCAGTGATCAAGTATGTAAAAGGAATGCCTTTCAGTTATCCGGTATCCTTGAAGTGCAATCAGAAAACCACTTACATGGTCGTATTCCCTCACACTAATCAGGTATCGAGGTCAGGTATGGCCGCGCAAATCTGTGGTACGCTGATAAGGTAGAACACCGAACAAGCATCAGAGGGATTCCTTTATAGAACTTCTTGCGCTGGGAGAACGCCTAAATAAGCAGAAGCCAAATACTCCCAAGACCTCTATTATAGCAGGCGTCCGCAAAAATAGCTCATAGCAGGATTTTTTTTTTTTTTTGTTTTCACAACCTCCGCAGCACGTCGAGAGAAACGTATTTATAGTATAGTATTTTCTAAGTTAATTATCTGTAGCAGCTCCGACGTGTTCAATCATAGCTTTGTCGTATATGTAAAAAGGATGCTGAGGTGATATTACTCATTTTGGTTATATTATGATTGAGTTTGCTAGTCTCAAGGCCGCATTCAGTGAGCTATTGTAGCATAATTGTGCAGGAAGTCCTGAGAGTACGTTTATTTGCTTTTCCTACCATAAAGATAATCCTATTTTTGCCTTGCTTGTTTATTTTTCTCCTTTTTCGACTCTCGTTGCAAGGTTGAAGCCGGAATGACATCTGCTATCTTCTATTCAGAATCTTTTGAGCCTATTACCAAAAACACAAACAGGTGCAGCATCTTTTTCATTTTACATGAACGCTGGTCATTACAACTACCACTACTACGGTGCCATGGCTACACGGCTTGGTGGTATTTGATCTTCAGGCGGGTTTTGACAAGAACAACAAAAAAAAAAAAATAAGATGAACGCGCATTGCAGGCGCATTTCCCGTCTCCGAAGTCGTCTTCACAAGCACCTAAGGCGTTCCTAGCGCATGGTTAAATCGCGCGCGCGGCATTTTCGAGTATATAACAGAAATACTATGCGCCTGATGGTAAACAAACAACACACACGCCCCCTGCCGAGGACGATCCTCTCCTTTTTAAGGATTTCTTGGTCGAAAAACACTCCCTACGATTACTCAAAATAGCTCAAAGCTCTCACAGTAACACCGCTGAACGACGGGTAGGGACATGCTCGAGTACGCTTCGCAGAACGGAAACGACTGCACCGCTCAGCTGCCTCGGCACTCCGCTGGCGAGCGTTTCGCCGCGGGCGGCGCCATTCCGCTGACACGACGGTGGCGCTATAGAGCGGTCGCCCGGTCCTTATAGTATTAGCACCGGCACTTTTCAATCAAGATAGCCCAGCGTAAAGGCGCTGAGGTCCACGCAAATCGCCGACACTTCTCACCAAGCTGCAGGTTGACAATTTTAGCTCTAATTTGCAGGAACTTGAAAAAGATAAGGCATCTTAGCAAGGCTGTGTAGGGACGGTGTACGCGATACGGAATAGTGACACACTGACCATAGCCAGCGTGACCAGCAACAACTCTTTAGGAGGCGGACACTCACCAGCAGGCTGTTGGTGGCGGCGAAGACGCCCTCAAAGAAGTAGGTGGCCTTGTTCTCCAGCGCGAGCACGCCGAAGAACCAGTTGACAGCCAACAAGGGCAGCAGCACGACTCCCGCCCGCAGCGCGCACCTGCAAACGTGAATCAGACATTGCGTTCGCCACCTCAATGGGACGTTTTTGTGGCCGAGATCATGAGGTATATATAAATTACCAAGACGTTCTCCTGTCCGAGCTCAGGTGCTGTGGCTTAGCGGCTTTTTGACTGTGTTGGAAGAATGCAGGAAGCGTGTCGTCTACACAGCGTGAGAAAATCATTGATGAGTAGGGCTATACAAATGAATAACTCGAGAACAAGTCAGAGCTCTTTGTTTTTTTATTTTTTTTTTGAGGTTCAAATACAGTGTGGCGGTACACGCAAATCCCCAGTCTCATTGTAGCAGTCGCGCGCGCAGTTATCGCGCTATGTTATATAGGGTGTTCGATAGATTTTCGAGAGCAGATAACGCACGCCTCCCCCACTGCCTTTCGTTCCCCCGCAGCGATGACACCGGTTCCGCTTTTCTCCTTGTAGAGCTGAAGTGACCTCCTTTCCACAGTTCAGGACGAGATCACTAGCGAGCAAGGAAACCTCCGCTGTCTCCTATTTGCCCGGCCATTGTACGCGACCGATTTTTGCGTCAACGTTTTGCATCCACTTTCTGCTGATACGAAATCGCAATCATAGTCAAGTAATGGTGTATCGTTATAAAAGCTGCTTCTAGTGCATTGTAACAAGTATTGTACGCTTAACGAAGTAACACTTACCAGCGCACAATTTCCAAACCACAATTTCGTCTTGTTATTAGTTTTTTGAAAACTCTGCGCTAAACATACCAACACATTTTGGAGCAAAAGTAGCGTATAACAGTCGTCATTGCTTGGCTTAATGCTCTTGCGGCATGCGTATGTATGTTGTATCACGCTAGAGGGCGAGGATCGCAACGTGCATTCCAACGCGCGTCTAGATAAATTGGTTAATCTTAACCTGACTTGACAGCAGTGTACCTATGTATCTCTTGAAGATACATGGTTAGAAGGGTGTAGCAATACTATTGGGTGTAAGGGTGCGCGCCAAGCGGACGTTTTTAACAACTTATCAGTTGTTTGCCAAGCGGCCTTTTATACTGATGCAATGCATCCGACGTTTTAAATAAATGCCATTTGCAGATGTGATACCTTCCGCTACGGCTACGATTGTTCAGCGTAGTATTATTTTTAAAGAGTAACTGAATAAATAGTAACGGTTCACTAGGGCGAATATACGCCGCGCTCCCGTGACGTCTTTAGTGTTTGAGCTTAGCAGCTAACCCTTTTCAGCGACATATTCAGTATTGTTGTGCTTATGTGACATTTGCGCGACACTGCGGCTGGCTTGCTAAACTTAGCTCTGACTGCTCGTTTGTTTTATTATAAAAAGCAGGGTATAAATGTATTGTCCCGCCCCACAGTATTGGGAGGACAGCCATACTTTGCACACATTTCTTCCAAGTGGGACAGGGGAAAAAAAAAAAAAAAAAAAAACACTCTTAAGCCACCGCCCCCCCCCCCCCCCCTTTTTTTTTTTTGCAGCGCAGAAGACTCGTGTTTGTCCCTTCTGGCTCGATTCCTTCGTGGTGGCGACTTATCGCTCCGCGAGTCATAGTTCGGACCATTAGGATTGACATGCCGGTAGTAGAAGGCGATCGGCACGTCTAGACCTTCGTGCGTTATTACATGAATAATCCCTAACCGTCTATATAATTTTTGTTTACTGCCTGAGTCGAATTTATGCTTCGGGCCAGTTATTACGCTATCGTATTCGAGAAGCAGCACTAACAGATGCGATGAACGAAAGGCTGGCGCACTCTATAAAACTCGTTTTTTTCAGCCGAGAAAGCACGTAGAGCCTACTCAGAGAAATAAACTACCGCTTACAGGATCGCCACAGGAAGTCCAAGAATTATGGCGCACAAGACAGCGAAATCATTTAGTGCCCTGTCAAGCTCGAAGAATAAAAGTGACTAAACACGGCAGCACATGAAGCGCAAAAGTGGGAAAGGCCGCCAAGCACGCTTCGTTGCAGGGAAGAGCACCCAGCGACTGACGGCGAGGACTACATATCCACTCTTCCAGTGTAGCCATGGAGACCAAACGCGTTGTTCAGCTCGATGAATAGAAGCGAGCAAAGGCCGTGTCGCAAAGAGAAGGATCCCGCCCCCCCCCCCCCCCCCTCCTTCGCCCTGAAAAAAAGAAGGACAAGTAGGAAATGATACGGTGGGACCGGCTGCACTGTGTCCTTATTGAAATATACTTTGGGTTTTAATGTAATCTCGATGACAAGCTTAGATATGAGATTTTTTATGACGTTGTGCTGTCTGCCGGTTCTCATTAAAGCGGCCTCCATTTGTAGAATATAATGATTGTAGAAGGTAACGAGAATCTCAAAGATACGCTTGCACTTGCAAACTAACGACAGGCTTCTTATAAAACCGGATTAGTGCTTATAAGACCTCTTCCAGGACCGGATTATAGATCCTGAGAAACAAGGTGAACCTTACAACTGTTGGCCATCTTAACGCTGTGCCACAGTCTGCGTAAGTACAGGAAGACATTGACGTGCTCCGTACTTTCATCTTTCTTTCTCTAGCTTTGCTTTTTTTTTTCTTCTGGGGCTGACTTCAACAAACGCTACTAATCAGTGATTGACAATAACCAGTCCTAATTAGGCTGGTCACTTTGAATTTTATACCTTCATTCAGAGCATCTGTGAAGTATTTTTGCACTGCAGGAGTCTTGGCCACAAGTCGTTCAATCAGTTTAGAATACGTACTCTCAGAAGAACACTATTCATAGTCCGAGTGCTACAGCAAGCGCAATTCCGACTCAGATATTGGAAGTAGGTCTATACTCTGTGTCGTGTTCTCTATTAGTGCTATGATCGAGGGTCCAGCAGAGGTTTACGCGACTGCTTCAGCACTTGACAACAGACACGAGCCAAGCGGACACCGGCGCGCGTTAGTCATCAAATACGCAGATACTCCGACTACAGCAGCGGGGGTGTCATTCAAATGAACTGTCAGCGACCAGCCACCTTGTCGAGACGGAAATCGGCTACGCATTCATGGCTTAATCCTAACGGCAGCGGCCCCAACGAGTAACCCTTCCCTTTTGCTGGCAGAATCAGAAGCGCGCCGACAAACAGACTTAATGACGTGCTCAGAGACAGAAGTAAGCACCTAACCAGAGCTAAAGAAGGTTGCAGTGATGCCACTCCAAGCTGCTTCAAGCAAGTGAGTAACTTTCTGAAAAACACCATTGCGGAAATGACTTTCGCCGATGACTGGTTTCCCGGACTGTTTCAACTTGGTGCTGAAACTCTGCCTCCAGCTAATTACACAAGATCACCATCGCCACCAGGGAAGGTGGCACCCACCACTGGAAGATGTGCGAGGAAGTCCAAGTACCACCTCCGAGTGGATGGAACCTCCTGTGATCACAAGTGCCCCACTGATGCGGCTGTATAGAATGAACTGCATTTCCACAGCTATTGACAGCGAATTACCAACTGTATTTAAGAGGCACTTTATTAGTCTTTCTTTTTGGTTACCTCACGTTACTTTATGCATTTTAGCGGTGGAAATTGCCTGCACAAGCAGCTCTGCTGTCTTCTAACGACTTGTATATATTCGCCATGTAAAAATCCGTACATCAACGCATTCTGCACTTCTCTCCCCTAACTGTTCCTTTCTCTGCGTCTCTTCTCCCCCTGACCCCGCTGCGGTCAAGCTAGGCCCCCGAAGCCCGAGATTTCATCATCTAGTGGCAGCAGCGGGAGGCAAAATCTTTGAACCCGAACCCACATCAACAGGAGTTTATCCGATATTGTGCTCAAGATGGAAGTACGCACTTCTCGGGCAAACTGAAAGCCCTCAGGGCCACGTCATGCAGAGTTCAGCTAGCCACTTAACCAAACAATAGACACTATCAAGACAGCGCTTGCTGGAAATAGGCCATCTACGCTCTCAAAGACGGGCCGGTGTTTTTCGGTTAAGCAGCACAATGACGCCAAATGAAAAACGTTCAAACGCAATCTTCTCACAAGAAGGAACGCCTTTCTTTGGATCTGCCTCTGTAATCAAGAAATTGGCTCTCAGTACAGGCTCTCTTCAAAAGACCAGCTCTCATAAGAAATTTTACTGGTTCCCTGTTGATTGAAAAAGAGGAAAAACGGATACTCGCAAAGAATACTCACCTTATTTTCTCGATGTCATTTTTGTGCGTCGTTGGCTTTTGAGCAAAGAAATTCCTCAGCACAAGCACCATGAGTGTCGTATTGGCCTGCGTGTGCACAAGATAGTCGCTCGTAAGACCCGGTGCCTGTTTAATGGAAGACACAATCGCAGTTTCTGTGGCTTTTAGAATGGCGATGAGGCGCGGCAAAAAAAAAAAAAAAAAGAAAAAAAAGAATAGTTTACGAAACCAAGCGATGACTGTGTCAGCTGCGGAGTGGAACATTTAGCGCTGATTGACTGGGCACAAGTGTATTATGAAGTGCTTACGAGATAAGATATTAAAAGTCCGGTTTCGGGCGTCGAAATCGAATAATGAGAATCACCCCATTCTATAGATCGTAGCATATTATTCACAGGCGCGGATGGCAGCTTAGAAATAGTAGCAATGACGAATAATAGACATCGATTCGAGTTCCATCTGAAATTCATAACTAAAATTCTAGCCGAACAACTTAGTCCGTTCTAACTTCTGTTGGAAACTGAACATCTGCTTCCACGAATAGGTTTGGTTTGGTTTGTGGGGTTTAACGTCCCAAAGCGACTCAGGCTATGAGAGACGCCGTATTGGAGGACTCCGGAAATTTCGACCCCCTGGGGTTCTTTAACGTGCACTGACATCGCACAGCACACACGCGCCTTGCTTTTCGTTTCCATTCAAAAGCGGCCGCCGAGGGCGGGATTCGATCCCGCGTCCTTGGGAACAGTAGTCGAGCGCCGTAACCACTGCGCCACTCCGGCGGGGCACTTCCATGAATAGGAAGCGGCATAAACTGCATCACTTCTCGGCGGACACGAAAACCAAGCTAGAAAAGTCATAGAAAAGAAAGAGAGTGCAAAAAACAAAAAGTGCTATAGCCGCTTAAGTGTAGGGTTGTGAGTAATTTTTGACCACCTTGACCATTTCACAGTGCACTGACTGCACGACACAGCTGGCTGCTTTTTAGATGAAATGTGCGAAGTACGTACTACACATTTTGTTCACGTGCGATAAAACTGTTCCATACCTTAAATAGCCTGCCTGCGTGCCATCCACTTTCTCTGATTCAGCAGTGAGTGCCCAAAAGCATTCTTTACAGCCATTATCAGCTCCTTACTATAACATAAGGTGACATTACTTGCCCATCTCCTCAAATCAAATCCAAACAATTTTAGAATGCGATGCGATAGTTACGCATACCGCATGATTCAGGGCATTCAAAGCAATCCTTCGACGTTCATATCCCTAAACAAACTCTCATGTTAGCATAACTCTTATAGCCTACATAAACAAATTCGCATGCTGACATAACTCTTGTATATGATCATCTTTATCTCTAACCACGGAAAAGAGAATTACTGCTCCTTTCTCTATCTTGTGTGTTTAGTCAAATTGATTCTACTCAATTGATATCCGCTGAGCGTATACAAGATTATTGGATGCGTACCTCCGAAAAAAACATTTTTAGCTGTATCTTGTTTGATATATTACTCGCTTTTTGTTAGGAATGGGCCCTTTGAGGCTATTGTTTTAATTTCACCGTTGAAATGGTGTTGCGTTAACCTACACGCAGTGACTGTCCAAATATTTTTCCTCCATTAGTCGTTTATGGTAGCCTGAAACGTTTTACATTTTTTTATCATCTGAGCCCCACAGTGCACTTTAACGTTCCTCTTTAATATATGCCTTGGAACTCACGTACTGTTGTTAACACGCTTAACACGAATTCTCGAGTGCGTGGCCTGGACGGATGTTTTCACCGCTCAGCGCTAGCTAATATGACTGAAATAATGATACACAATATATTTGGGGCCGGTGGAGATCGTTGGGGCTGTTTAGCCACCTTAGCAGGCTTTTGGACTAAACGAACATTGTGGCTGCGACCTGACGTTGAACACGAAGGGGAACATGGCGGCGGCCCTGAAAGGGCATCGCGAGCTGGAGCGACCTGGCCAGCACAGCTCAATCGAGCCGTGCTATACATCAACATCCGCGAAAGGAATAAAGCACGCGCTGTTTAGTATGGAAACGTAGCGGCGGACGGAGAGTCCCAATACTACTTTGGTAGTACGCCCTGCAATTTACCTCATAATTGCATCTCTCAACAAACAGAATTTTTTTTTTTTATTTCTAGTTCTATCACCCGATTGCACTGTTATTTTATTGCCGGTGAGTTTGATTGTAGCCTCTATAGACCAGTGTTCCGCTCAAGTATGCGTTAGCACAAAAAAGTGTCTCCGGTAATGCGCAGACCGTGAATGAAACTGAACGTTGTGTATAGGCACGAGTGCGCTCATACTCACCACGATGAGAATTGAAATGGGAACGATGAACGACAGCAGCATTCCACGCTGTATGGACAGCCAGCAGCTGGAAAGAAAGGTTCATGTGCGGACGTACTTGTGTCGTCGATCATTGAGTTTATTGGCGCGCACTGATAGAAAATGTATCTCTGTCCTGTACCACGGCCGCTCGATGTTCCATCGAGCGGCCGTGCCTGTTCTAAGCTATGATTCCTATTACACTGAAGTCAGCAGTGCAGACAGCTTGTTAGGATTGATTATTTTTCCTAAAACAACGAGATCCAGCTTTGAGGGCTCGCTCAAACTGCTTCTTTGAGTAGGGGTGTACAAATATAGTACTTTTTCCAAACTAAATCTAATACAAATCATGACCTTCATTATTGAATCGAATACGAATAGTGTAGATAGATACAGAATAGGATATTGATAGAATGGAATCGAACAGGAGTGGAATATTTCTAGTAACACCCGCTACTCGTCCTGATTTCGATACAAATCGAGAACTCCTGCTAGTCATAAAAGCACGACTGGTAGCGCTGCGGTATGGTGCTGTAATTTGGGGTGCTAAAGCCACAGTCGTTAGAAGATCCATTAAAGGGCCGCTATAAGAGGACAGTATACATTTACACCACTAACGCCAAATTATACGTATAAGAAAACCTATTTTTTGCTATTGACTCTGAATGACAACAAATTAGAGCAACACCTGAGGACATGAAGCAGATGCCAGCTACGTATGAGCTACTGCCTCTAAAGTTCAGCATCGTTACGAAGTTTGCTGAATTTGATGCGCTTTGCCGTGTTGCCCAGTCTTAGGAATGAGGCATGAACATTATAAATGGCTTGAAACGATTGAACCTTGCCGCAGGGCTGAACTCATAATCTCGTGCATATTCATACCGGCAGGATGATCCACACGTCGATGCATGACTGTTTTTGGGAACAGCCGCTGGCGATAATTACGATTTTCGTTATTCGAAGCTAATGCTGATTGTTTGAAAAATATTCTAAGAGTTAAGAGCATGCTCTAGTTTTTTAGAAAAAGTTTGAGCATACACTATTTCATTCGTTCGATTAATCGCACACACAGTATTACTCAGTAATAGATTAGATTTTTTTTTCTAATATTCGCGCACCCCTACCTCCCAATACAAGAACTACTATGGCACTCAGCGGTGATAGGCAGCGGGTTAAGACATTTGCAGGGACATCTAGTCACACTTGGGGACAAGCCGGTTGCATTAGAAGCTATTCTGCATCAAGTTTCGTACCATGCTTTCGTGGTTGCCTTTGCCGTTCGCTATATGTCTGCGTGCAGACAATCAGACATGCCTTCGGGTCATTTAGGTGGTGGTTAGATGTTTACCGAGGGTGTATAGAGGTGGCGCAACGAGCCTTTTAAAGGTTCATTGAAATGTACAGTTGACATTTCTGCTCAGACAAATTAATTTCCAGTTCGCTTGAATCACCGTCCAGCCAATTTGAATGCTTTTAGTCTGGTGACGCAGCATCCTGCCAGTCAATGATTGGATTTGTCCCAAACGCTCTTGGTAAGTGTTTTTTTTTTTTTTACATTTCGTTACATGACATTGAGCACGCTTTTTTTTTTTTTCACGTACTTTGTAAGATATCTTTATACCTGCGTATTTTTGCTCCTCTTGAGGACAGTTTGTCTGATAAAATAAGTTGTTAATTTACGCTTCGTCTGGGCCGACTTTTTCGTCCGTTCTGTTTCGTTCGTATGTATCTGCAACGTGTCCATAAGTAAAATAAATATATCGCAAAGCAGCAAAAGCGGCGCTAAATTGATTTCGATCGACATTTCTCTCGAGTACCCCTATTTTACAGCTAAGAGGAGCATGTGTAGATGCAGCAAAATCGATAAGCGCAAAATCTATAACCGCCAAAAATTCCTTTCAGTTGCGAAAGTTTTTAAATAATGGTCTCTCCAATGCACATGATGCTAATGGAACCAACAGTCAATTCGAATAAAGGAGAAGCTCGAATCAGGCGAGTTTAAGATGAGGAGGGCCGACTCACTATCGGCGCGTCTCGTATCCTCTTGGGTTGACAAGCACAGACAGCAGAACAACGAGTCCAGGCAGCGCCCAGGACAGTACGCAGTAGAATCGCGATCGTGGCGGCGGCGCACAGGCAGGTTGAGCTGACTGAGCGGAGCTGCGCAGCAGACATCGGTACAGGTGCAGGCCATATGACAGCATCCAGAAGCTGGCCACCAGGAACAGGTAGTGCAGCACCAGGGCCACGGTGTAGCACACCTCCTGCGCGCAGTCCATGAGCTCCCCATAAACTGAAAGTCCGTTCACTGTCCATCATGCTGTTGTTGACCAAATTGTTGTTGTTGTCCGCCGTTTGCACTAAAGAAAGTTTTTGAAGTATGCTTGCATGTCAAAAAAGGATATCATTGGAAGGGTAGAAGAAAAACGAAAAAGTTAAATATATGAAATAAAAAAATTAAAAAGTCATAAAGCACACGGGAGATTTACAACGGCATTTGTAGACCAAGTAGTGTTTGAAAAATTTAGCAAGGCAAACGATTTGATTCGAGTAAAAAACTTTGCATGGTGGTAAAAACAAATCTGTGACTGTGTCCAAGGATGGTGGCGCCAAATGATAATAATATCGGGCTACTTAAACTAAGACCGAGCTGTTGCAATGGCTTTTCCATCAAATGTCTTCTCAATGTAGTCCAATCATCATCCATCGCGTCCAGAATATTCCACTTCTTTCGCTTCTATTTCTGACACCCATCGCTAGTAGTCGTAGGACCCCATAAGTATTTGTTTCGCGTGGGTGGTGCTCTGTGACGGGCGTTTTCGTACAGACGTGAAATATATCACTTCGTTATTACCTCGACCAGTCAGCGATTTTTTTTTTATTCGAGGACTTCCGATGTGGAATAGAATGAGGCTGTCTTTTAACTTAAAGCAAGAAATGAAGTCTGTTTTCTTCAAGAAACCGGAGCAAGCTCCAGCTTTTATTGTTATCCATTAGCCACAAGTGTACGTCTTCCTCCCTTCTCGCCCAGAATCCAACCTCTTGTAGTTGTCTTGTTCTTAATGGCTGCATTCCTGGGCATGTCCATAAAAGGTACGGTCATTTTTGAATGTGACTTCCTGTGACTAGTGCTGTGTGATGGGAGCTTACTGGTTATATGATTACTAGGACGCCATGGCTGCCTCGGCTAATAAGGGAGTTTCACCTTCCATGGTGGCGGGGTATTGTTAGTGATGCGAACCCCAGTGGTATGTCATTGAAAGAGCTGTAGGAAACAAGACCCTCGCCCTTGTCGAATTGTAGCATCTAAATAATACACCCATTTCTAATTTGTCAAAGGAGTCAGTTTAATCTTATTTGTGGGTCTATCCTACATTCATCATACACACGGTGCCTACCAATACTCACCGTTAAAAAGATCTAAGGGCGTAATATGTTAGCTGCCAAACTACGAGTGCTACACGGGCCCTCATGCAGTGGTCATGGGCCCAAGAAGGACACTCACATGAACGGATGTTGCGTGCACTCCCGCGATGTAAACCATCTGTATGAAGGCCACCGATGTTAGCAGGTTTATCTTGATCACGGAGCTTTCGGTAATTTCCCACCTGAAGTCGGCGAAGAACAGAGAAAATATTGGTGGGCACAGAGACGCACATACGCCCGCATGCATGCTCACATATACACAATCACGCGCGCACATGCGCACACACGCACACATGCGTGCGCGCGACAAACATCAGCTACGCTGTCCTTGAATTCAGTGCCGGGAAGCTTGTTTCATACTTATGTCTGTTAACTTAATAAGCTAGATAAGTATTCCAGTTGGTGAGACGTCAGGATATTAAAAACCACAGCGGGCACAGGAAAGAGGGAGGCTACCTGTGTCGTCGCTCCTCTCTGTCCTGTCGCTCCTGCAGTTATAATATCACGATACGTATTGTTTCTTTTTCAAAATACGGTAGAAATTTTATGAAACGCGGTCTTTAACTTTATGTGAAAATATTGTTAAATTACATATAAAGATTGCATTATTGCGTACGCTTAATAACCACACACAGAATTGTTAATCCACGCATCCCATTATCATATGTTTAAAATGCACGTAATGCTCAGTTTATTATCTTTTCAGTCTCGCTATCACTCCAGACCAGCGCCTTTTAACGACATCTGGCGGATGAAGGAACAGTAAGCAGGCTTTTCAAGCGTGTGGTAGGCATTTTCACTGCAGTTTTCCCTGAACCCTGCAGTAAGCATGTATAGCTGCCGTTGTGATCTGACAAGAAACTTTATTGTTGCAATTATCGCCACCCATTATATCCATGCGGATACGAATTTAAAAGAAAAGAAATATCACACTGGTTAGCTTTTAGATAGTTCTTGCGAAAGAAGTCTGACTGCCACGTTCCAGCGGCAGGACGAGAGAAGTTCTCTATAGCATGACCGTATATGTTCTTGCCCTTGCTACAGCAGACACTAAGGTGCACACAGCACAGAAAAGAAAAACAACCTTAAAGAAACTCGCGATACAGTTTTGGCAGCTGCAGTTGGTCTGCTCCGAAGTAGAAATTCTGTGGAGAACTCCTACTTCGCAGCAGCCCTACAGGCACGCGGCACCATAACAGAAAGGAAAGCCAGCTTCAGCTATTCAGTTCAGAATCTCACTTTTCGATTTCCCCCATCCTATTCGTTAGCTTCAGCAATCAAACATGGCTGACCTGGAAAGGAAGTCACTATACCCGTGAAGCTTTACTTTATAGATGTTTAACGTTAGTACTATACGCCATTCACAAGCCGATGGCTACGCCGCCTGTTAAGAACCTCTCGAAGCGTACGCGGCTGCGTCCATTCCGTCTCCCCGCCAGTTGATGTACGCTTTCGCGACGCGTTAGGTTGACGATGTGCGTCGTGGCGGCTATTGCTTAGTCGCGAATTTACATTCACTTAGGCCTTCAACGGTGTGAGAACCGCATTTATGCACAGTATAGGCGCTTCGAAAGCGATTACTTCAAAATAAAGGCAAAACTGAAACAGAAACTAAAGCTGAGGCCGGACATGCCTGAACCACTTGATGTAGTAACACAGTGAGTAGAGACCCGGCCCTGTACGTTAGCTGCATAGCCATAGAAAGCTGTCCCCGAGTATCGGAGCCACCTCATCGATCATCAGTGGCTGAGATTAAACAGTAGCATCAGTCACGCAAAAACTAAAAACTGGGCACAGTTATTTTATTTGATGATGCTGGAAATCCTAGGGCCGACTTCAAATCCACCACTGTGAAATTCTGACATGGATACACTACATCCAAGTGTGAGCCTCTCAATTCCGGGGCAGTTTATTCAGAGAACCGCATTTATTTCTGAAGAGACTTGCAACTGTTTATTTTCTTTTTAGAGCCGCACGCAGTTCGTTCCATTCTATAATATCCAGCAGCCACGGGAGAAAATTGACTAAGGTCATTCGGCTGCCGATTGCGAGTACGAGGAAATAAATCACACGTTGCAGTGTTTTTGGTATAGGAAATGTCTTAACTTTAAGAAACCCCAAGAGGTCAAAATCAATTCAAAGCCGCGAATTTAGCGTCCGCATTTCTCTTCCTTCTTGCACTATATTCTTTGCCTCGTACCTGAGAACATAGTTTAGGAGTCGAACGGTTTATACTTTTTCTTGCGGCTTGCATGACTTTATATCGACAGCGCGGACGTGCAAAAATACACAGGCAGACGTAGCGCAAGTATGAATTTTTATTCATCTCGATGGGAGCCATCACTGGAAGCCTTTACCTCTGCGTCCATAATTCCTTGATCTTTCATTTTTCACTCCTGTTCTCTCTCTCTCTTTCTCTCTAAAATAAGCGCATTTAGTCACAAAGAAGTGTAGTATCAGCAGGCCATGTTTCCGTATTGCTGATATGAGTTACTACGCCTTCACTTTCTTTGGGACCAATTTTATTGTTGTTCTTTTGTACGGCATATTGACACCGGTACAAGTGCGGGCATCCTCACCTCATGTTGTTCTTTTGTACGGCATATTGACACCGGTACAAGTGCGGGCATCCTCACCTCATGTTGCAGACGTAGACGCCGAAGGTGAGCACAACGGCCGCGAGGCAGACGACGCCTCCTCCCGTCATGACGGCGCTCACGCGGCGGCCGGGACCGGGTCTCTGTTCAGAAAGCAGCCCCCATTTTTCTCTGCTCCTCGTTCCTGGAGGCTCATACGGTTATATCGGGACAGATTTAGGCCAAAAAGAACACCCGCAGGTTTGCCGTTGCTCTGGCGATTACGAGTGATCGTTTAAAGCATTCGCGACGCGACACTCAGAGCGTACCTGGCGACGTGTTTGCATGGAAATTTTCAAAATGTCAGTAACCGCTGTCTGCATGCAGAAATGGTAATCTCTAAACGTGTTTTTGTAAAATTCTCTGTTTGCGCATATCTCTAAACGTGGTTATGTAGAATTCTCTTTCTGCGCATAAATCTATGCCGAATATCCTTCATCATCGAGGCTCCTGGCTGTATCACTGGGCAACAGGGTTTGTAGTATAACTGTGGGTAGATTTACAAAAAGAAAAAACAAGAGAAAACAAACATGCCGCCCTTCTTTTCGCAACCGGGGTGCTAACATAGTTCAGTTATTCCAGGCGCGCACAGGCGATGCATAATAATGAACGAAAACAGGACCGCTGTAGGGTTTCTGTCCGCCGTTTGCATTATATGCGTATGCGCTCTTCCCAGCAGTGTGCATCGAACCAACTATGACTCGGCTGCATTTGTAAAAGTAAGCATGCGCATCCCTCATACGCCCAGAATGGCCACCAGGCATTTTTTTCTGTTCGAGATAGATA
Organism: Amblyomma maculatum; assembly: GCF_055883805.1. Classification (NCBI taxonomy): domain Eukaryota; kingdom Metazoa; phylum Arthropoda; class Arachnida; order Ixodida; family Ixodidae; genus Amblyomma; species Amblyomma maculatum. The sequence goes on along the minus strand of NC_139349.1, from coordinate 16,925,131 downwards.
TGATTTGGCCCTTTTGTACAAAGAGCTCTCCGACCGTGGCCTCTCTGCCAGGGCGGCGGCGTAGCAATGAAATAAGCTGAGCGCTTCTTATGGTAGGATGCCATCTAGACCAGCTCTCTCTCTTCCTTTCTCTCGCTCGCTCTGTCTCAATAAGAAATGAACGAGAGGTACGCTAATCGGTGATGACGTGAGCTGACAATAATACAACTAGTATAGTCCCTGCGAGTCTCGTGTCTAATCTCTTCTTGTACTCCGGCCTCGTGCCGTTGCGCTGTTGCACTCGAAAACTATGTGAGCTGACAGTTTCGAGCAGGGCACCTTCAGCCAGTCCTTGCGGCGCACGGCGGCAACGTTCCCGGAATGAAGGCAGCGGCAGGTCACCGTTTGCTCGGTCTGGTCCACCAGGCGGCAGTTCTCGTTGGACCACAGCCTTTGGGAAATGTGAGAAAGTGCCGTAAAATCGCTTAACTGTACCTACACGACCTTTCTGTAAAACTGATGCTGACATGGGAAAGCACTGTACTCGTCAGACATATGATTCGTGCACGTTCTTCACCTTGTCATCAATGCGGTCATCAATACGAGCTTCAATGACTACGTTGCAGCGGTGGTTTCGAAGGTAATAATCTCGGTGCATGATTAAAAGGCGGCTCATTTGCCCACTTTTTGTTCATAAATTATAAATCATGCTCGCGTCTTCAGAACGTCGCATACTTATAATTTAGCGCAGCTGAAATTCAAAAATATTTTTGTCTGTTCGATAAAGCCATGCACATTGTGACTGTCGGATAGTATCAAAATGAGCACTAGGTGCCTGTCTGATATATTTTGTACCGATACCTGTGCTCTAGGGCAAACCGCCACACTGTTTATTCTTAAGTGCGTTCTTGCAGACGACGTTGAAAGAATATACATACAATTTAGTAGTCAGACTGGACGGCTACATCGGTTCCAGAGTAAGCACTATGTAGGACAAGTCATCATATAAAAACTTGTATTGCACAGTTTCCTCATTGAAATCGAAGGAACAAAGGTAAGATCTCTATTTTACAAGTGGGAGATGTTACGGTTTGATGCAGCCCGACATTATGGGTTATAGAAGACATATTGTAGATTACATTGTTTTTTTGCAACTTTGTTAAGCCGGGTAACGAACTTAAATAGCTTAGGTTAGTAATGAACTGAAAAAATGTGATGTGAAGTTACAGGAGACGTTCTAGTATTACACGGTTTTGTCTTCCGTGTATTGGTTACGTGCGGCTACACTGAGTTTGATTAACTGCATCTTGAACTAACGGATGTCAAAGGTTTCGAGAATATTTTAGAATAATTTTTAATATCAGTACAGGCATCATAATCTAGACGCACGCTTTTCGATAAAGCGAGTGTAGGAAAAGAAAACGATACTGCCAATAAATTTATTTTTCAACCAACACTGGCCTTCGCCTGCCTTCCAGACAATACATAAATTTTAGGAAAACATGGCAGTAGTAGCATCTAACAACAAAGTCAATTTTGTAGTTTAAATGTTTATATGCTGCCCCCTAATGCTCGAGTGCATGTACCGCAATAAGTATTTTCTTGCATGCAATCTGTTCAAATCATACAAACCTCTTACCAACCATATATTTTTTAATATTTATTAACGCTGCTATACAATTACAATTTAGAGGTTGTTTTGGACAGGGGGAGCTAGTATAGACACACCCCATCTTCGAACCTCAACGCACTAGTGCAAGCGGATATTTTGTAAGGTGTATTAGGTTGAAAGACCGTCTGCGAACTCTTCTTTGATATTCCATAAATAACCCCGCAGAACTAACTTACCACGTCGTGTTCCATATCGAGGCGCATTCGAGAAGCACATGAGGCTGTTTGCTCTGAAATACAACGAAAAAACAAAACTTTAGGAAGTTCGTTCGCAGGATACTGCTTCGTACGAAAAATACCATCGTCACTGCCAAATGAACAAATACCCTGCTTTCTCATTAAGACTCGGTGATGCCTGCCTGTGGTGCGTACGGCGGTGCGAGAGCTCGCAGGTGGTAGGGAAGTTATTTACCGGCTGCACTCTGAGGTGCGGCCATTTTTACAGCGCAACAGCACAGTTCTCTTATCAGTAAAATCACGTGTAACTGTGGAAGCTGTTGTGGTGCACAATGTAAACCGTCGATCATGGGAAGTAATGGCCTTCTTTCGTTCATAGCAGCTGCAGATAGCCGTTCAACCGCGCTCTACAAATCGGTGACAGACAGCATATTAAAGATAGCGAGAAATTTCGGTTAGCCGACAAATGAACGTATTTTTACAGTACCCCACAGCAGCCACTTGAATTTGTTGTTTCCCAGTTTGTTTTATATCCGTAATGGGGCAAATCCGCAACACTCCGGAGTTGGAGTGAGGTACAAATGGCTGCGTCTCCATCCTCCAGCACGCATCCAAAAATGAGGCCGATTGAGCCCGACCCCCTTTCCTTTCTCCGAATTCCATCTCACCCACCCTCCATCTATCTTACCCACCCCCTTCTTCTTTGAGAAAGAATCCTGGCTACGTACCTGTATGCATTTCTTATTATTTAGGTGCATGCAGACAGCCGTTCGCATCAATAGGAAAAGGGTTATTTTGTAGCAGCAACTTGCAGCAGTTCCTACTGATTTAGTGCTAAATGCTGGCAAGTATGCGAATGGTAGAGACGATAGAGTCCGGCAGATCACTGACATAAATTAGGAAAAAGAATAGTGCCTAAAAAAAAAAAAGCCTTTAATAAGGGAGTAAATACTCAATACCATCCACCCATGTGCATCCATAAGGCTACAATGGAAAGCTATATAGCTTTCTCTGAAAGTTCGTAGGTAAAGAAAAATTCGTCCTGGTCTGAGGATTGAACCCGGGATCGGGTTCCTGAACCCTTGTGTGGATGTCAATGAGTAATTACTCCCTGACTAAAATCTACTCCACCTTGGAGGATTCCCCTAAATATTCGATCAAACGAAAGCTTTGCGCTGCGCCAGATTTCGCAGGCGCGTGTGCAGAGGGAAGCTGTTTACGGACACCGGCTCAGTGATGCTATCACGAAGATAGCTTGTCTAAGACAATAAGCTACAACTTATGCACAGATGTCGTAGTTTGATTACGGTCGTACTATATAATACAAGGTGGTGATGAATTTCGCGTAAGATTCTCGTAAGCGAGAAAATCACATTTTAAAGCTGGCATACAAAAAAAATCAATTAATAGTGATCAAACACGCTGCCAATCGTATCGCTTGCAAGGTGAGAATTATTTACTTATTCTGAAGAAATAAGACATGTCCGCTCCATCTTTTAGCTCCTTTGTTCACAGCGTCTTTATCTCTCTCCGCTTTACCGTGCTTTGCCGTTTTATCGCATATTCCGCCCGTTAAGATATAATTCATGCGAGACATTTTGGCATTAGGAGCCGAGCTATTTCCCACCAGCTATTTCCAGTAGAGATTTTAACCCCATACACAGTTTCTTATTCATAGCGGTCGTGTTTACTAGTCGCGAGCTTTGATATAGAAGAGTTTTGCAGAAATTGTGTGCAAGCGCAGTTTGTTCGAAGACGTTTCTGAACCTAACTTGACTTTAATGAATGTAGCACATACGTAGAGGCAGAACGTCGCTACTAACTTTGAAACAGCTCAAATAGATGGGAGAAGAGAAAGAATACGCTGGAATTGGTAGAGAAATTTACCTATCATAAGCGTGTGAAGTTAGGATAGTGCACTCGGCGTATATACAGAGCTTAAAAAAGGAGTTCTGGGATGAGCTAAAAAAAAGTAGTGGTTCACATACCTGGCGGTAATTCATGGCGACGTCAAAGTGAGAGGACAGATTTGCGGCCCCAGCCTGAGGTAGGAAGGACAAGACGAGGAGGTCGCTTTGGAGAGACACGACGTCGTTGTCAAAAAGGTTGCCCAGCCCACGTAGAACAAGCGCCGCTCGCACGCTGCCCGGCGGATAGTCATCTGCAAAAGTACCGCGAAGGACTCTGATCGGGCAAGAAAATTCCTGCTGTATTGAAAATTGAAAGCCGCCTTAAAGGAGATCGTAAATTAAAAGATCTTCGACTTGTCGGCAACACACAGGAAAGAGAAATGTGAAGACATGCCAACACTTACGTCCGCCTTCTGGCTATGGAAACACTACTTGTAAATGGACGAGAACTTATTTGGAACCGTTCAAATAGGACGCTGTTGTGCTTGCAGGTTGTATCGCAAACAGTCATTGCAAATTGAGTAAACGCTAAGACCGAGAAATGCGTACTATTTCAGGGATGAAAACGGGCTCCGATATGATCATTACATTTAGGGGTCAGACAGACATCAACTGTATCCCACAGCAGCGTTAATTTCTCCCGTTTCCGTGCTCCCTCTTGCAGATCCTCGTTACCGTACATGTTCCGTACAAATAATGTGGTAGATTACTAGTGTATGCTAATATGACAAACAATCAGACAGACAAAAGTCACCGATTTATTCAAGCCGTACGGTCGTTTGCCTAAGAACAGCGTTGCTTAGTCAGGAAAGAATGGCTTTAGAGGGTTCTTCCTATCCTCAAAAACCCACCGGCAGCCAGTGCACGACCCTTTCACCTGCCAACTATTACTCGTGGTTTTTCGTTCTGAAGGATTACCAAAGCAAATGCGAATACCCTGCAGATTTTCCTACACAACATCGGCTTTCCTTCTCCCTTTTGAAGGTTACGTGGGCAATTAGCTTTCTAATGTGGTATCATGCCGTAAGCGGGTAAAAAAAAAAAAAAAAAAAAAAGCGATTGGGCTAGTATAGATAGCTTTTTTTTTTCTTTTATCACGCTTCGGTCGCTTGCTTTTCCACGTTTCTAAGCGCGACTCAAATGCTTCTATTTATTGCATGCAAGCCGAAAATTTAGCAGGCTCCGTTATAAAGTTGTCCTCATATTTGGGAAATCTTCAAAACACCGCCTCAAGGTAGGCTTGTGAAATTAACACAGAAGACAGTTTCAATATAAACACATCAGTATTTTACCTTTGTTCTGCTTCTCGGCACTGTGTCAGTGTGCTGAATTCTGTTGAACATGTAAAGGCTTTGAATGTCTGAAATATACACATTTGTTTCCTATACGACAGGAATAAATGAAATGTATAACTGAGACCCTGAAATGATAATTGGGTGAGTGATGAGGGAAAATAGCGCACACTGAAACACGAGAAAATCAATACGCTTCTCACCGTTGCGAAGGATGGCTGACGTGGCTTCAGAGGACACAAGAGCATCAGTTCGAGCAACGGACATTTCGAGCTCTTTCAGCGCGCCGCCAAACGCCGCCCAGCGCTTGTCCTAACACGGCCCTTTGCCACGTGTCGTCGTGTGCGTGCACATGTTTGATACAAGTAATACTGTTGTTTGGGCGAGTTGGTTCATCTTTGAAAGGTTACGTAAACTTGCGCGAAGAAGACGGGGCACAAAACGGCACACATACGACATGTACGGAGCACAACTTTCAACTGGTTTAATTTCGAGAAGGCCGATACATTTATACCGGCGCTGTGCAAACACAAGATTCACAAGCAACTAAATGCACTGCTCATGTAGCGTCCCGTCGCCAAGTGTTCCACCAGATAGCAAACGTGTAAAACTGATATCCTTCGATACAATAATCAAATACAAGAAAAGGCCATGAGACGGATAAGAGGAAAGATGAAGCATGAGGTGGGGGGGTGTGACGATGAATAAATAGCAATTCTTAGCAAAAGCAGTGTCAAGGAAATAAAACAATAAAGCGGTCAATATCTAAGATTTGCTCATCTTAGCAATAGCAGTGTCAAAAAGTAAGAACTAGAAGCCGAAAGGCCAGAACAGGACAAGCACGGTGGGGAAAGGCTTATCTAATAAAACACCAAACGAAGGCTAGGTAAACAACCCACCAAAACTAAGGTAAGGCAAACAAGAAAAGGGCGTCACACGTGTCCATCTAAGAATGTTATCTCTTTGTCCAGCAGTACGACAGAAGCAGTGCTAATGCATTGGTCACCGGTGTTAATGATATGAAAGGCTTCTATTATTTCTCTACTAATTTTAGTTTTTGCATGTGCCAGGATCGAGGTACTGCTGAACGAAGGCTTGCATTTATAAGTCGCGACATACTCTGGCAGCCAGTGTCTTTCACTGTTTTTTACTGTTCTGTCATATTCCCGCAGTCTGTCGTTGACGCATTTTCCCGTTTGTCCAATGTATACACAACCACAAGTTAGAGGAATTCTGTGCACTACGTTGGTGGCGCAACCGACATATCTTTTTCTATGCGTTTTCTCACATGACTCCCGCTTCCTGGACAGGACAGCGCAAATACTAGATAGACGACTGGGAGCTGAGAAAAGAACCTTTACATCATGCCTCTGGCCTATCTTGTTTAGGTTGTGGGAAATTTTGTGAATATACGGAATAACCTTCATGCGTTGTCTGGGAACTGTGGGTCTCGAAGGCTTCTTGTCTCCTGCTTTTAACTTCTGTAGAAGACTCAAAGTGACACTCCTGATGACATCGTATGGGTAACCTGCTTTCTCGAGACGGGCGACCTGATTTCCGAAGCTGTTTTTCATGAGGTGCCCACAACTTATGAAGAGCGCTGCTCGAAGAAGAGCCGTAACTATGCCACGTTTTATCAATTCAGAGCGGGCACTCTCATATGGAAGGAAGGAGACTCTTCTTCGTGCGTGGGTTGTATTTGTAGCACAGAAGGCATTCAGAATCACCAAAGATGATCTGTATGTCCCAGAACTGGATGAATTTGCCTTGAGGGAATTCCCAGGTAAGCTTAAGGCCTTTCGATTCATTGGTAAACAAACTGACGATCTCAGACACCAAATCATCAAGATTGCATCCAGACGGAGCATCTAGAATAACTAGGTAGTCATCAACGTACCTCGTGATTTTGAGTACTGCCGTACCTGCCAGCTTTTCCTTGATCCGGTTGTCCATAGAAGACAGGTATATGTCGCAGAGTACAGGTGCGACTGCAGATCCAATGCAAATTCCATCTTTCTGCACACAAGATTTCCCATCGAAGGATATCGCTGTCGATTGCAGGTAGAATTCAAGGAGAGTTATGAAGTTGTCTGTGCTGATTCCGGAGGAATTTTGAAAGCTTATCTTATTCGTGTAACTTATCTTATCCCGAACTGCTTCTAGAAGGCCTCCGTGTGGGATAGAATCCTACAGATCCTCGACGTCTATTGAAAATGCTGAAGTGACAGAGTCGAGGGTTTGAAAAGCAGTGATAGCCTCTAAAGACTTTTCTACCAGAAAGGGATCCTCTAGTTGCAGGCTCTTGAGTTGTAGCTGTAAAAACTTGCTGACTGTGGCTTGCCAAGTGCCTTGTTCCGAGACTATAGTCCTTAGCGGGCATTCTGGTTTATGGGTTTTACCCGAAAAGAAAACCTCCAGGAAATCTTTCTTTGATTTTTCAACGTCAGTTTTTACTCTTTCGAGGGATAGCCCCCGTAGCAACTGCACCGCATTTGATTTCTGTTTCTTCGGTCGAAACTTTACAGCCTTAAAATTTTTCTTCAACGCTGCCTGTGCTTTTTCTCCCCTTCCTTGTCAGCTTGGAGTACGGTGGCACCGTAGCGCTGAATCACCGTTGCTGTCTTCACAATGGGTGGCTTCCTTTTAGTGTCGACATCAGCAGTACGCACGAGGCAGTCGACTCCATCACCAATGACTCTCACCTTGTTTGCTTCAGAAGCGCCGGTAGCCACGTTCCTCCGAAGTTCCAAAAGTTGCGTCCTGCTAGTGCTTGGTTCGTAGCTCAGCTTAGGACCTTTTTGCAGTGTTCTCCTGGCGTCCTCGGGTAGTGACACATCCCCCAGAACGGTGACCATGACTGCTGTCTCTCACCGGCTTTTTTGTCTGGGTGGCAGATTGGCGACGGTGTAGCGCCACTGTAACTCTGTTGACTGGGCAGCTAACTTCTTGTACTCTGTGAGGCGACGAGCTTGCCTTGAAGGTTCAGTGCTCTCCTTTACCATCACCTTGAGCTATTCTTCCAGTAGTCATGCCTAATTCCAGTATTCAGATTTAGGAATTTTACACATGCGTTTCACATGTCCCCATGTTGGATTTGTAAAACCAAAAAGCCGTCGTACCTCCATCGGTGTTTGCTTCCTTGGAATGCAGTAAGTTAGAAGCCTAACTTGGCTGACGGTGCTGGCGATGCGACTAATGCACGTGGTTTCCGGGCCAAGAATCTTCGATGCAAACAGAATAAAGCCCATTGTAGGAGAAATATGTTCAAGTAATACTCTTGTTTGGGCGAGTTGGTTCATGTTTGCAAGGTTGCATATACTTGCGCGAAGAAGACGGGACACAAAAAGGCACACATCGACATGCATGGAGCGCAACTTCCAATTGATTTAATTTCGAGAAGCCCCCTTCCCCCCCCCCCCCCCCCCCCTTCGGGCCTTCCGGAGGCCGCAACAACACATATAGTCGGTGGTACTCAGGGCATTCCGCCGCGTTTGCGATGCACACACAACACACAGAAAGACGAATGCGATCCTCTTGCGACTGGAATCGCGGACTATGTTCTCACGCGTCAGACCAGACCGTGCGCGAAAACTTAAGGACGCAAAGCGAGAAAGCGCGTGATTGGGAGTGAAACTGTTTACGCTAACCGAACTGAACTTACTGCTGGCCGCCAGTCTGCTCAGCGGGAAATATTTGACACTTTGTCGCCGCTTCTCGCCTATTCCTTTATTTCCGGACCCCCTTCTCTATCTATCTCTCTCCCTGCCTCACGTTAAGCTATTTTCTTCTACGGCAGGCATATTGGAAGCTACGCATCGGTGCGGGATACCGGTGTGGGGAGCATAAGGATCCCAAACGCTATCAAGACGTTCATCTCAAGTGTTGAATAAGTCTACGACTTAGACCTAACATCATTCCATCCAAGCACGACCACACAGTGGGGGGCTAGCTTAGGCCTTGTCCTTCAACGAAACCCGTTACGCGTTACGTCCAATCATAACATATGCCAAATAGCCACCAAGACACACTACATGAAAAACAGTATCACTAATACCAAAATGGTCTGTTTTTAATAATGAATCTTCACCAATTTGCCGAAGATCTGCTTTGGTATAGTTTATTTCTAGTACAGTTGATTCATGCTGTGCGCATCTAAGAATAGTGCGCAACTTGCGTAGTCAACTGGAATATGCTTCATCCATCTGGGACCCCTATCAAGAGACAGTAATCTATCAACTCGAATCTATTCAGAACCGTGCGGCCCGTTTTATGCTCTCTAAATATCATAACTCTAGTGTCACTGCTATGAAATCAAGCTTATCACTGCCACTACTGTCTCAACGTAAAACTATATTCCGTCTCTGCCTCTTTCATAAGATCTACTATAATAACCCATCCTTACGAAAAAATCCATAACTCCACCTTGCTACATGTCTGCTCGGATCGATCCCCGTCATAAATTTGGTACTCCTTTGTGCCAATCAAATCACTTCAACTCATTCACCCCCAGCACATCGCCACAATGGAATCGCCCTTACCATTCTGCGTTTAAATCTGCTTTAGCTAACCTGATGTTAACATAGTACATTAAATTCTTCGACACTGCCATTTGTTTATTTTTTTTAGTTCACCTGCTGTTTTTAATAAACTTCTTTTCTCTTTTTTCCCCCCAAATTGTGCTGCTGATTAGGGGTAAGATGGTATATTTCAGCATCTTTGTTTCCTGCCTACTCGTAAAATTGTTTCTATGTTTTGTTTACGTGGTATATTTGTGTGCTGATAAATTTTACTCATACGTCTGTGCCAGTACCTATTAATTTGTGTTCTTATATTGTTGTAACTTGCTCCATACTACTGTTCACATTTGTATTAATACTGACTGCGGTTCTTCCTTTCTTTTTTTTTATTGTACCCCACTCCCCTCTGTAATGCCCTCGGGCCCTGAGGGTACTGAAATAAATAAATAAATAAATAAATAAATAAATAAATAAATAAATAAATAAATAAATAAATAAATAAATAAATAAATAAATAAATAAATAAATAAATAAATAAATAAATAAATAAATAAATAAATAAATAAATAAATAAATAAATAAAAGTACCATACAGGGTCGGAAAGAATTACTTTGAGAGGTTATTTACGGTCGCCGAAAACGAGCGATTAGATGGCACAATGAACGGCGAGGACAGATTTACTCAGAAAAAAAATTGAACAAGCTTTCTTTGTTCCGCCTAGTCGCTACGTTTTATTTCTACCCCCCCCCCCCCCCCCCTTCCCCATATACTCCGTTACAAGTGCTTAGTGGGTTACAAATAAATAATATCTGAATATTTTAAAACTAGAGCTGTACTTGATAATTGTTAGCACCGCTCGAGGATTAAAGGCGCGCGCGGAGAGCTGGGCCTGCGCAGCATCGTGCAAAGTGCTTGAGCGAATAATTGTGGCTCAAGGACGGCAGCTTTTCATAATAAACGGCTTGATTAATGCGCAGGATGCCTGGATAACGGCGCCGCTTACTTATCGACTTTAATTGATTCGGCACAACGGTCATTACCGCGCTCATTGTGTAACAAAGGTGCAGAAACTAAACAGAACACTATTCTCCTCCTCTGGTCGTGAATCCAGTAACTTAATTTAGCAGATGGTACGAATATCCTGCTAGACAGTGAAGAAGAAACAATATTAAGAGGAAGCACGAACTTCAGGATAAGACCGTAAACATAAGCCAGGCTCGGAGGAAATAAAAAAAAAAAGGGCGCTTCCCGCGTCAGCAGAGAGTGGAGAGCCCTCCCTTTGTTAACGACAACGAGCAGCGCTGACACGGCAGAAAGGAACCGACCGGGCATCGATCCTGCGTCGCGAGCGAACCGCCGGACAAGCGGGATGCACCTCCCCGTGAGCCGCAGACGACGCGCCCCGATACAGCTCGCTAATTCGACTGCAGCACAAACCGGCTACGGGTGGCTTGCACCGACGTCACAGTGGCCGCCATGCTAGTGCACCACGGTGAAAGAACCTCCGCTTAACTGGCACCACCTTCACCGATGTGTAATGTGGAAGCCATGCGGCGTCCACCACTACAACGTCCACGGAATCGTGCACGGGTCATTTAAAATGGTTGAAGTGCACAAGGTTTATCGCTGTTAACTCTTAACCCAAATGGTAAAGGAGCTTCAGTAAGAGTCCAAGCATTGTGTTTTCTTCACCGCTACCTCAACATTCCTCGCACCAATATAAGTACATGCGCTTCCTATAGAGCATATTTGAGTTACCTTCGCAATCTATGCACTTTGGTCTTGTATGTGTACTAGATTACAGTTTAATTATTCTAATAGGCGAATGAGAATGCAGCTTCCTCAGATTTGGGATGCGAAGAGAAAGGTATCTTTCTAGAAGTGTTTGACATGCGTTCATTTAATTGAAAGAGATGGTACTTGTTAGGTACCTGCCAATATGTCACAACGCTGAGGATCGGCATTCCTACGAGCGGATTAAGGTCTCTGGGCAGAGGAATTATGTTCGCACACAGTCTTGAGCAGACGTCAGTGCGAATTACACCGCAGTAGATGTGCAGATTATTAGGACGCCTGCTGCGATACCCACACACCGGCACTCGCTACAAACCCCTTGTCTGAGCCCACGCCTGTTCTACCCCAGCTAATTGGCTCGTATAGTCTCTGCTTGTTTCGCGGCTCGATGAGCTTCCACCGTTGCTCCCTTATACTCGGGTTGTTTTGACGCTGTACTACATGCTGTGATGGCCTGGTGTTGTGCTCCATTTTATGGGCAGCGAACTCTACAGGGGCAAGGGTGTGGTGTATTCTCGGTGCCAAACGTTTACGAAACGCATATTCTCGGAAAACCGCTAATTTACATTGCTTCGTGATCCTGACTTCGTACCTCGACGTTTGTATCAGCGCACAGATGGTAAAGTGTCCTATAATATTCAGACATATCCCACTCTTGCCTTATGTGAATGCGTCAAAATATATTATTTTCGGTACACCTAAGTCTCGTGTAGTTCTGCTGTCGAAATCACGCACGGGGTCCCTCCCTGTTTGAAATAATCTTGCGCTCCCCGTTTTCAGACTTCGTTCTCGCGGCCATCTCACATCTGTGCGCGGCAATAAAAATCGGCCGTTGGCGATATAGTTATAGTCGACGATGCTTTTGTCTATAGCACAAACGGCTCAGTGCAATCAGAACAACCATGACGACAGCGGTTTGTGCCAAGCAATCGGGAGCACGGAACGAACATAATGAAAATGGGGAACCGAAGACAGTAAGCAGTGCTAAAGACTATCGATGCATATATGCATCGCGATGGCGTGCGGTGGCATAGCCAAGTAATCTAATTCATCGAAGACGAAGCTGCTCTGCATTCGGTGGTGCTCACTCGTATTCATCTTCGGAAAATGGAATAGTATGGAGCTGTATTTTTTCTTCTCCTGCCTGCCATTCTGGCGGGAAAGTTCGGACGATTTAGCATCCACCCTGGTAGTTTGAGACGATATTTACCTAGACAGGCCAACACTTTAACCTAAACGGATTTAATATTTGACGTAAAATGGTCCGTGATTGCTGATGATGTTCCTCCGGTCAGTATCTAGTGGTGCAAGAAATCTAATAATATCAATGTGCATCACGTGTGTGGGCACATTGTTGACAGTGAGCGCCATTGTTGGCTGCTGATTTTCGCCAGTTCTCCTAGGTTTTTTTCTACTCTGCACCCAAATCTTGAAGCACAGGCATACCGGGCACTCATGCATCCCAGAGGACGTAGCAGGGAAGGGAAACCGAAAGCGGCCGAACCACCATGGCCAATTACATATTTTTTTTATTTATTTATTTTCTTTTATTTTCTTGAAACGTGATGTTAAAAACGTAAGCAAGAACCGCTTTGCTCTGGTAAGTCACATATACCTGACTGAACAAGCAACTCAACACAGCTGCGTTGACGCCTTGCTGCGACTGTGTGCAGTTATAAAGGGCAACTGGCGAAAATACTTCCTCTGGGGATTGGGAGGCTTGGGTCCCGAAACCAAATAGCGCAAGCATTTTTGGAAATAAGTAATTAATAGTGCAGTTGCAGCCATTGCAACAAGCAATTTTGCCGTGTTCGCCATTTTCCATTCCCTCTAAAAGGATTTCCACTCTCCTATCTGGCCGTGTAGGTTCCGCAAGTGAAGTTACCCTCCCACCTCCGCGTTTGGCGGGAGGCGGACATT